>NC_057936.1:35771268-36098768 GCF_018555375.3 Anguilla rostrata
AGAACACGGTCAGGCAGCCAGACCTCAGCTGGGCCCTGCGGATCAAGCTCTATAACAAATACGTGCAGGGGAACGCTGAGAGGCTGAGCGTGAGCAGTGAGGACACGTGCTCAGAAGGTACTGCACACTCAACTGCAGAAACTGAAACCACACCTACAGAACATAAGAGAACGGGAAAGAGAGGCCCTGCCGCTGAAAGGTAGCGCACTGTGGGTGTGAGACGTGTAAAAAGGGAGACGCGCTGCCACACAAGCGCGTGGATGATAGACTGTCATTAGCACACCCTCAGGGGTTGAAGGCTGAACACAGGGGCAGAGTCTGGCTTACAGCCTGCAGATGTTTCAGGCTCATATTTATTGCAGTCTTTATAGTAAACTGCGTCTTACACTTACACATTCACACATACACACACACAAACACACACACACACTCACACTGCATGCTCCGTGCTGCGATGCGGTACTACACCGAGTGCCATAATTAGATCCGTCAGGAGAAAATACACATACTGTGGGTTAGGGAAGAATGCTCAGTATTTGCCTGTTGCTTTTCGTCCTCACTGTTACAGCCACTGAGTGTGTGTGTTTGTGTGTGTGTGTGTGTGTGTGTTTGTATGCTTAGTATTTGCCAGTTGCTTTTCGTCCTAAATATTACAAACACTGGGTGTGTGTGTGTGTGTGGGTGTGTGTTGGTGTGCGTGTGTGAGTGTGTATGTTTGTATGTGTGTAGGTGTGCACACATATGTATGCATACCTGTGCATGTGTGCAGGTGTCTATGTGTGCACACGTACGTGCGTGTGTATGTGTGTGTGTGTTTATGTGGGTTATAGTGTGTTTATGTCCTCCCCTAATGAATACGCTGGCAGCTCGACACCCTCAGTCTGCTCCCAGCATGGCCTCTGTGACCTGGGAGTGTGAATCTCTTATGGGGACATAGGCATGGGACAGCTTAGCAAAGTTTATTTTGTCTCTAGCTGGCACAAGCCCTGAACTATTATTTTTATTGATTGTCTTAGCAAAAGGCCCTCATCCAAGGCAACATACTGTAGAGCACATTGCCTGCATTTAACATCCATTTACACGAGCTGGATATTTACCGAAGGAATTCAGATGAACTGCTTTGCTCAAGGGCACAATGGCTGGGCCATAATTTCTGAGTCTGCCACTTCCTGTCCAGTTGCCTAACCGCTGCACCACACTGCTGACTTTTTAAATGTAACCTGAAAGTTTACCTCCCTAAAGGACAGGCAGTACGCTTTGGTACCACATATATCTGCTGCCTGATGTTGGGGGGGCTCGGGGAATGGATCCATGTGTTTCTGATATGTGGAAGCCGTAATTATAAGTTGGCCTTGACTTAATCAGAACTCAGACGTACCCAAATTATCCAATTACAGAGCTGGCACTGACAGCACCTCGAACATAGTTCTCTTGATTTCTCCTCCCCCTCCCGAGGATATCTGATTTTCAGCACCATTTTTTATCCTTAGCGTTTTCTGTCAGCAAGTGCGGCCAGCATTCTAGTTCAGCCCAAGTGCTTACTGGCAATTATTTTGTTTTTACAAAGAATAACAGATACATACTTTTGATGGAAAGAGAAAGAAACTGGCATGGGTTACAGTTCTATAAAGAGCTTTGAGCAGATGCTATGAAGTGGAACTGCGGTCGGGAGTATGGTAGAGTAGCCCCGTGTAATACAGCCTAAAACTGTATATTTTTTTATTTTGGTTGATAACGATAATTGTCGCAATATTTGAAGAGGATTTTCAGCTCAGGACTGAATGTGAGATATTAGGGCTGAAGATGAAGAAATCAGAGGGTTCATTGATGGCTTAAATTTTAAATTGTTTTTATTTTAAACAGAATCAACTTTTCATTCATATATCTACATATAGCTTGTTTTATAAATAGGAACACCTAAGATACACAATGTTTTTTAAATATGCTCTCATGTTGTCGCTAAAAATCATTTAGTTTAATACCAATAATTAGACAAGCTGTAATCTGGATCTCATTAGAAATGACTTTTTTTTCATCCTGTCTGTAGTTGACAGCTGCTTGTAAAAAAAAAAAAATTCTTAACTTGCTTTATCAAAAACAAAAATATTACAAACTGTATGTTAATGTCATAAAAAATGTAGCCAATGTGTGTCAGTTACGGAGAAACTGGAAACAGTCGACTTAGAAAAGTGCTGGAAGGACACGGAGCGACCAGCGAGTTCAAAGCAAGCTTAGGGGTTCTTGTGGTGTCGTAAAGGACATCAGCAAGGGAACGTTGAAATGGGAGCAGCAGTTTCCGGAGGTGCAGGCAGCTCCTGGCTACCTTAGACTGCTTCTTGTACTGAATAAATATTCTGAGAAACACATTCCAGTGTTTTATTGTGGACGTACACGTGAAGGTACCAAGGATTTCTTTCATTATAGCGTTCACTCTGAAGCTCGCTTCCAACAACTGCCTTGTCCTTGGAGGCTACACAGGCTCTGTCGCTTGCAGATTTGTTCAGCTTGGTGTCTTTCTTTATCAGTGTTGAGTGTGTTCGTCAACAATGTGCAAGCTGTTGCATAGGCCTATTCCTGTGGTGTGATTGGCTGTCCGTGTTGCATTTCTTTGCAGGCAAGCTACGTGATGTTGTAGGTTGAGGAAAACGAGCACAGCTGGATGCAGAATAATGAATATTGAAAGTAACTCGATAGTTTTCGCTATTGTGCAAAACTTTGCCACAAGAATTATCAAGATCTTTGTGTTGCCCAGGCCTGTGGTTCGAACTTACAGCTTGTTGTTTTTTCCCCCCCTCCTGTTGTACCACTGTCGCCCCCCCCCCCCGCGACACCCCCACCAAATGCAGATGGAGAGAACCCCACGCACACCCAGACGGGCGCGGTCGAGTTCAGCAAGCCCATGTACCAAAGTGTCATCAAGAAGGAGGGCGCGGTCATGGGGGCGGGGCTGAGGGCCGACGCCGCGCTGGGAGAGGATTACGTTTCTCCGCCCAAGTACAAGAGCAGCTTGCTACACCGGTACCTCAACGACTCGCTGCGCCACGTCATGGCCTCCAACGCCGTCCTGGACGCGCGCAAGAGGAACCACTCAGGGTCTTTCAGCTCCAACGAGTACGACGACGAGCTGCTCTCCCCGTCCTCCTCCGAGACGGAGGCCAACTTCGTCTACCGAGCCGGTAAGGGGCCCGCAGTCCGCACATTCCGTCTCCCTGGAGATTCGCAGGTTTGCGCCCCCCTCACCCACCCCCCCTCAGCCCCCCACCACCACCACATTTGGGCTTATTTCTGTCATCGTCCCCGCTGTTTAGAACTCCGGCCTCCCAGCGGCTCTCTTTCCGTAGCGTCTTTTTTATTTTTAATTTTTTTTTGCGGCTACACGGCTCCTCTGGCGGAATGCGAGACTCTTCCCGCGCGCGGTGCGGGAGAAGAAAGGAGAACTTTTTTCATTAGGAGGTTTCGCGAGTCTCGCCTCCTCTCTCTCTCTCTCAGACGGAGGAGGCAGGAATTCGCCTCATTCCCCTCACAATGGGGGGTGGGGGCGGTGGTTGGGGGGGCGACGGCGGAGTCACAACACCGGGAGCGGAGCGTGCTTTAACACGCCGGCAGCTGCGCGCGGCCCCTTTGATGCCCACACGCAGAGCCGCTGAAACGGAGCGGTGTGCTGACTCGGGGACGCAGGGCGTAGACGAGGGCCGCGCTGCTGTTTCAACAGCGGCCGTCTGTGTGCCGAGTGGGAAAATGTTTTCATGTCCTCGTGTCACTATCTTGTTGGGCGTCTTCTTGTGTTCTTTTCCCATAACTTTTTTGAGAAAACAACATTGTGAACATACTATGGTTGTACTGAACACTCTTCAGTTTTTGTAAATATACATTTAAATAGCAGTGTTTCATCCTCTTGTATCAAACATCTATGTTTTCATAATGCCTACTGTATGGTGGTTTCCAGTATGTGGTGCTGTCGGAGTTCATCTTTGTTTAAGGTTCATAGTTTGATAGCCTGTGACCATGGAAGGGTTTATGAGCAGGAATATGATATTGTGTCTCGTGTCTATTCTGGCTGTGAAGGTCAGTTTGTGCTCCCTTAAACCTATCGGCATGTCCCAGTAGTGGTCTTCTCACGGACGTATAAACTTGAGTCACTGATCAGAAAAGTGGCATGTAGAAATGAGGGCTTCAGATTTTGGGAAGTCCGAACCTTGTGCTGTACCATATGGAGAAACTGTTTCCCTGTGGTATGCGGCTCTCCACAGCCCCCAGTGGGCTCACTTCACACCTGTTTACCCAGATTATCCTAATTATCTGCACTTTGTCTGCGGAGACTGTTCTTCTAGGGCCCAATTTATTCCTGCTCTCTTTGCTGCCGTGGAGATAGGCAGATTAGACCCTCTCTGGGAGCAAGCATTATGGGTAATGGTTATTCTGTGCGTCACGATGTGAAGCCTGAGCGTGCTGTACACAACGTTCTGAAAGTCATGGGTTCCCTGGGTAGTTCTCATGAACACCTGCTAACTAGTCACTGCCTAAACACGTGTGGGGAGAAACAATTTTATGAACTGTGTGTGTGAGTGTGAGTGTGTGTGTGTGTGTGTGTGTGTGTGAGTGTGAGTGTGTGTGTGTGTGTGTGTGTGTGTGCGTGTGAGTGTGTTTGCGTGTGCGTGTGCGTGTGCGAGTGCGTGTGCGTGTGCGTGTGCGTGTGCGTGAGCGTGAGCGTGTGAGTGTGTGCGTGTGCGTGCGTGTGCGTGTGAGTGTGTGTGTGTGCGTGCGTGCGTGTGAGTGTGTTTGCATGTGTGTGTGTGCGTGTGCGTGAGTCTGTGTGTGTGTGTGTGTGAGTGTATGTGTGCGTGTGTGTGCGTGTGAGTGTGTGTGAGTGTGAGTGTGTGTGTGGGAGAGAGAGAGAGAGAGAGAGAGGGAGAGACAGAGAAACATATTATTGAGGTAAAAAGAAACTTTAATCTTTAATTTGCATCATTTCCTCTTTAAATTTGTCTCTGGACCATTCCGAGATAGTTTTGCGGTGGAGAAAGTGCTGAGGTTTTTTTCGCCGGTCGCAGAAGGTCTGAGATTGCAGCCCTGCGTCTCTCTGGTTTTGAGCAGGGACGCACGCGGGCGGCGCTCCGGCCCCCTGGCACCGGCGGTTTGAGTCAGAGTGCCTCTGCCCGCGCCGCGGCTTTCCACTGAGCTTAGCCTTACGCTAGCGGGACGGCCGGCCGCGGCTAAAAGGCCCCGCCTCCGCTGCAGCGTGCGTACAGGCGCGGCGGGGCGAGGTGGGCTTCGCCTCTCTCTGACGCTCCAGCGGAAATCCTGGGGCCTTCGACGAAACAAAAAAAAGCCCCGTAGGAGCATTTCACTGAGAACGCGGAGAAACGAGGAAGAGCCCCATCACTCATGCCAGGGAGCTTATGCCAAATGACCCTTTAATGGGATATTAAAAGCCAGGAATCTCTCTGTGTTTATTTCCCCTTCTTTCGCTGCGTGGGATTCCCTCCCTTTTGATATGATGCACATCATAATTTTCCTTAGTGTTGTGTAATATTGTCCAGGGAAAAATTTTGTTGATGGATTGAATTCATTTTTGTTTGTTTTGCTGGCCCTTTCAACACAGTGCACTTTGGGAGATTTTTATTGAACTACACAGTGAGTGGTTCTTTGTAAATACTACGTTATTCCATTGAAATCTGAAAATGTAATTGCTTGTCCAATAGTTTTTTTTTCCCACGTATTATAACACAACCCATGAATGGATTTGAAATTCTTTCTTTCAAAGAATTGCTGGGCATGCAAGCCCTGTGTTAACAGTTCCTTTTTAAAATGCTGTTTATTTGCGGCATTTAGAAAGGTATCCTGTGCCTCTTTGGAGCAGGTTTCTTGCCCAAGAGGTCACTGGATGCTCACTTGTAATTTATGGCATTACAGTGACTTGTTTTAAATGCAGGCCACATTTAACACATAGTTGAGTCTGAAGTATGTTAAATGAAAACAGTAGTGTTTGAATAGGCTAGGGAGACTCGTAAGAGCCATTCAAATTAGGTCACAGCTGGTGCCAGACAGTTATTGAATCCTGGAGAATTGTACACTGTTTAAAAAGTGCTTAAAAACCATCTCCCTAAATGGAAACATTTTATACAAACCACGTCCGGCCCATAGCTGGTTAGAACCAACAAGGCATCCGTGCTGTGTTCATACAGTTTTTTATGTTTCAGATACAAGGAGATTTTAGAGAGTTTTAGAAGGTGGGAGTGCCATCCAAGTAATCCCAAACGTGCTAATTATTCATGCAATATTTGAGAGTGGCCTCTCAGTGCTGACAGTGATGCCCACACTGTTCCAGAACATTTCACCTCACTGGTCTTGAGCAAATCCTGTTTGGCCTGGATGAGTTATTGAAGCACTAGGTGTTGTCAGAATGGAAACAAAAATAGAATGAATTGTTGCCTCATTAAATCCTCGGTTTTATGAGGGATAAGAAGGCCATTGAGTTGCTATATAAAGACGGTTACTGAAATTCATTGGATATGTGGGCCATTGTTCTCACCTTATATCTGAAATGAGACCACTTCACTCATCTTGTAAAATCAGATTTTTTTACACAGAGTAACAATACATTAAGTAACAGCAGGAAGCTGGTGAGAGAGAGCTAAATCACTTGAACCCTTTTTGCAGCTTTTTGGTTGCTGTGTGAAACAAATACTCATCCAGCCAGGAGGATACTTTTTTCAATTCCATGGTGACAGTGTGCAGATTGTGAGACTAATGGATGTGAAATATCAACAGGGAGTCTTAGGGAAGCCAGTGTAAGAACTTGCTGTGTTTTCCGCACGTCTGTTAAATGAGGAAAAATAAAACAACAGCTCCAGATACACCGCAGGGCCAAGATTTCTTCAGTCCAGATTCAAGTTTTTGTAAACTTGAGTGGTAATTCATCATGAAGCAGATTATCAGAATTTTTTAAGTCTGTAGTCAGGCTGTTGGGAAAGGAAAGCAGGAATAGCTCTGCAGAATAAACAGAAGCTTCCGGGCAGTGAACATAGCGCCCGGTGACTCAGGGGACACTGGTAGCCGGCATATTTTGTGTTCGAAACCCGAAGCCCAAAGACAAGGCAGGAAGCGAAGCCGGTGACTGCCACTAGACCACAGCGCTGTGAGAACCAGCCTGAAAAAAGTGACCAGTCTGGGTTTTCAATTGTAACAGAAAAAAAAACTCTCAGGAGAATTCATCCTGCACAGTTTTTAGCAGAAAGTGTGTATGCCTGTGTGTGTTTATGCGTTCAGGAAGGAAGCCGTCTGCAGTGTAAAATTTAGCGAGAGCGCGTTGACAGCGCGCCCACCCAACACATTCGTTGCAGGAGCGTTCCGTAGACTGCTGTCTCTGCCAACGCTGGATAGGGGTGAGATAAGCATTGCAGCTGAAACAGTTTGGCTGTGAACAGACTGATTCCAAAACCGCCGATTGTAGGTCTTCTAATTTCACAGATATGCCATTGGTGGTTCAGACGATAGTTATGCACAACAGTGTAAACTGACAAACCCAACAAGCTGTGTTGACTTGCGGTGGGAGAGATCTTTCCTTTCAGAGCGAAGAATTGGCTTTAATGAGTAATGCAGTTCCCTTGGCTGGTCATTTTTAGAAATAGTCGGTGTCAAGGCTGGCGAGGTGTTCAAACGCATATAGAAAAAGCTAATGGGCCCCATTATGAATAACAGCTGCACTGGATAAGACCCTCACCCACCCCTCCCCCCCCCCCCACCCTTCCCATCTCCTTCCCATCCATGGCCTTTGATTTTTTGTTGCTCACATTTCACATTCCATTTGAAAATTGCATCATGATCAATTTCACTACATAGAAAGATTTGTCTCTGTAGGATTCAGAAGAAACAAAAACAAACAAACAAAAGAAAAAAAAGCATATCACTGAAGTACTGTAGTGGTCTTGTGACCTGGAATGTTCTTGGTTTAACTTTGTTCTAGAAGCTATCGTAGGCCACAGTTGGTTGGTCTGGACAGGTCTGGTGAGGTCTGTCAGAGCTTCAGGGCTGTACCATGTGATTACCACATAATGGAGCTAACTGAACTACAGCACAAACGTATCATTTTGGTTATCACTCCAGACTATTTTTGTCCAGAAAAAAAGTCTCTAAGTTAAATCCCCCTTCTTCTTCATTTACTGCAAAGAAAACATAAAATATCTAGTTATTTCTTTGGAAGATCGGAGACACATAATATGGATTTTTCCGTGAAAGATTATTGCTTGTACCCCAGCTGTGTAATAGTTTTGCCATCAGTAGTATTGCCTTGGCACACACCATCGGAGATACTGTTGCATTATTAATACCTCCTCAATGATTGTACACTGGTTCCTTACTGGTCACATTTTGTGTGCTTTCCTGCTATAAAGATCTTAGTTATTATATAGAGCCAGCAGAAAAAAGGTTACATATTTAAATCTTTTTGACATACTGCTGGTATCTTGGATGGCAGAAATATGTTGCGGTGAAAATATTTTCAAAAGTAATATTTATTTTATTTTTATTGAATGTCCCTTTTAGTGTAGTTTTCAGCATAGCACACAGTAAAACGTTCAGTGTTACATCAACTCGTACAGAGTTCAACTGAACGCATGTGTACTGTGTTAAGAGTTTAATTAACACAGGGTATTTTTCTGTGTTGAATATATCATGTCCCTTACAGGGGACAAAAATGAATTGCCAGTTCTTAGGAGATTTCTGCTCTCAACTCAGATCCTAGGAACATAGTCTTGTGATAACGGAATACGTGCCAAGCATCTGTGGCAGAAGTGTATAAAGCTCTGTTCTGCTAATCTCGTTTGAGGCCCGGTTCACTTCTGAGAAGTCCTGGTGTTACACACGGTCTGGCAGGGCCAAACCCGAAACAGCGCATCGTGAGCCTACAACTTATTTACTTTTTCATTCCGAACACTTCAGCCGAGAGCAGCCCTGTCATTATGCTGATTCGTAAGGGGTGATTAGATAGTGTTTACTGCTTCTCGTGAAGAATGAGGCCGCGCTGTCTGAATCGGTGAAAGGAGGTTTAAACAGGGAAGGCGGTCTTATCTTTGTGCCTGCAACAAATGCAGCTGTGTTTTTATGAAAGTTTTTTTTTGTGTGAAATTGATGTGATGTAGATGAGGGTGTTACTTTTGTCTGCGCTTAAAATTTGAATTCTGAATAGGACAAAGCAATTGTCTAAAAATGACGCTTTTTTAAGACTTGAGAATGTTCAGTGAAGGGAGAAAAAGAGTGTGTTTGTGGTGAATTTACATGGAAATTTTTACGGCAGGGGTACCAGTTGGTAGGTGTAATCTCGCTCCAGTCAGATTAAAACAGCACAGAGCCTGTAAGAGATTGCCAGGAGTTGCAGTTTCAAAACTTTCCATTTTGGTTTGAATGTCAGTGAATCTTGACCCCAGTTATGGCTTTTACTTATAAGAAAAATGTAAAGCTAATTCTAGGATACAATCATAGTCATTTGAGTAACTGCTTTCATAGTTTTTGCTCTGTGAAATGAAAACCAGAAACCTCAGAGTGGAAAAAACAATTAGGAAGTCTAAGAGCAGGGGAGATTGCCGTTGGTGTTATGTGGTATTGTGTACCATGTATTGGTCTGCTGGGTATAAATACGGTCGTATGGTGTTATGCATGGTACAACCTGCATCGGGTGCCGTCTTGTTTTAAAGCACAGTTATTGACGTTTTGCTTGCTGGATCGTGTTAAAAGCGGTGTGGTTCTTCCAGAGAAGCGAACCGCTCCATAAAAAATAAACGTTTCCCTGTTTTGTCTTCCAGACGTTTGAATGTGTTCTTTAGCCGTGGAGAGACAGCAGCCCTCTCTGACAGTAATGGTGTGATTCAGCGGTCTTTGGCGCTGAGCTGCACTGCAGAGATGTGGAATGTTGGGGAGGGGCTGGCGCTGTAGAGGCTGGTCAGGAATGATTTGTCTCCTTGGCGAGGTGACGCAAAGACCACGGAGGTGCCAAGCCATCCTTAACTTTATTCACAGACTCCCTTTGACATTATAAAATGCCACAGACCATTTGTGTGGGGGGAAAACGGAATCTCTGGTGCCCTCATTTCTGCCCGGAGCCCTCGTTTCCTTGTGATGTCACAGAGCCCACATTTGTTTATGATGTAATAGAATCTTGTTTATGATATCATACAGACACAGTGGGTGGGGTTCAGGGAATTTTTGACTGAAGCAAGGCTTCTCCAATACCTTATGAAAATGTCGCTTTCGACAAAATTTTCATTACTGGAAACACACATACAGCAGCTGTCAAAATTATTATTTGTTTCACTCCACCATGTAGTCAGTTTAACAGCGAGGAACACTGTTGATGAACCAACCAGCGAGATTAAAATCTATTTTATTTCAATAAAGTGAGCCAGTAGAGACAATGGTAATGAACTTACTTGGAAATGAAATCAATTGAGAAACTATAACAGGGTCTGGTTTGTGTTCTCCACACTTCATTTGTTTAGGCCATCCTTAAAAAGTTATGAGCTGCTATATACAGTAAGCTAACAGGAGGTATCGTTGTATTTGGGCTGTGACGTTGAATTGTGTCTCCAGACAGTTTCTGCCACATGCATTGCTGTGTTGATGCGCTTCCGTGACATATAGCAAGCTGTTGTCACACTGGGCCTCCAAATTAATCCTGATATTGTTATAAAATCCCGATAGACCTTCAGTTAAATTTGTTCATGCTTAAAGGGGTACACTGAAAGACCAGGTTAAACCCTATATGGCTGGACCTAACAGTGTTTCCTCTAGGATTTTTTTCAGCAGCGGGGGAAAGGGTTTTGTTGTGCCTGGGTGGTGCGCACGTGCCGCCGGCGTCAGAGTGAATATCAATAGGTCATTTAAAAATATGAAATATGAATATGAAATATATTTAACTAGCTAACTTAACGTTAGCTTAACGTTAGCTTAAACTTAAGGTTAGCTAGTTAAATCTACCTTCTTTCTTGTTCTCCAGTAACGTAATCCTATCCTCTGCCCTGTTTGTCACTCTACCTGAGGAGAAAATGCTGTACTCGCGCTGTTGTTTATTTGGTTGTCATGAGACACGTGATCCGGCCGACCAATGGTGTAACTTCATCACTCAGTCACTCACTCAGTCACTCTGTCACAGAGATTCGCGTTTGTAGGTTTGGCCCCGCTGTTGCGGTCCAGCCAAAAACTGTTTAACCAATAATTTTAGTCTTGTCACAAGACTTAGATGGAAAATCCTAGCTTGTTTAAATTGACTGTTTGCTTGACAAGTGAAGTTTTCTTACCCCATTGGCAAATCTTCAAAGTAGTCAAACTAGCTCACGTCATTGGCAATGTTTTTGTCTTATTTAGCGAAAAAAGCTATATAAAAAAGGTCAAATAAATTTTATTTTATTTTATACTTTTTTTTTTTTTTGCATTGTGGTGGTTGCACTGATTAATCTATTGTGATACCAGAGCCCCCCCGCCCTTTTACCCCCACCTCTCCGGCATAGAGTTTCTGTGGAAAGGACCGGACAGACAAGAAAGCATTTCGTAGTCCAGTTACTTTATACTTCTTTGGAACGTCCAAAGCTGTAGTGATTGCAGCCTCAGTCTGTGTAGTTTGTGTATTTGTGCAGATTTACAGAGGCATATGCTTGTCTTCTGTTTTAATTCAATGCAGCCTTAAATCTTGCATACAGGACAATGTGTTTATTGCAATCCGTTGCTAACAACAACAACTATAGCCGCCCATGATAATTTCTTCTCAGGCAGGTGCATTTATTTGTCTTCAATTTGTTGGCTATGTCGGTTGCTTTTTTTTTTTCAGTGGTTGGTTTAGTCGTTTTCGCCTGCCGGTTTCCTCTGTTTTATGTCAGGATGTAGACTGAGTGAGCCTTGGGTATGGGTTTTTCCTCATAACAGCAACAAGAAAATTACAAATCATCATAGGCAGTTTTTCCCGTGGTGGAAAAAGAAAAATGAAACTGAAGTGTGACAGAACTGGATGGGTGAAATGGATAGACATTCAGTAGCAAAAGAAAACAAAACAAAAAAAAAATAGCCCCGCTATGATTTATTAATGATTTATAGTTTCTTTGGCCTAGGCTTTGTTTTAAAGAATCCCAGTTTTCGATGTTTTAGGCAGGGCAGAGTTGGAAATTGTATTAGCGTTCTGAGGTTGCCTTCCAATTTTCTGTCCGTGGCTCCCCAAGCCATGGTTTGTCCTGGCTGGTCCGGGCTCTCTGGAGAGAGCCGAACCGCGCGGCCACGCCCCGCTGTCAGGTCTGCGTACCCCCAGACAAGGCCTCAGGCGGTCCCAGCTTTAAGGAAACTCTGCTTCACCCAGCTGGTGCAGAGCGGATGCCCACCATGGAGAACAAAGCAGCCATCCCCAAAAATGTTCTGGCTGCTCGGCTACAACCACTACAGCATGAAACGTTCAGTGTTAAATAAACTGTTACAGTCTACATATGGTCCCTTTTGTTAGAGTTAGAGCTATCTAACAGAGTATCTGTTAGAGTTAAATTAACACTGTGTAGAAGCAATCTTCTCCAGGGTTAGCTTAAATGTAGTCTGGCACACAGATATCTGGTTCTGAAAACTTTTATTTTCTTTCTTTTTGTAAATACTCGAAACAACAGGCATCGTTACTGATGTGTCTGTGATATGACAATCGCAAGCATATGAAAGTGATTCGGCGTTTGTAAGATTTTGATCAAACCTTCCCCACTGCCATGTCTGCCTGTGCAGCAGCAGTGATGCGCATTAAAGCTGTTTTTGTTAGCTCACTGTTACACTGGCTAACTCCAGCATAACCCATTACATGGAGAGACGTAGAAGCTAAACTGAAGCAGAACGACGGGGGCGGGGGGGGGGGATATTGTAATAATTTCAAGGCTGTAAATGGCCCGTGAAGCTGTGGAACAAATGATTGTAGTCTTGACATACAACAGATATAGCTTTTCTTCGCATAACTAAGAAAGAAACATAATTGCATTTGTTTTGGCCGGTCTGCCTGAGAGCGGTCAGCCTTAAACACCTTGCTGTGTTTAGTCTCCCGGGGCGGGAGACGGCCGCCGCAGATAGCCGCGCGAGGGCCGCGCGGGGGCCTGCGCCAGAACGGCGCGCTGAGGGAGGGGTCCCCAGCCGCGGTGTTGTAACACGCCGCACTCTTTCTGTGAACCGGCCTTAAAAAAAAAAAATTTTTTTTTTAAAGGAGCCGGTCGCTCGGCGGGTCTAAATTGCTCCGGGATGATAAATGAGAAACAACAGGAGATTTCACAATCAGGACTCGCGCTGGCCTTCATAAGGTTGGATAATGTCCGCTGTCAGTCTGGGTCATGGCACGTGAGGACGTTTTTTTCCTGAAAAACAGCCGAAAGAAGCGGAGACACTTTGAATTATTAGGTGCTGCTAGCGCTTAAAGATAAAAAGAGTCTGGATCAGAGTCACGCTGAGGGGGTGGAGGTGGTGGTGAGGGGAGAGGGGAGGTGGAGGAAGATTAGATTTTGGAAAGTGAACTGCTCAAGATGAATAGAGAGAGACTTGGGAGTTGAAAAAAAGAGGAAGGGGGTGTCACTGTAATGGAGTGACCTGGAGGCACACAGTTGCTGTGATGGCATTAATGTTGTTAACAGGCCTGTGCATTTAAGCTTGTACCTCAGGCTATTACTTGTGGGGATAGTTGACATTCTAATTGTGAGAAAAACGTATTCCCAGTGCAAGATGAGACAGAATGTAAAGTGGTGGCAAGAATCTGCTGGGACTGTCAGCAAGGGGGCTGGTAGACGCAAACAAACGTTTCATGAGGGAATATCCATCCCCCCATAAATGATCGGTTGTGAGGCTGGAGGACTCTGGAAAGCCGGTCATCGTAACGCAGAGCAGATGCAGCCCATCCGATGGAGACAGCAGCCCAGCGCACGTACCGAAAACAGTGCAGCGGGAATCCATGCCAGTCTCAGTGAGCGGATGCAGCCAGGCCTCATCAAGGTGTTCGCTATTAGGTCAAAATTTAAAAAAGCAGTTCCACTACCATGCCAAAATGACATAAAACGAAAATTTCGCTGGCAGCATCACCACATAGATTTCAGTCGACACCCTCCTCCCACGTTCTCCTCTTCCGCTTTAAAAGCTCAGCGGAGTCCCGCTTTTATTTATCTTTTGTTCATACGGAGGGCGTGCCAGTAAGATGTGCAAGCAGGAAATCCAGGTTCTCTCTTCATTTTATGGCTGATGGCGGTGCCAAGCCCGTGTCATCATCAGCGGGTAAACTCTCTGCTATCCCTGGACTCCCAGCAGCCTCCCCTCAGAAGAGGCTCCAGCCCTGGCGGAGCTCAGGGGGGGCCGACCGCAGGCTCCAGCCCCCGGCCTCTCGCCGGCCTCTTTCCCAAGCGTTAGCTCACGGGCTTCCTCCCCCTCAGGAGCCTACCTGAGCTTCGGCAGCGTTCTCCGCTGGTGCGCACACGCTTTCGGAGGGACAATGAAGGATAAGCGGTGCGGGTTGGGGGATACTACTTTACCCAAATTACAGGCCAGTTTCACTCCTTAATGAGCCCTCAATTCTCCTCTCATGTTTCTCTTGTGAAAATAAAGTGCCGGTCTGGCCACCCACTGAACAGCGGTGGAGTGGAACTCTCTTACCATGAGATGCCCCTCTCGTCTTTGCTGAAATGAACGTCTCAGGAAATTTGTAGTATTTGTAGTTCCTTCACTGAGCAATCGCACTGGCATTTTTCACCATTAAGGCTCTCATTGGCCATGTTTTCTACATTGTAATCAACTATAAAAACAAAGAAATACATGTTGTTTAACAGAGGGAACTTGCAGACCGCATGTCTGGAATTTTTAATAATTAATCTTCATTGAACTTGGTACATTTGGTACATTTCAGAAGTCATTTTAAAAATAATTTTGCTGTTGTGCTTTCAGAGACTGTGGACCATGGATCAAGTAAATATGACAGGTGAGTGTGCTTTACGGATTCCTTCCACCTTATTCCAGAGCCGGTACCTGTTATTATTAATAACAATTAAGAACCTCGGTCTCAAACTCTCTTCCTGTACAACCGCAGCGCGCCAAAGGAGAAGGCTCGAGGCAAAGACGAGACGTACTGGAAGGAAATCAACGCAGCCATGGCCTTGACCAACCTCGCCCATGGAAAGGACAGCGTATCAGGGACGACCAGCTGCATCATCCAGAAGTCCTCCCATATATCAGAAATAAAGACTGTCAAAGTACCCATGGTGCAGAAGTATTAGCCCAGCGGAGTCTCACCCGTGCAGCATTCCACTGAAGATCCCAGTGATTTAAGACCTTCAAAAAAAAAAAATCAATGGAGACTGAGCACTTGTTTTTTTATTACAGGAAAGTATAGGGAAGAGAAAGTATTGTAAAGATGTTTTTGTAGTCTTAAACATTTATTGTGTTTGTTTTCATGCACATGCATTAAACAAGTGTTGATAATTTAGTTTGCTGTCAGCTGCAGTATTCCGAACGAGACACTTTTATATTTTTTAAGTTATTTGATAATTCTGACATTTTGTATTCCTAAATTTGTATTCTAATGTTGCCAAAGTGCCTTTTGAAGCAAAAATGAAAGAAAACAAATGCTAATAATACTGTCCATGATACATTGTGCTCTGAAATATAAGGCTTTTCATTGTTTTTAGAGAGGCATATAAACCACAGTTTTAAAACTGTGTTATTTAAGAGACTGCTAAGATAATTATTCTGACTATTCTTTCCTTTTTCCCTCTGACAGTGCAAATGAGGGCCGGGTCTGAATTTGGGGTGGAGCTGACCTTAAATAACACCTACCACTCTTAAGCCACCGTATGGCAAACACACACACACACACACACACATGCGCAAACACACAGACGCATGCTGTGTCAAGGGTCTGATGCCATTGCACATGTTTTGTCTGCCTTCTCATTATGACTGTAAATGCAACACTGTTGTGTCTCACCCAGAGAAACAATGACCTGCCAACAATAACTGTGAACACACAGATATGCCAGCTCAGTCAGTGGACCTTTTGGTGTGAGTGGTTCAGAGGGAAAACTGATTGGGTAGCTTTACCGTGCCCATGGCCAATGGTTACTGACTTCCCTCGCTGCCTTTTAACACCTTGTCCTTGGATTCTGTGTTCCAAGTCAAGGGACCTGGGGGTTTGGAGCTTTTGACCTTTCGCCTCAAAAGCTCAAACATGTTTTTGCAAATGCATGTATACAGGTCTTCAGGTTTGTCATGATTTATTTTCATACTTTCCAGTAAAAGACCAGCTTTTTAAACCAGCTGAGGTCATAACCGAAAAGGGAGGTTCTTTATTTGTGTTATCATTCTGTGTTTATATTAATAATTCTGCCTTTGCATATGGTTCTGTTCAAACCAAGATACTTAAAATGCTTTTTTTTCAAGACAAGTTCACCAGCCTTTTTGATCCACTTTCTCCTGTCAGATGTTTAAAATTACATTCAAATTGTTGTTTACAAGAAGCTGGAGACGGGCCTATGTGTTTGACTTTTTTGTTTCTTTTTTAAATCACGTGTTTCAGTATTATTTCTCTGTCAGTGAGCAAGTGTTCAACGGTTTGTTTCTGTCAGTTTGTTTTTGTCAGTTGCTCTGTTATATTGAATGTTTTTTCTTTTTTCCATACCACATTAACTATTGTTCTCTGTATGTTTTACACAATGGATTTTCCATACAATCGTATAAAGTATGTGAATATGTTATACTCTTAGTTGCAATGAATCCCCAGTATTGAACTGAGAGAAGATCGAGCATGACTGTATGAGCAAACAGTAGTTGGCTCTTCTTGCTGATGAAAGTTATGTGTATCTTGAAGGTACTGTTAGTCGGTCAAAGTGTACAATTCATAGTTGTTTTGTGCAGTTGGGCCCTGTTTTGACTAACTACATGCAGTGGTCAAGCGGCCATAAGCGTTTTGACATGGAAAAGCTGCAGTTACTTTAAGATGTTCACCTATTGTGAATTAACGAAACACTACGGTCTGCTTTTTTCCGTCCTGTGCTAGTGTTCAGTTGCAGACCCGTTGAGCCAGTATTGAGAAGTTTGGGTGGAGAAGCCCCATGTGTTAGACGTATTCATATGCATACCCCGTAAGGTCTGCTACTTTAGCATGCCTGTGAAAGTAAAAAAGAAAGACTGTGGTCAGCCCAGGAGCTGTTTGCTCATGCGGTGCTGTGCTCCACATGTGTTTTACATACCCATGATCCTCTGAGGAAGGCTGTAGGGCACCGCTGGGCACAGTGTATGGTTCTAATACCTTTGATAAGTTTGTGGAAACCACCTTTCACCTCACATGGAATCTGACTGTCAGAGAGGTGTCAAAGAATAGAGAGGCCATTGTAAGTCGGACCCAGCAGAACATGCGTGTAACTGTATACAGTCCGGTGCTGTACTCCGCTCGAATGAACACGGACAATAGCTGAAACCGCAAAGCATTTACTTACAGTTACTGTTCGTACTTTAGAAAACATGTAAATTATTAAGGACTGTATAAAAAAAGGAAAAAACTAGAAACTAGTGAAAATAGTCTGGTGTTTGTTAATTTTTTTTCCCATTTGTTAAATTATATAATTTTTTGCCATTTTTGTTAGAGACTGGATGTTTATCCAATGACCAAATGCATAATATCACATCATAATGTTTGATTTGCTTTTACTTAAAAGTGTTTAAAAAAAAAAAACTATTGCTATTTCTCCTGGGAAATGAATAAACATTTTAAAATATTTTATGCTAGTGCCTTGGTTTGTTTTATTTAATTTAATAACATAATGTTATATTTTATATGCAGATAATGTATAAAGTTTATTCAGGAGAAGTAATCAGGAAAGAACACGACTGAAACCAGTAGTCGATGCACTTAACTGCTGCCTTCTGTCAGCATCCAGTATTATCTACAGTTTTAAAAGGAAAAATGTAATTTTTCTCAGTATGTGTTTAATTCAATCCTTCTCCAATAAAAGGCCCTATTCATTACTATGGCTATTTTCGCAAGTGCATTAAAAACAACTATTGCTGCTGTTATCTTCAGACCCTCAAACATATCCATTTCCCATAGCCCTTTATCTTGATGGATCATGATTGATTACTTTAAACCTGCAGGGATAGGGACGCTAACCCGTCTTTGATCATAAATGTCAACATTGCTGCAGATACATAGTGTCGCCATCACCGAGCAACCTCAACAGCTGATTGTGATCCACTGAAATCACATACACTTCAGCCCTTCTCCTCATTTCAGAAATGCCATGTTACAGCCTAGTTTTCCTGATGAATAATTCATCCCCCCTTCCCCCCACGGTACACAGCATAATCAGAAAACACAATGCTAGAATTCATCCGTTGGGTTCACACCAAGTTCACAAAAAAGAATGCTGTGGCACCTGAACAACTGCCTTCATTTGAATGTAAGTTCACTGCAGGCAATTTATTTTTTTATTTATTTATTGCAAATACTGGAATGCTTAAAATCACTGGGGAAAGAAATGTATGCTTTGAAGACATTTTTTTCATTTTGCTTATTTTAAGCAAATTTGGTCATTTAGACACCCAACATGAGGCTATATCTGTGACTGCAGGGCACGGAGGAGTCAGTCTTCCTTGATACACTAAGTTAAAACAACACTGTTTCCAAATCTAATTTGGCTTAGAGAGCACCTATGGCCGCATGCAATTCTGAAACAACATGATGAATGCTTAAAGTAAGCCACATTTTTATCAAAATAGATTATATATTTGGAGTACACATCTTGTAAAAAATTTGAAGTATGTGGACCTTTGGAACAACAATGTTAATGCCTCTAGTCTAAACAAACCAAATTTGCACACATGCACTTGGAGTGTCCTTATGCTCTGGCAGAGCTGGCTCTAGGGTTTTGGTGGTCCTAAACAAGAATGCTGTTGTGGCCCCAAAGTGCTCCAACATAAATCACTAAAACACATTATTTAAAAAAAAAACTTGAATTGTGTGACCTTGGAAGCGTGTGGCCCTAAATGACTCCATAGACTGTGCCAGCAGCCAGCACTGTCTTTGTCCTCCAGGCTTCCATTTTGAATGCCTGCTCCCTCAATTTTGATTTTTAATGATTCTACCACAGGGCCGTTGCCCAAATTCAAGCTGAAGCTGTGCACTGAGGACAACGCTTTTGCGCACACTGCTTCATGGCTTCCAGTAAAGTCAACTCAATTCTCAACAAATTTGAATTTATAACAAAATGACAGGAAGTGACACAAAATATCCCTCCTGCCCTGTGTGCGTATCTGGCAGTCAGCACTAATCAAGCACGTAGATTTTAAGGGTCAATAGTTCAACAGGACGCGTGAATCACCAGTTTTCAGGAAGAATTTAAGATGCACCCAGCACAAAGAAACAACAAACCGTGACACATCCCCGAAATCATTTTATTCCAGGGATCTTGACTCTGGTTCTGATTTTCTTTTTTATCAGATAGACCCGGCAAAGTCCTACTGAGTAATATTTTCCATTGAAACACAAACATGCTGAAAGATTTTTTTTTTAAAAGCATCGGGGACCTCTGCTGTTATCTAGATGCGGGAGAAGGACAAGCTCAGATGCTCGCTTGGCAAATTACTTGACACACTCCAGAACAGTTTTTTTCCACCCTGGAGTCTAAGCTGCCGTCCGACAAAACCAGGAGGACTGAAACCAAAGAACGAAGAAAGCATCTGAGTGAAAGGCAAAGCGTTTCCTATCTGATGAAGAAATATGACTACCCGACCATGTTGAAGTAATTAGTTACAGTAAAATTCCAACAACACATTTATTACAACAAATCCAGTTTACTATGTGCATGCCACACTCAGACACCCAGAAGTTTGTTGGGCACACAATATGAAATTATCATCTAAGATTAGGCCACTGTAGTGAAGTTAATTTAAGAGTAACCCCGACTCTGTCTTAATTCCCATTCCCTGGAAAGCTGCAATATTGGACCAAACCAGATGTCAACATGACTTAAAATTATCATAAGACATCAGATTACTGGATGACAAGATATTAAGTTATTTATCTTCCTACCTGTACTGGCCCTGGTTTAAACAGAGCTCAGGAGCTTTCTGAATCAGGGACTGGTTTAGATGAATGGTACACATATGCTGTAATGAAATAAAAGTGATGTGTTTGTACTGTGCTCTTCCCCTTAGTCCCCAAGTGAATGTTTAATCATCGCAGAAATGTACTAGCTGCTACCTACATACATCACAGGAAGCAATCTTGTGCATTCAGAGAAATTAAATTAAGACAAGCTTTCAACATTATGCAATTCTTAGTTTCTGTAGCCATGTACAATTTTCACTACAGTACAAAATGAGCAAGGGTTTTTTTTTCTTTCCCCCAGACTATTTCCATTAAACCTTTAATAAGTAAAGTACCAGAAACATTTTTAAACAGTTTTTTTCTCTCCACATGCATGCAGCAGTACCTCTATTGTTTGCATCAGACAGAAGGGGTTTATTTTGTTGTATTAAGTTTCTTAATGGATTATCTCCCAAAGATCTTTTGTTTTGGTTTCAGACAGAGATGAATGTTGGCTTTGTTTGGAATTTTATTATTGTATTAAAGCCACAGATGTTTAACTCTTTTTCTGTTTTCAATTCTAATGCAGGGAAATAACTTGTTTCAGAGCCTGCCTTTTAGTAAGCTAAACCTAAGGCAGTAAAAAATATTTCCTGTCTTCATTTCGTATAATAAACTTCCAAGAAACCAACATAAATTTGAAAAATAAGAAAGATACTTTGAATAAACTGTGAAGAAACCACACGAAAACGCCTTGGTTGGCCAAAGGATGATACATTGATCCATTTTAACAGTCATATACAAGTACCTTTCTCTTTTAAGAAAAATGGTGTCAAACACAAATGAGCAGTCTCTTCTGCTGGTAGTGAAAGCACTGAAGTCTTGCATGCTATTATGACTTGCTATGATGAAAATGTTTAGTAATACATAAAAAGCAACACTATAGAATGTGCAAGTGTGACACTTTGCCAAAAGGACCGGGTCTCTGTGAATAAGTGAGATTTTTGGGAACTGTGAATCTCTACGATATTGATCAAAACTTAGTGACCCTGTAATGACCAGAAACTATGGCCATGGTTCCAGGCCATTCAATCAAGGGTAATGATTAAAAACTGCATGTTCCAGTTTTAAATGTGTGCATTCTGTGATGTATGTCATTTTCATACTGACACACTTTCAAAGCTACTATATGGCTGTGCTCCACCCTCTACACCTTCTTAATATGAATGGCAAACTAAAGCTTAGCATTCTCAACTTACTATGAAACAATTCCAGTAATGTGTATTTGCTTATTAAAAGCATGCACAATTAAAAGAATTAAATAAACAATTGCTCTGTTTAATTTTAGTGTTTAATAGGTCTCATATGATGCTTATTTAGAAGTTAAAATGCATGTGCATTTCCCCGGGGATCTTTCTTAACAGTTTAAGTCCATATATAACTTGTGCAGTTGAAAATCATCCGTGCTCGCCAAAAAAATCTGAAGCAAGTAAGAACACGGATTCAGGAGTTCTCATTGAACTGTGTCTCCAGAATGGAAAATGCACTTGCAATTCTGTTTGTTTGTTTCTTGTCGTTTTTTCCCCCCAATGAGAAGCGGTGGTACAAACGCAAACAGGAGTTCCAATGTGTTTAGGGCCAAAGCCAATTAAAGCTGTTTTAAAAGCTTAGCTTTTAAAGACTCCTGTCAAGCTCAAATGGGTATTATTCTTGTAGCTACATGAAACATTAAGCCTCAAGGTAAACATAGTGATAATCAGATCTTCCTCTTTATATATTATCAGTCTTGAATGACCTCCAAGGATATCAGCAGATTGTGGAGTTTATCTGCGCTCCTACAGATAATGCAGCCTGCGAAAGGTACAGTGTGAAGATTTCAATGCCACCCTTTGAAAATGGCAACTTAGTCATGACAACCACTCCAGACGTCAACTGTTTCTTGAATTCGTGAAATATACACTTAGGATATTCTTCAGAAATCGGCGTCTCGCTCTGGGATCAGGATTTTTATAAGGTGTTTTCAGAATATTTTGCATTCCATTTTCATTCTAAAAGTCAGGTGTCGCCGAACAGGCAACACCGATAGCTAGATGCGTCGTAGAATAGAAGCCATATATAACTGCGCAAATAAATAAATAAATAAATAAATAAATAAATAAATAAATAAATAAATAAATAAATAAATAAATAAATAAATAGCAGCTCGATACTCTTAAACAAGAGAGTGAAAGTCGAAGCCTATTGTTTCATGTATGACGTGTCATTCTAAAAAAGCTAAATAAATATTAAACTGCAGTCAAGTGAAACCGCGTCAATGCAACCGATGTAAAAATGACTGTTACAGAAGCGTGGCTTGGCAGCGCTGTGCTTCGAACTGGACTGTTGTCTCACGTTGACACTTTATTTTTTGAAACACAAAGATACCTTGCTGACAGAAGTAGGCTGCGTTTGTCTGCATTCCGGGCTTACATGTACTAAGTATTACAATATGCGCAATACGACATTAGGCAGTGCGAAATACTTATGTGTCAATCATCACATTTTATTTATTTGTTTATTTATTTATCTATTTATTTATCACACGCCGGGTCGAAGGCAATTAATCTTTCGCTCAAGAGAGTGAGGGCGTGATATTGTGGTGCAGAAAGCTGTTCTCTAGAGAGCGCACATCCAGACCTGGCAAGATGCATGGCACCACCACGGCTGCCAGCCCTTGCGGCCAACAAATAAATACGTCTTGGAATGATCCAGCCTCGAGCGAAAGCCAAAATTGTAATGTTACCATAAATTTGAAATGAAATGGGCACACTCCGGCAGTGGCGGAGCAGATAGTTCCAGATGTTCGTATGGTGTGTTTTTTCAATCTTTGCACTGAATTTCGGAATTTATGTAGGCTACTACGTATCGTGGGACCTGGAGTAGGCTATAATGAATGTGTTTTACGACGCATCCTGCAATGGTCTTTCCATTCCACTGAAACGTAGGCCTACCACTCAATGATATATTAATTTTTAACCGTCAAGAGCATTCAAAAGACAATTCAGCTTATCCCTAACAGGTGGTTTATATTTTTCAGCCAAATTTCAGAGTTTTGTAACCTATTCTACAAAAATAAACAGAATAAAATAATCAAATATCCACCTGAGACCTTGCAGAAAAAAGTTTACATATTCATTTTTTTTTGACACAACAGGCCACGTGTCTTGGATGACAATAACATGTTACAGAGAAAATATTGTAGCAACATGCTCTCGAGGTTGCCTATTAGCTGTGCCAATGGTGAATTCATCTTTAGAGCCGGGGCTACAGCAGCCTTTCCCATTGGAGATCAGAGCAGATGCATGCCTTTACATTGGTGTCAGAGTGGGATAGTGGAGGCCGGACCTCGATTGACAGAGCGATGCCTCACGGGGCGGCAGCCTATGAGTGGCATGCCAGGGTGAGGACACGCTCCATGAAAGTCAGGGAGTCGCGTAGCGTTGCGGTCTGCGGCCTAACTGATTTAGTGCAGTGGCTAGCGTAGCCCCTGGAGACCAAGTTCCCTTACACAGTACAACAGGTGTCAGCATAGTTGACTATGATTCTTGAGATAAGAGACCAAGATACATGTTCCCTACGGGGGATAAAAATGAATTAGCAGGCTTTAGGAGGTCATATCATTTGAATCTTTGTGATTGCTGTGGCTCAGAGTGAGTGATCTATTTTCATAATTTCATCAATAGGCCTACTGACTTAGGCCAACTTATTTTTGTAATGCATCATCCTGCTATTTGATCTTCATAGCCTATGCATGGAACGATGCAAACATTCTCATACGTCACTTCAGTCAGCTGAGCACTGGCACAGTTCTATGGACTGCCAACCAACTGCCAACCCAAGCCCCAGTCACCAGTACTGAAAGTCGGGAGACATTCTAGAGTTTAGTGTAACCACAACAACCTGCAAAACAGAACAACTGTGTGTTCTAATAATCAAATCCCCCAAACATTTACTGTATAAATGGACACTTTTTAGAATCAACACCAGTCGAGTCAGTGAGAGCAAAAGTATTGTGAATCACAAGACTTTTAGTCCCATAGACTTGACTGGTGTTTTGGCCTTCTCAACCTAGAACTCTGTATTGCTTCATTAGCAAAGCACATCCCCAAGTTTGGTGGAGTAGTGTTACTTCGCAGTGTTATTTTTCCAGGAGCTAATATTGACCCTAACATGCAGGGCTTTTTTGGGCACTCGTTTTTCACACTTTCCCTCTGCCCATCACTGTGGGTAAGACATCATGGTAAGCTGTGGTATTTCCCAAAGTGTTTGTTCTTTAGTTTAATGTGGTTGCATGTTCCTCATTTCTTTAAATAACTACAGTTCCCCCGTGGCTAGTAAGTGTTTTCAAGGTTGGATTGATAGAGTAGAGCTGGTGACTTCAATTGACAACAGCTGAAGCTCATTGGCTCTAATGAGTTTTGCCAGTGGTTCAACTCTAAATGGAAGAACAAAGGAAATGTTTTGATCAGAAAGCAATGTCTTCACCATTGTCTAAGTGAATACCAAATCTTGTTGGTTACTTATTCTTAGTGTGTTATAATTGTCAAAACAATAGCAGGTAGTCACAGTGGGAGATTTAAACATTTAATTTCTCAACTGCATAGCAGAAAAAAAACAGAGGTTGGCAAAAACACAGAGGTGTCCATGGATTGTAATTTAAGTGCCAAAGAAAATTTATACCATTGCCCACAAAGTGTTGGGGACCTTAAAAGATGGGATCACAAATATTGAGATAACGAGGGTCTGGGTTGATTGTTGTGTTTTTATTCAACTTTCAAAGTGAGGTAATGTGGTCGGCTTAATCCTCTGCATTTATGGCATTTGAAATGTAGTTTGTAAAACAGCTCAAAATTCCTGTTTACTTTGTCAAGCTAGGCCAGCGCTCTTCATTCCTGGTCATGGAAAGCTGCAGGGTCTGCTGGTTTTTGTTGTTACTCATCACTTAATTGGTTAATTAAAGCAGTTGATTACACAGTTAACTCACCTCACCTGGTTTCTTGGGTCTGATTTGATTGCTGATTTTAAGGCGAAAACAAAAACCAGCAAACCCTGCGGCTCTCTGGAACCTGGAATGAAGATCACTCAGCAAGGCAATACTTTGGGCTTAATGCTACAATCAGCTTGACAAAGAACAGATCACATTGAAGGATGTTGGACTCAGCTCATCAGACTCCCAGAGTCTGGGATCCCCTTAATATTGAGGGTACATTTTAGCAAGGGCAATGTTTTCTGTTTATGTTAACACAATTAAGCACAATTTCCATACAATCTTGTGCTAACATGAACATGATTTTGCTAAAATTAGCATGCTGTTGTTTATAGCAATGCAGTACAAGCCAACATGAACAAGTTGGTATCAGTATACTGTGATAACATTAGCATGCTAACAGTAGCATTCTGATAATTACAGGAATGGTGTGATAAATATGAGAACATAGGGAAGCATCGGTATACAATGATACCATTAGCATGCTAACGCTAGCAGGTTAACATTTATGACAACAGTAAGCCAATGCATATGACTATATGCTAGAGTCAGTATACTATGATTTACATTATATTTAGGGATTTAGCACGTGCTATTATTCAGAGCACAGTTTTTAATATTACATGATAATATTAGCATGCTATTGGTTTCATGTTTACAGCTGGGCAGTGGAAGTTAATACACGTAAGAACATATGCTAGCATGGGCTTACTATAACATTGGCATACTAACAATAGCATGCATTAGATTTGCTAATGAGTTATGTATTAACATAACATTTAGCATGCTTCTTTGAAAAGTAATTGGTATAGCTTAGCCTTACAATGTACGGTTTAGCCTATCTCTTATTTGAGTTGACAAAATGTCCAAATTTTTTGCTGGCTTCCTCATTGCTGCTTGCAGCTATATTTATTATGCTTCTGATATTTTTGAACATTCTGGCCAATCTGCCTGGTCAAATTTACTAAACTTGGCAGACTGATAAATCCTTGTGCCGTTCAGTGAATGTGAAAGTTAGACATATTGGCCTTATGGTGTCGCATTGGCACAATCAAGCCCTGTGGTGGCACTACAGAGTTCAAAAACGTGAAAACACTCCTCAAAAAATCAGTGTTCCATCACAGATTTCAAACTTGCTGGAGTGAAGAATCACCTAATTAGGCTCATTTATACGTGCCTTCGGGTCACTGCCATCTTTAATTGGCCACCATTTTGTACATTTTTTCCTCTCATTTATACTTTCCTCAGTTCTAGCCTAAACATATGGCTGATTGATACACAACATTACCAAAAATATGTGGACACCCCTTCTAATTAGTGGTTTTGGCTATTTCATCCACATCCATTGCTAAAAGGTGCATAAAATAAAGCATACAGTCACACAATCTCCATTGACAAGCATTGGCAGTAGAATGGGTCATACTGAAGAACTCAGTGACTTTCAACGTGGCACTGTCATAGGATGCCACCTTTCCAACAAGTCAGTTCATCAAATTTATGCCCTGCTAGAGCTGCCCCAGTCAACTGTAAGCACTGTTATTCTGAAGTGGAAACGTGTAGGAGCAACAACAGCTCAACAGTGAAGCGGTAGGCAACACAAGTTCACAGAAAAGGACTGCCGAGTGCTGAAGCATGTAGCATGGAAAAACCATCTGTCCTCGGCTGCAACACTCACTACAGAGTTTCAAACTGCCTCTGGAAACAACGTCATTATGAGAACTGTTCGTCAACAGCTTCAAGAAATGAATTTCCATAGAATCTGTGCTTGGAAAAATGCATAGAGCCAACTGTACTGGTCCAAATAGTACTAACTGTAAAGTTTGGTGGAGGAGGAATAATTGTCTGTGTCTGTTTCATGGTTTGGGCTAGGCCCCTTTGTTCCAGTGAAGGGAAATCTTAATGCTACAGCATGCAAAAGCATTCTACAGAATTGTAGGCTTACAACTTTGTGGCAACAGTTCGGGGAAGGCCCTTTCCTGTTTCAGCATGACAATGTCCCCATGCACAAAGCAAGGTCCATAAAAAATAGTTTGCTGAGTTTGATGGGGAAGAACTTCATTGGCCTGCACAGAGCCCTGACCTCTACCCCATCAAACTTCTTTGGGATAAATTGGAATGCCGACTGCGAGCCAGGCCTTATGCCCAACATCAGTGCCAAACCTTACTAATTCTGTTGGGGCTGAATGGTTGCAAATCCCTTTAGCCAATTTTCAATATAATCTGGAAAGCCTTCCCAGAAGAGTGCAAGCTGTTACAGCAACAAAGGGATGTCCAACTGCATATTAATGCCAATGGTTTTGGAATGAGATGTTTAACAATCACATATGGGTGTGATGTTCAGGTGTCCACATACAGTACTTTTGGAATATAGTGTGCCGACTGGCCACATGGTGATGCTATTGCAGTCAATTGAAATTGCAATATTTAAACAATAATTCCTGCAATGTTTGACCATGCAACCTGAAAGAAATGTAATTACAGGCTCCCTCCTCATGAGGAACATATTTGTCTCAATGAACCCGAAGTCTACCTTCATAGATTTTCCACCATTTTTAATAAATTAAAAAGAACACTTAAAAGATATCTCCTACTAGATGGTGTCAACAAATTTGCATGAAACCTGAGTCATAGCATGTACACTCAGATATCATTAAACGTTATATCAATTAAGTTGCTCAACTTGTACCTACCGAACATGTACCTACAGTAATCCAATAAATTTGCATGTGGGTGTGGTTTTTTACAAAGAACCTAATAAATGGCAGACAGTTAGACACAAAGAAACTTGATGTGTTTATTTACAACTACATCCTGAGGACAGCAGTAATTGGCCTGATTAAACTACAAGGTGGTTCTACGGAGTTAAACAAATTTTTTAAATGGAGAATTTCGCAAAAAATCTGTTGGGTTTTTTTGGTAGACATTTGAAACTGGCTAGGCTGACTAACCACCTCATTAGAAAAATGCATGTTATCTTTGCATATGCATATGTATTTGTGACTGAGTACTTGGCCCCCTTCATTTCTGCTTGCAGTTATTATTATTATTATTATTATTATTATTATTATTATTATTATTATTATTATTATTATTAACTGAAACCCAGGGCCAGTGTCAGAATGGAAAAAATGTCTTGCACTACTGATGGCCCTGCTAATGCCTAATTTGAGCAATAGACTAAAACAGACCACGACTGAAATGAACTATTATGGCTTTTTGTCTAAAAATGCTGTAGATCTGTAACAATCTGCAGAGCACTTTAAAGAGTCATACAACTGAAACATCTGCTTCCTATTTTTTAATCATGTCCATATTATAAACAAGCAGACATTTTTCTTGTCTTGGAATTGTTTCCTCCTTTTGAAGATGTTTTCTGTTGTGTGTGACTTTTTCCTGTACATACAGAATTGTTTTACTTTGGTACTCATGAAGTGTGTTTTATTACTTGTTTAATAGTCATTTGTTAATTATCTACTCCCTGTATATGCTTTTGCTCTAAAATAAACCCATAGTTTGTTATTTTCAACCAAATGTTGTTGTGAAGAACTCCAGGTGTCTTTCAATTTGACCAGTGGCTGTTCACTTTATGGAAGAGAGCTTTCAGACCTGTACTTCTCAGTAGTTCCCCCTTCACACTTAAAACGTCTGGACCATGAATTTCCTCCTAAAACCTTGGTACAGACAAGCAAAAGACATGAGCTGAACCTATAAAAGAAACATAAAGAACACTCACTGTGCCAAAAATGATAACCTCAAGGTATAAATCTTGAAGAAGATTAAGACCCTTAAATATGCGTTTTCAAGCCAAGGACAGCAGGGAAAACATTCATAACGTCGACTCCTATTGGACGTTCTCTACGAAACGGGTGAAACCCCTTGATTTTTTTCTGCAAGAGGTGAGAACGATAGCCCATGACCTCACTGAAATATATGCGCTACTGTCTCCCGTTTGCCAGCATGATTGTAAATATTTGATGCCACAATGTGCCTACTGTGAAGTTAAGCCAAACTGCTCAATGCTATAAATGAGTGGAGGAGCCTCTCTAGTTCAGGGGCTCCAGATCTGCAAGGAATGCCATAGTGATGCGGCAACAATATTAACTCATTAACTCCTTGTTTTATTTTCAAAATTGTAAAAAAGTCTTTTTATTATTTGTGAAATTGCCACGGAAAAAACACCTTTCTATTAGACGAGGCCGGTGTATGGCAGGATATGAATCTCCTCCACATTAAAACTAATTTCAGCCAAAACGATGAAATCCTGAAATCCGGCCCTGGGTGGAGCTCACAGAAAATCTGCGTAACTTTTTTGTTTGCGCGCACAGTCAGCGGGCTAGTGGTGATGAGCACTGTCACATCTGCTGTGCTTACCAGTACACGTTTAAAAGTTGCTCAAGAACCTCATGTTTTACACAGAAAACCTTAGAAATTAGGAATCTAATCCTGTCACGATGTGACCATAGAAATAAGTAATATCTTTATCGAGGGACTTAAACAATTCTATACATAAAGCCATATTGAGGCACAGAACATATTTCACACATAAATGTATTCCCCTCACTGGGACAACTATGACTTGTGAATAACTGACACCATAAGTAATTTTTGTGAACACTGGCAACAAACATAAATTCT
Source organism: Anguilla rostrata (assembly GCF_018555375.3). Lineage (NCBI taxonomy): Eukaryota > Metazoa > Chordata > Actinopteri > Anguilliformes > Anguillidae > Anguilla > Anguilla rostrata. The sequence goes on from NC_057936.1 coordinate 35,800,986, forward strand.
CAAAAGATGTCACATGCTCCAAAAGTTTGTATTTTTCTTCCTAGTGGAATGAACCGGCACCTCAAACATCAATGATCATAATGACATTCATGACTAATGTACATGCTGTACACAAGCAGGTATGTGTTGCACAAGCAACACGTTGGCTTGGAATTCTGTGCACAGTGGGTTTAAATTCTAAATGTTTTTCTGACCCCCTCCCCCTTTTTGTCAGTCATTCTTTCCTCAAATTTGGAAAAACAAAATCTTTTAAAATAATTGAAAAAGTGCGCTAATCCAAGGAATAAGCAGCAAACAATTAAAAAAAAAACAATAGTAGGCTTATAATGTGGAAAAATATGTATTGTATGTGTAGAAAAAGTTTAACCTATCCTACTTTTTATTTTATGAAATGTCAACTCAACTCGTTTTTTAAAGTAACATTCTTAGAACAATGGCCTATTGCTGTCATATAAGAAGTAATGATGGCATAGCTTCACTTAAAACATGCCATTGGGGCAACGTGTTTCACAGAGATTCACAGTGAAAGACATTGTTCCACAGTGAAGGTGTGTCTGAGCATCTGGAATTCCCTCCAGACCAGAAGCAGGATACAGAAGATAAGGAGAGGAGAAAAATGACAGACAAGAAAAAAATGAAAGGAGGGAGCTGAGTGAAAAGGGGACAAGAAAGGAGAGAGAAGAGTGGAGGGAAAAATAAATGAGAAATAGACAATAGAAGTGAAAGAAGTGATGAGAGAATAACAATTAGAAAAGTAGAAATGGGCATTTCCAATGAGATGATGGAAGATCAACAGGTGAGAAGGAATGGAGGAGGGAAGATAAGTACATAAGGCAGGAGTAGTACATTATAGGAGGTGAATTTTTCAACCAGAACCAATCAGAGCAATCATAGCCTGGTACAAAACAATCAAATGAAAATCAAATAAAACATACCGTATTTTAGAATAGTTCATAGAGCCCCAACATCTTAAACAAAGTAATTATATAACGTAAGCATGAAGGGGATTTGTTTTAGAATTCATGACATATTATTGTGTTTCTTTAAGACCTGATCAAAGTACATTTCTTTAATTAACTTGACACAGGATATTTGTCTCCTCACATTAAACACGTTTGATATGTCCTGTTTCATGAGATAATTCCATATTTCCGAAGAGAAGTAAACTTACATTTTACTCGAATCAGGGGAAAATGTTTAATTTAGATTTTAGTTGGATTTTAGATTTAAACAGTGGAATTCTGTTGCACATTTGCAAATTACCTGAGCATCCTATAAAATACTGTAAAAATAATCCCTGTTCACCAGAACACAACTGCTTTATGTAAATGTCTGAAGTAGAAAAATACACAGTAATTAGAACAGCTTAACAGCACACCAGAATAATTCAATGAGCTCTCCATTCATACCAGGATGAACTATGGAGCAAACAAGGAGTGGAGCTTGGTTAATGAAGGTAGAAGCTTCATTATGACTTTGTGCTTTGTGAAGTGTCTTCATGTACCAAGCTTTCACACAAGTTCCTCCATCGCTTTTTCCTGTCATTTTCAAATCATTTTCCAGTTTCGTCCCTAATAGGGTCTGGGGTTTATTGGGGTTTTAATTCTCTCTAAAAACATACTCTTCTTGGTTCTTTCTCACAGTGAAATTGTAAAAATGTTTTATAATAAATGCCTTTTGATTGATTGACTTGAGACCTTGAATTTCTATCATTCTGTATTGCTGTCCCTTCCAATACTCCAAAGAATAACATCTTTCTATTGAAGTACAAAGCTGATTCCACCATTTACAGACCAAGGCTCACTTTTACATTTCACCAGAGGCAGCCATTTTTTTTTTTTAACTCACAGGCCTTATTTTATAAGCAATTCACTGGCACAAATAACAAGAATAGATGAGTCCACCAAAGGCAATAAGCACTGCAATTATAAAATAGGGCAAATGTATTTACACAAAAAAATGAATCTGTTTTATTTTGCAGCAATTATTCTACCAATAAGATTTCTTTTTTTTTTAATTTAGAGGCAGAATCATAATACTAAAACAGGCGCTTTTCCACAGAAAAGTGTTTAAACTATATAGAAAATTAACACTTTTCCTGTGTTGATACAATGTGATTAGTTTATTATAGAAGCCATGATTATGACGCAAGGCTTTTCTGTTTACATGTTATAGTTCAGGGCTTGGGGACTTCGGAGTGGTTTTTTTAAATGCGAGACTGAATGACAGCATGGCTGAAAAATTTACTGTAGGGATCGGAGCGTAGCCAGAAACACAGCGCACACGAGCGAAGTAACAGGAGAATTACCGGTTGATGAATGGCAGTACTCATCCTTCAATTTATTTCCACAGGATGCCGGTGCCCGCGCTTGGCCCTGCATGCACCCCTCTGCTTATTGCCACAGTAAGGAGAAGCTTTCATTGAGGCAAGCCCACATAGAGCCCTTGCCTTTATCTGTTAAAATGTCATTTTATTTTCTGGATACCACGGTTTTCTAGAGCTCCGTCGGTGACAGACGACTTTTTGACCACTGGCTGTAAAAAATGCACAACTAGGGCAACAAGGGCAGCTGAATAAATGTGTGTATTTTTTAATGGATGGAAAAAGGTCTGACATGAAATTTTGTTTTGCTTAGTTTATTATTATTATTATTTTAATTCTGATGTGGCTGCCTCCACTGCCACGTCATCAGAGAAAGTGTAACTGGGGAAGCACAATTATATGCTAGTGTTTCCCAGCTTTACTGTGCATAAAGAATGACTTTAGTTGCAATCATGTCCACAGTGATGTTTGAACAACAACAACAACACTGTATACTGCAACAGCTGAGGCTCTGTGGGTGTCATTAAAAGCATGCCTTTCAATAAGCCATAGCTGAACACAGCCTACGTGCATTCCTGTATCATTTCATAGCGTACCTTTGACAATGAAATGGTGAAGGACAAGGCCTTTGCACTGAGTGGGTAGGCTGGGGAGCTGTGGTAAGAGACTGGGAGACTGGGAAGGTATATTTCACACAGGGTTGTCAAATAAAGAAATAAGAAGCCTGTGAAGCAATACATGTAATGAAAGTGAAGTTACTGGGATACTCTATACAGGCAATTCAATGTAATTAAAGTGTTTCCACAGGGTGCTGGCAGACTCATCAGTTTGTGTGCCGGTGGGCGATTACCTCACAGCGGCAGGAGTTATTCTCTCACTCTCTTCTCTCCTTGGAAATCATTTTTTGAGTCACCCGCGTGTAAAAAATGGAGTAGGGCAGGTGCCCGGCAAAGTCTGGCTTCCTTCCTGCGAGTGTTATTCTGCTGTATCGCCGCAGGACCAGGCCGAGGCCTGTGCAGTGAGGGCGTGCGTGCGGCTAACAGCCTGAGCTTCGTAACCAATAGCGCCATTTTTGTCAGTCGGCGCGGCTAAAACGACGCGTCAGCTTCCGCCAACGGGCAGAACATAAATCAAGCGCGACTGACCCAGAAAGACCGGCGCTAAGTGAAGCAGATAGCGAGTCAGTGCCATTTCACACGCGGTGGTATGCCGGTTCTCTTTAAGGTAAACATCCGAACAGAGCCCCACACTTCTACGCTGCAGAGTCTTAAAGACAACACCTTATATCATGCAGCTGATACCTCCGCCGAGAGGTAAACAGAAAAATAAATTAGGAAAGGGGGGGAAAAAAACGTCTTGAAATGCATGGGGCTATTTAGTCCGAGCAGTAGGCATAGTCCACACCCACCACAAACAGATGAGCTAAAAATGTGGTTATACAAACTTCACATATGAAACCCCTGAGCCATGTGTCAACTTCAGAGTTGTGTTCTTGTATTACAGAATGCTGAGCGGCAGTAGTATGGTATTTGGTCAAAATGATGGTCAAATATAAATTTACATAGTGCCTCCCAGTAAACCCTGTTTGTAGTGACTTGTAAGCAGATGATTTTAAATTGCCAAAATAACTAAATGTGTAAACTGATGGTAAGACTAGTTAATGTGAACGTCATGACCAGTTATTAAAGTGACTGTAAAGGTCGATCTGTGAATGGCTTCAGACTACATTGTATGGGGTTACTGTGGTATGTATTCAGCATCAGCGACAGTACGAGAGATCAGTCGCGTTGTAATATCAATTTATATATGCCTAAACATTTCCATCAGTTCATATGTGCAGACTGAATGGGTGGAGTTTAATTTATTACAAGCTCTGAGCTGTTGGGTCCAGGTCCTTCATGACGTAGAAATATACATTTACACTGAAGGTTTATTTGTACCAAAGAATGCAAAAATATTCTCTAGGGTATAGACTATTACTAATTGTTTTCATTTATGAGGTAGGCTATATGTAAGGCCTTATATTTCCCATTTTGTGGATAAATGGCAGACAAAATCTAGATTAAAAGGCAGAATTTACACATAAACCAGAATGCCACAGAATTGTGAGATCTTTGTGTACATTTTTCAAATTGCATTTGGTGCTGTTGAGCACTGGCGATGCCATTTGCGTATGTCTGCTGTGTTCGTTTAGCCACGTGTGTTTGTTTACTTGTGGGTGGGACCGTTTGGGAGGAGTTCAGTGGGGAGGTGGGGAGGCGGGGCCTCTTGACCACCCCCATACAATCCTGAGGTTCTTTTTCAATACAGATTTTATGCCTGATTTGAAACGCATGTCATTATATTTATTGACATTACTTTGAATAGATATTTGGTGGATGTGTAGTGGATACATCCCTCTGTGATAATTAATGGTTATTTCAGCTATTTTCAGGCACTTCACAATCACTTTAAATTCCATGTGGCAAAGTGGTGCAGTGTAACATAACTTTAGAGCGGATTATGCTGAAATAACATTTATTTTCAGGTCACACCCAGAATTCATTTTTCTAAACTATTTCAAAACCTTAAAACCACCTATTTCAACTTCTCATTTACAACCACGGGACATAATGCTAGCTGAGGTCTCCCGCTGTAATCTGTAATCTTGGGATAGTCCATCTTGAACCAGTTACAATGCAGTGTCCATGGGGTATCGGTGTGTGACATCCATGTCTGTAAAAAGCTCTGGACTAAATGTGTGCCGTGCACTGCAATATGAATGAACTAGAATAACCATGTTACTTAGAAGCAATGCCAGTTTATTTTACAATATTAAACTAAGACTCATCACCTCAGTATGTGGTTTAGAATGAACAACTGCATTAATTACAACTAACACCAGTCCTTAAAGAATGTTTAGCAAATGCAGGTTTATACATAACCATGTATGCTTGGTGGGTATTTCCTTGAAATTACAACATCATTAGAATATAAATAATATCTGTAATTGATTTAAAAAATAAATGTAATTTACTAAATGCAGTTTGTCACAGTGACTGTACATTCCCCATGTAAATTACTCAATAAAAATGTTCATTACAAGAAAAGTCACCATCCTTACAATGTGAAAGCGTATATAACACGATACCTTTGCAGGTTATTAATACCATTTATTATTGAATAAACAAGTGGAAAAGGGTATGCATTCCTGTGCCAAAACACAGTTTTCCATGCAATTAAAAAAAAAGAAAAATCAAAAAAATTATATTATGAACAGACAAAAAAAGGCATGTGTTTCGGTACACCAGTGTACACTCCTGCGCCTAAGCACTCAACTACAGGCAGGGATAAGGATAAAGGATATCGCACATGCAAGGACACCACATAACAGACAACCAGCTTCAAATTAAATGAAACGTGACAAACTGAAGATGATAATAATAATAATAATAATAATAATAATAATAATAAGTGTACTCAGAATGCTGTGCCTCTCATTTCTCTCCCAGGGGAAACCCCGTGTTGGTGTTCTCAGTCTTTGCTTTTTAAACGTCTTTAGTTTTATCGGTTTGGTACGAGGCTCAGTCAGAGACAGCTCTTAAGCGAGCTGAAGGTCAGGAGTGGGACACGGGTGTTTAAACCCTGGATAACCAGGCCAGACACGCACCTTTCACTACTCTTTTAGTGTGCAACAGACTGTCGAGGGTGCCAGAGTGTTTGATTAATAAACCTTTCACATATTTCAAGCATGGACTCCACATTAGTAATAGTAAAGCGTAGTTCCAACGTGTTGGTAACTATTTTGAACAAACACCCAGTTCTGAAACATGGGGGGGGGGGGGGGGGTACATTATCTGCAAGTCTCCGGTCAGGCTGAGTGAAACATATCAACAGCTTAAACTTCATCTGACGAAACGTTCAAAGAGCCTCTAAGGGAAAAGCAACTTCATACTACAGACATCCCTTTTTAGGAATAAGGTTGTGTACGCCTGGGTAGAATGCATCACATCTGCTAGTCTGCACATATGAGAGGGCGGGGGCACAGGCAAGAGGACGGGGGGAACAAAAACGAAAGATATTTTTGTGTCCTAGAACAGAAAGGTGTCACCAAGAACACAAGATAAAACGAAGAAAAAAAACAAACAAACAAAAAAAACAATGAAATAAAATGGTAAAAGGCAGCATGGATGGATAAATGCCACTGACTGTTCACACTAGAGCCTCTGAATGTTCTGCCCTCTCCACTTCAGGGACAAACACCTACATTGTGTTCGCCAGCCATCGCCATGGTGAGGGCAGCTGTGCTTAGGGGGGGGGCGGGGACTGCAGGGGGCGGAGCGGACGGGCTCAGCGAACGTCGTCTGGCGGGACGAGGGCGGGGCTTAACGATCGCCGAGCGCTGCCATGATACGGAGGGGAAGTGTGCAAGCGGCGACGTCCCTAAGAGCACAGCCGCGAAAAACGTGCAAGGACTATTTACACTTCAGAGGCTGTTCAAACGGTTTTAAAAAAATGATGCTTTCCTCGTCTGTTTTCTCTTTATTTTCTCTCTCTCCTTAAATCTGCCGTAATGCGTGGTGTTTAAGGGGGAGGGGGGTTCTCCTGCGGGGGGGTTTACAGCACGGAGCAGTACCCCCCGCAGCCGCCCCGGCCGTGCCCCTCCTCGTCGGACAGCTGCACCCCCCGACCCTGCGTCTCGCTCTCCCACAGCCCCGGGGTCTGGATGATCTTCTCCACCAGCTCCTCGAACGCGCACTGCACTCCGTCCCGGGTCTTCGCACTAGCCTCTGCAGCCGAAGGGGGAGGGGCAGGGACAGGGTGTTGCGGAACAAGACAAAAAAGTTTTTTTTTTAAAAAAAGGAAACCTCAACAACACAACTCCGGGTACAGCGGTCCTGTATTTACAGTGTGATTGTCTTGCATGTGAATTATAGTCTTCTATTGAATTATAGTTTAAAAACTAAACTGGGAAGATAAAACAATAACATTGCCATGCAAATGGTTAAGGCTCAGTCAAAAGAAATGCAACTCTGCTACAAGGACAGGTACCCGAACTTGTACCCGAATGTGCAGCTATTTGTAACCACAGCTGCGCTCAACCCCACTGCTGATTCAGGAGAGCGCGGACACCCACGGTTCACCGTGGAAACGCGTGGTGTCGCCAGCCTGCTTCTTTTCACACCGCAGGCCACAGTCAAGCTTGCACAGAGTGGAGTCAGAGGAAGGCCTTTATGTGGTCATGTGGCTTTGGCATGTCCACAGGCGCTCGACTGACCAGCGGGGGGTGCTAGAGAGCAAACGAAGCGCGGATCCTGAACCGACTGAACCCTCCAGCGTTGTGGTAACCAACCCTGTTCCTGTAGATGTATCACCCTGTAGGTTTTCATTTCAACCCTAGTGTAGCACACCTGATTCTACTAGCAGCTCAACAAAGATATCTAGCTGTTGAATGAGGTCTGCTTTCTTAGGGTTGGAATGAAAACCTACAGGATGGTAGAACTCCAGGAACCGAGTTGGTTACCACTGATCCAACATGATCGCCAACTGCACGTCCTATGGAGGTACTGCCCGCAGCCGGCACTGGTCCAGATTCAGTCTGAGGCTGTGGCGCTCATCCATGCGCCACAGTGTGGTGCCTTAACCAAATGAGCCACCCAGCAGCCCCTTGGGCCGGTGTCTTCATAAGCCAGGCATACTGGCTATCCCGTGTGCATTTCCCTCTTTCACCCTGCCAGACACTCATAAGTCAAAATGACATCATCAGCTGTGACCCATCTCATCCACTTCCCTGACTAACAAGACCATGCAGTGCTTGTGCGATATGCAGTTATTACAGAATTCCAATCATCCATTACATTACCTTAAAGGCATTTAGCAAACGCTATTATCTAGAGTGTCTTACACATAACATTTTTTACATTGCATCCTGTGGCAAACACGCCTGGGACAGGCCACCGAAGTGGCTTTCTTTGGGGCCCTCCAGCACAGAGACACAGGGAGATGATGGTAAAACAGTCCACATTTATTCACAAGGGTTTGGCAAGATGGTAAAGCCAAATGAGCAGATGTTACACCCTGTCATGACAGAGAGCTCCTGATGTGGGTGGGGATGGCAGATTTAACCTGTGCGCAGTGATTACCTCACTACGCACAGGTGCAGCCACTCCTGTTCCTGGGTCCAATTAGCCTGGCCAATTATCTAATTCTTAACCAATTATCCAATTGGCCAGGTCTAATTAGCTTGACCCAGGGCAGGTGTGGCTGCTTAAACCAGCCATCCCCACACCACACATCCATTTATACAGCTGGATATATACAGAAGCAGTGCAGGTTAAGTACCTTGCTCAAGGGTACAACGGCAGAGCCCCGGGCTGGGGAATCAAACCTGTGACCTTTAGGTTACAAGACCAGCTCCTTACCCATTATACTACCCTGCCACCCATCCATGAAAGACATACTCAGCAGATGTTATACTTAATATCATGCCATACCACACAATAAACATATTTGAAATTGGAGTAAACACGTGTAAAAATTGCTTAAATTCTTTTTGACGTTCATGTTCATTATATACACTTCCCCCTTTTTAAGCATTCCTTTGGCTTGTTACATTAACATGGTAACCCTCTTAAATCTCAGTCTAGTTTCAATAAAAGGAACATGTTCTGGAAAACAAAACAAAACAAGATGTGGGGAAAAAAGTAAATCATAGCTTTTTGTTCGACGACATCTCACAAATTGTTTTAAAAAACCCACAATTCCAACAGTGAGCGGGCATCACGGCTAACCGAATGGCATTACTTCAGGCTCGGGGTAAAGCTGTTAAAAATAGAACAGCAATTCACCGTTGCCGACGGTCCCCTACAAGCATGACAGTAATTCAAAAAGCAGCTTCCTCTGTATAATTGCCTGCAGTAATTCACGAGGGGTAATTCTCCTGTCTTACCTATAAAAAGCATGGAATGTTTTCTCGCAAACTTCAGGCCTTCGTTCCTGTCAAGCTCATGGTTTTCCTGAGACAAAGAGAAGAAGGATGCCTTTTTGAGAGGTCTGCTGTCCGTCAGACGCAGGGAACTGGACAGGGCGAGCGAGGGAGAATCCCACAAATTCAAATCACAACTGTCAAACAATAACTGGACATTAGAGCAATAAAGAATAATGCGTGGATGAGGGATCTGTTCAGTTTTCAGACAATGCTTTAGAGAAATGCCAATGCATGTTTTAGCACTGTGACACTGGGTGGTGGTGGTGGAAACAAAAACGTGTAAATATTTGAAGAAGGTCAGAAAACATGTCTGGTGAAAAAAACCCATTGTTTTATCTTTGTGTAATTTCTTACAGTGAATAGGGGCAAAGTTTACAGACAATGTAAGGAGTGAACTCACTTTATCAATCTTGTTTCCAACCAGCATTTTCACGAGGTCATTTCTTGTACAGTACGTCTCCAGCTCATTTAGCCAGTTATCAAGCTTGGCAAAAGTGTCACGTCTCGTAACGTCATACACTAAGAGATAAAGAGACACAAAGGAAGGTTTTATCTATTTCCAGTCAGGAAGACACCACACACTGCACATACACCAAACACTTCCACACACCACACATACACCACACTCTTAAATTCACCACACACCACACATAAACCAAACACCACACACCACACACACCGAAGACTTCCATTCACCACACACGCCAACCACTTCCATTCACCGCACACCAGATACACAAACATGTCCACACACCACACATACACACTTCCACTCAACACACACCAGACACACACCAAACACTTCCAATCACCACACATCACATATACAGCGCATCAAACACTTTGATTCACAACACACTCCTATTCTCTGCATACTGCACACACACCACACCAATCCCTGCACACCATACAGGACACATACATAATGTTGCATATATAACAGCCCACGTGCATTCTGGTACCGTGGCTGTCAATACTGGCAAACTAATCTACTGCAGGTATATGAGACTTTTTTCTAAATCCGCTTTGATGCAAAGTGCCATCATAAATGTGCACATATGCGTGTATATGTAGGGGGAAGGAAGAGAGAATTTGTCATCGGAAAGATTTCATTGGTCCAGATGGGACAAGCAGGGAAACTCACAGCCTGAAAACCCATCGCTTTGTTTTTACGAGTTATTTATTAAAAGCACCTTTGAATAACACAGCCTCTTACTCACCCAGGATAACTCCCTGAGCGCCACGATAGTAGCTAGGTGTCAGCGTTCTGAAGCGCTCTTGGCCAGCTGTGTCCTACAAAAAAATTTAAATAATTCAGTTGAATCACAGACAGGAAAATGTGGCTCACACGCCAAAGAAACGGCAGCAACTTATGGTCCATCTTCTCATCGACGCTCATTATTATGCAAGTGCGCCATCTGCTGGTCGGTTGCGTGAGTTTGTCTACAGATGCTGGGCTGTGTTGGATTTGCAGGACCCCACACACAGACGGATGACCTCAGCGCCGTCTTCGGCTCGTCCCCATATTTCACAGTGACGGCGCCCATCCGTCAGGTCCGCCTCCGAGCCAAGAGAAAGGCTGTGACGTGTTCAAAATGTGCTCGATTCATTTGACCACGCGTGCAGTTAAAACGTCTCAAAGAGTCTCCTACTTTTAAAACTCACGGCTGGCTCTTTGAGAAGGAACACTTAAACATTTCTGTTGGACATTACACAGGGAAACATAACCTATAATTATGCAAATATCAGTAGAAATAGCACGCACAATGTATAATCATGCAAATACCGGATTTTTCAAAGTCAAAGGAAGGCAGGACATTTTCATTGATCTTTTTGACTGTACAGCAGCTGTGGTCCTTTACTTCCTGTCAGAAAGAGTGCCCTCATACCCTCCGCCCTTTATCACCCTCCATCCTGGTCACGAAATATGAGGGGGGAAGACACATACCCATATTGCGAGCTTCGCCTTGTTACCGTCCACCGAAATGGTTTTTACTTTGAAATCCACACCTGCAATTACAAGGGCACAGCATGCAAAGTCAACCATCTCCTTTCATAACCAAATGTATAACTTACAGTATTAGGACTGCACTACAAGTTGTGAATTGGGTTTGGCCAAGACAGGAAATACTTAAGGTGATGCAAAATACACCTTGTGAAAATAAAATACATTACATTAGAGTCATTTAGCAGACGCTCCTATCCAGACTTACACAACTTTTACATAGCAGACATCCAGTTAGCCTATATACTTCTGGATATATACTGAGGCAATTCAGGCTAAGTAACATGCTCAAGGGTACAACAGCAGTGTCCTATCCGAGAATCAAACTTGTGACCTTCAGGCTACAAGACATGCTACACAAAGCTTATTTTGACCAAGTTGTTTGGCAGGATCAGAATGCTGTATTGTTAACTGACGTAATTTGTCACTTGGAAATAGCACATAATCACATGCACAAAGTAAAGCAAATACTGCACGCCTAATTAAACAGTGAACATATCTAATATTGATCAACGAAACCACAACTCAGGATAATTCCGGCTGTAGATGAAATGTTTTTTATTATTATTATTTATTTAATAATAGTGTTTATAATGCAAATATCAAATGCTAGCAAACGAAAGGCCGTTGAAGTTACACTTTAGCCCCAGAGAAAGCGCGAGCGCGGCCACCCTCTCCCCGAGCGCTGTCGGTCATCACGGATCGACCGGTAGCGGAGCCTGCGCTATGTAAACAAGTCCGCTGAGGTCGATAAAACGTTGCGCCCATACGGGAATTGCGGAATTTACGTTTACGCGACAGGAGAATTGCTTTCGCGGAACACCGCTACGTTTAGTGTACGTTCGGTAGCAGCTGCCCCGCGTGCTTCAATTATGAAAAGGACCAGAGATTAACGAATTCAGTCCAGCTTTCATTGATTTTAAGAGTAATATGAAACCACGCAAAGACGAGCAAGGACACAGAACGGACAAGGACACAGGATTACATACAACTAGTCTAGATGCATCAATCGAAAACCAATGTAATAGGGGTGGAGATATTCAAGATATGCTCTTTAATTTGTAATGGCAAATTTTCAATTTTGCTTGGCCTCACACACAATCTTATCTGACAGTACAGCACTTCCTTGAATGTGCAGGGTTTTGAAAGGCAAGGTCTGCATTTTAATGCTGCTGACCAAAAGCATACATGTCATTTCCCTATTATAATGTGCGGTGTTAAGATAATTTCTCTGGCAAAAAAATGCGACAGACGTGTCGAATGCATCAAATATCACTGACCCTGTTCCATAAACACACACAAAAAAAAAAGGTTTCAGGCTACATAGTTTATGAAATGAAGCTGGACTTCATTTTGGATGAAGCTGGACGAAACGCAGCAAAATAAAACCGAAGCTTCCCTTTAGATGGCTGGGCTACTCTTTACAAAAAGGCCTAAAATCACATTAAGCTATTAAAATGTAATGCAAAATGTAAAAGTTATTTAAATGTAAAATAACAACTGGAAATTCCTCATTATCAATGTTAACAAGATATGCCCGCACACTGCACGATTCTCCTTCATGCCAGAGAAATCATCCGTGTTGGAGCAATAGAGTTTTCTAGCAGAAATAAGGACTTATGTCAAAGCGCATTGGGCTGGATTTCTGCAGGGACATCTGTTTGGCAAAGCACAGCTGGCCAAGTTAAATAGCAGAATTGCCTGCCTACCAGAAAAAATATTTTTATTACATCTAGGTCCCTACAAACCTGCTGGTAACATTATTTCAACAAAGCCTACATTGTGTGGAAGGATTTATATAGATCCAATTGTAAAAAGTACAATATAGGATTTCGAGGTGATGAGTATGGATATTCTGATATTCTATAATTGCACCAAATATTACGGTCCACTAATTTATAAATGGTGTTAACTGTTGACAGTTCCAAGGTTACCTCACAAAATACCACAGTAATGTCCTACAAGACTTTCCAGAATGTCAGTTGAGAATTTCACTCATCTTTTAATACTGTTGAAGAATCTAATGCCATTCACAGGGTCTGACGAGACTGCTTTTTGCTCTACTTTCCCAAGCCAGTTAAGGCTACATGAAGCAAATGGTTTTACTATGAAACAAATTAATACCATTTTTTGTAAAGATGTTTATTCATAAATAAGGGGATACATCCACATATCTAATCACCAGGTTAACCCAATAATCTAGCTGCCAACAAGTTGTACTGTAAACAACAACACAGGAAGAGAGATGGATCCAATGTTACAGACAGAGGTGTATTTCCTGGTTTAATCAACGTAAGGTGCAAGTTGTTTCAGTTTAATGCTCACATTTTTTTTTTGCACTGGTGACAATAACAAGGAAAATCTACGTATTGTAAAATAAGCAGAACGAAAATGTGCAATTGCTTACATCACTTTGGAGTTCACACCCTGTCCAGTTGACTGGGCAGTTGATAAATGAGGTTCTATGGTATTATAACTCTTGGCTGTCAGGATTCAAGTTTTCTTTCCCTCGCTCTCTCAATCTCTCACTTTAACTCTCACCAGGGAGTCAAGCTGGCTTTATTTGCTCAAGAGTTTAATTTGACTTGCCAAAATATTTCAAAACGTGAACATGCAAGATGGACCACCTTTACCTCCACCTCTCTCAGCAGGCTTTGTGTGTGTGTGTGAAGGACAGAGAACACACACATTCACCTCCCAAAGCTGAGGAGAGTTCACACGTGTCTGTCCCCTGAGCAGGGGCTTTTAAAGTCTGGCCAGAAAGCCATCGCCTGAGGAGCAGGACACATCCCCAGCATCTGGACAGTCTCCATAAAATGTTCCTCAATGGGCTGTATGGTCTGGCCTGTCTGAGAGACAAGCTCATAAAACCACTGTGGATCTAGAAGACTTTAGGCCCTGCTGCCACAGCTGCTGGTTGCTATGATACAGTGCAACTTTAATCTCAATCATGAAACCGTCATTCAGATATGCAATGACCTTAGTGTGCTAGGTTACTGTGTGTGTGTGTTCCACATTACTGTATGTTCCTTACTTACCAATGGTGGCTGCAAGTTCTGGATCAAACGTATCATCTGTAAATCTCAAGAGTAGACTGCAAAAAAGGAGAAAAAATTTTTGTTAATTGAAAACATCATCTCAAGAGAAATACTCAATATCATTTAGGCTGCTAAGCAAATACATTGACAAATTAATGCATTCAAATATTTTAAAGGGGGGTCTCCAAGAAATAAGAAAGTCTTAACCAGACACAAAATAATTATGTCCTCCTAAAATGCAGCAATTAAATTTTGTCCATTTTAGGGGACACAAGTCTGGTCTTAATGTCAAGAACCATATGTTCTGCTATACTGAAATCTACACTACAAGGGACATTCTCAGCTCAGGAGGTAAGAGCGCTTGTCTGGCAGTCGGAGGGTTGCCGGTTCGATCCCCGCCCTGGGTGTGTCGAAGTCTCCCTGAGCAAGACACCTAACCCCAAACTGCTACGGTGAGTTAGAGGCATCAATTGTAAAGCCCCTTGGATAAAAGTGCTATATAAATGCAGTCAATTTACATTCATTAGAAATAAAATAATTAGTATTTTCTCTGCAACACGTTTTTGTTACTCAAGACAGTTGTATTTTTCACATAATATGCTGACTCACAATAATAACACAATAAATGTATGTCGTTCATAATTCTATTTTGACACCTTTAACAGAAGCTGGATGAAATGGTGGGATTACAGGGTGGTAAAATAAGATGAAATAATGTTTTCGCATTCAAATCAAAATACATTTTTGCCTTACAGGCTAATAACATTTTGGGGAAAAAAAAAACAAACAAAAAAAAAACCCAGGAGCAATTTGTCTTAATTGAGTCATAACGAGCATGCTAGCTAAAACGCAACATCTCATTTTCGACTTCATTTAAATAAAGTATTTTCTATTTGAATCTTGTAATGGTATCGACGATGACCCAGACTTGAACAGTCACAAATAATTACTCATGTTCATACAATGAGCCAATCGTCATTCAGTGTTTGTTGGACATTCATGTTGTTTATTGATCATATAGCTAATACTTACAAAACACAAATGTCAACTGCCAAAAGATGACTTGCTCAAAGTAACATGAGTTGCTTTTTCTTGTGGTTCAAGTCAGGGTAATCCCCTTTTGTAATCTTTAAAAAAATATATGTATTTCTGCATTTATAGAATGCAGTGTATTTTTTCCCGTTTTTCTTCTAGAAAACACAGAATCTTGTTAACCCGACCACCGAAACATGTAATATTTAAACATTTTCCAGGCAGATCTCAGAAGAATATAGGTTAAACAATGCATAAGGCATAGCCTACTACATTAATATGCAGGTTATATCAACTGGAGTGTTCTGGAAATTAACAGTCATAAAAAAGGACACTGAAAATCTGAACAGACAAGTAGCTGTGATACTTCAGTATTACACCCAGACACTAATCCCGGACTGGTCTTCCACGGTGGTAAAAGTGTATTTGCGGGATGTGTACAGTGAAGTCATTGTTTGGGAACTGGGACTGTAACCAGCTTTTCGGCTCATAATCACAGATGGACCACTGCTGCAGTGCCCTTTGGTCACATAAATCCAAATTCACAGGGAATGTCCCTTTCAAGACTTGAAATTTCACTAAATTTTCACTAAATAAAAGGAAATTAACATCTCACATACACTACATTTCCAAAAGTATGTGGACACCTGAACATGTACTTGTTGAACATCTCATTCAAAAAACCATTGACATTAATATGGAGTTGGACCTCCCTGTGCTGCTGTAACAGCCTCCGCTCTTCTGGGAAGGCTTTCCAATAGATTTTGTAACATGGCTGTGGGGATTCGCTACCATTCAGCCACAAGAGCATTAGTGAGGTTTGGCACTGATGTTGGTCATAAGGCCTGGCTCACAGTTGGCATTTCAATTTATACCAAAGGTGTTTGATAGAGTAGAGGTCAGGGCTCTGTGCAGGCCAGGAAAGTTATTCCCCACCAAACTCGGCACACCATTTTTTATGGACCTTGCTTTTCGCACAGGTTATCATCATGTTGAAACAGGGGAAATCCTTCCCAGAAGTGCTGCCACAAAGTCGGAAGGACACAATTCTCTAGAATGTCATTGTATGCTGTAGCATAAAGATTTCTCTTCACTGGAACTAAGGGGTCAAGCTCAAACCATGAAAAACCTCCCCAGACCATTATTCCTCTTCCACTAAACTTTACAGTTGGCACTATGCATTCGGCCAAACCCAGATTTGCCTGTCAAACTGTCAGATACCACTGCGATTCCACTGCTCCAGAGTCCAATGGCGGTGTAATTTACACCACTACAGCCGATGCTTGACATTGCACAATGGTGATCTTAGGCTTGTGTACGGTTGCTTGGCCATGGAAACCCATTTCATGAAGCTCTTGACGAACAGTTCTTGTGCTGACGTTGTTTCCAGAAGTAGTATGGAACACTGCAGCGAGTGCTGCAACTGAGGACAGATGATTTTTAAGCGCGACACACTTCAGCACTTGGCAGTCCCGTTCTGTGTGCTTGTGTGGCCTCCCACTGCGCAACTGAGTGACTGTTGTCGTAAACCTTTCCACTTCCACAATAACAGCACTTACAGTTGACTGGGCAGAAATTTGATGAATTGCCTTGTTGGGAAGGTGGCATCCCATGACAGTGGCACGTTGAAAGTCACTGAGCTCTTCAGTAGTAGCCTAAATGTAACTGATTCATATCTGACTTTTTTAAAATGCTTTTACATTGCATTAAAGGAATAGCTGGAATGATACACACCAAACTGTAGACCTTACACTATCCACCTAAAACAATACAATAGCTACTTTACACCATTTCACTATGCAAACTGACATAGGCTATGTTATTTAATTAATTAAAACAGCTGGGGACAATATAGCCTATATTTAACTACTGCATGGTTATATTTTAAGGAAATTGCATTTCCTTTTTCATATTCCTTTTCATTGCATTCTATCTCTAAGATTGACTGCATATTTCATAACAACAAAAAAGACTTCTTAAACGCCATTGTTAACAAAGCTCTTCAAATCATGAATAACACGTCTTGCTGAAAGTACTAAAGCACAAATTCCACCCAATGCTATTAAAATGCATCAGACAAATAAATTAACAATTTAGCCAACCTTTTTTTGAACATGTTGATCCTGAAAGTCTAGCCAATCAGGGGGATAAACATCAAGGTTAAGCCTGTTTTAGGACCTTTTCCCCCTTCATTCAGCACATAGGCTAAATCTCACTGCCTTCCAGCATGAAAAGAAGGCCTTGAATTGAGAACACAATCGAATGAAAGCAGGCATTCAGCTCGGGAAATAAAGCACACGCAATCTTGCCGCTATAGTAACGTTTCACCTAGCAGCCAGAGCAAGGATGTGCAGAACAGAAATTAACGATAATACCTGCCAGAGGTTCTCTCCCAGAGGCACTCTGTTCCACTGTGGTGTGGTCCCGTTAAACCTAATAATTCACTTATTCACACCTGGTAGACTTCACTCAAACAGACAATGCAGTAACTGCAGGAACACAGGTACTGCATTTCCTGTAATGTAATGTAATGTAGTTACAGGTAAACTGTCCCATATCATATATGCATTACATACACTATGCCAGTGAAACATTTTGGCACAACTACTCATATAAGGTTTTATTTATTTTATTATTCTTTTTTTACATTTTAAAATAACAGTGAAGACATCAAAATTATGAAATAAAACATAGAATTATGTAGTGACCAAAAAAGTGTCAAACTAGGCTATATCTTCTATTTTAGATTCACTCTAGGCTTCATGAGGCAGGCACCTGGAATGCTTTTCCAACAGTCTTGTAGGAGTTCCCACATACTGTGTGTTGAGCACTTGCTGGCTGCTTTTCCTTCACTCTGCAGTCCAGCTCATCCCAAACCATCTCAGCTGGGTTTCGATCATGTGACTGTGGAGGCCAGGTCATCTGATGCAAAACTCAGTCGCACTCCTCCCTTGTCAAATAGCTCTTACACAGCCTGGAGGTGTGTTTTGGGTTGAAGAACAAACCAAGCACAAACCATATTGGATGGCGTGTTGCTGCAGAATGCTGTGGCAGCCATGCTGGTTAAGTATGCCTTCAGTTATGAATAAATCGCAGTGTCACCAGCGTAGCACCCCCTCACCATCACACCTCCTCCCTCCTCATGGTGGGAACCACATATTCAAATATCCTCTGTGCACCTTCTCTGCATCTTACAAAGACACGGCAGTTGGTACCAAAAACCTCATATTTGGATTCATCAGACCAAAGGACAGATTTCCACTGGTCACACACATGCACGCACACACACACACACTCTCTCTCTAACACTAACCTCCACTATCAATTTGGGAGAGCGCAGACATGCTCTCCTCCAAAGCACATGATGTCAGCTTGTCAGCTGCCGCTTCTTATCGCAGTTCAAACTCAGGCTTACACAGACATGAGTCAGAGGAAGACACTTAATGAACACTAGCTGGTGCCTGCTGGATCAGTACAGGTCACCGGTACCAGATGAGTCACAGTCGTGCCAGCCGGAAGGAACCCTACTGTCCCAGGCCGATGCCAGACCCAACTGTGTGTCGCTCTGTGGGAATGGCCTGGATTTGGTATCAGACTGTGGGTCCCATGCATGCCCTTGATCAGTGCTTTAACAGAATGAGCCACCCAGCAGATCATCACATACATTTAGAATATAGAACAAATGAGTCATCAGGAACAACTCAGTGGAGTCCCAACACTGGAAATCGATAATAGGCCACACCTTTACTATAACAAGTACCAGTGTGCGGGCTCTACTGAATTGTTCCTGTTGTTCTTGCACAGCCCAGGCTATGTGCACACTATCACCCAGAGAGGCTCTAGGATTTTGGTGGCCCTAAACAAGAATGCTGTCAGAACCCATTGTGAACCAGGGTGAAAAGAAAGAGTAACCGACAGCCGCAGACACATAAATTACAGTACAGTTAAAATGTGATTCCAAAACAAATTTTTAAACTTGAATTGTGTGGCCCACGGCTGGTTGTGACCCTAAACAAGTGCACAGAGTGTTTATGCCAGCAGCAGGCTCTGTAATCACCATTCCCTGAACATGAGTCATGACACCAAGACTTTCTTAGAAATGCAAATCATATTATCACATGACAGCTACAAATTCAATATGAAATCAATACAGGAATAAACACCGGTGATAGGTCTGATCCAAACAAAGGACATCACGAGAACAAACTGAAAGTTACTCAGAAAAGTGCAAGAGCTTTGCTGTCCGTATATATGCTGTCTGCCTGTATGGCATGAGAAGCACGGTGGAACGGGGGTCAAGGTTAGCTTAAGGCATTTTCTCTTTATCTCTTGACAGTGCGCTTCCCTTCGATATTACATGTTATGGAAGGAAAATGTGTTAATTTACCATCTTTTATTAGCCCATTTGATGTTCAGCACATCACCGCAAGTAGCCCTTGTTTTCGTGTCAGAAAAAGAGTAATGCCACTCCCCTAAACTCAGCATTTCACACAGAAGCGTGGTGGTCAGTAGGCCTATCCCTCCTGATGAATTCTAATTCTCTATACCACAGCATGCACAGGCTGAACTGGCCACATGTGGTGGCCCAACACACTAAAAGCAACTTCATATTTACACCATTATCTTTACTTTAGTGCCTGTAAATGTTCTGCATAGAAACACAAAGAAAACTATTAAATATCAGCTACAGTACTACTATTGAACTATAATGCCATTTCTATATACCTATGTTAGATTAGGGGGTCATTTTCATTAAATACGTACGAACCTATAATGACCAGCATGGCATGGTTACAGAAAACAAATTTATGAAACAAAACTATTATGCTGCAAGTACAGGTAATTAACTGCATCCAGTCCCCTTCTGGAAGCAGATCACACAACTGTCAGGGCTTGTATGGACACCTATAGTAAAATATTGATAATGCAGCTTCAATAACTGAAAATAAACCACGTCGTCGGTACAGTCAGCTTCACTAACTCACAGTCATGGATAACAACATATATATTATTACAGACTATAGTAATACGTAGCTAATCCGTTATTGGCATTACAGTCATTTAGCAGACACTCTTAAAAAAACACGACAAAACCTTGCTAGCAAAGTTAGCTAATCGCCTAGATGGTTGCACCATCACTTCTGGCCACCCCTACAGTATGCTATCTCGTGTTACATGCTCCACGCTGTACATGGTGACGAGGCAAGAATGCATTCACAGATTAACTCGCTTAGTTCGATATTGATTTATCGCCATTTGCACGACTGTACCGAGACATTTTATAGGTTTTCGTGGTCACTTTAGGTAGTTATACCTACCATAGATGACTATTTAATAGAGAATGATCATAGAGAAATATGTTAGACAGCTAGCTAGCTAGTTAGCCACCTGGCTGACTAGGCAAAATACCAATTGTTACCAAAGTTACTGCTTCTTCCAGCTAACATTTGCAAGATAAACTCCTGTTAGCGTATTTGTTAAACTAAACTTCCCACAGTTAGCTACTAAACTGCAGAGGCTGTGTTCATTTGTTAGCTAGATTGTCATTATTTTATTTAGTCAGCTAGGTCTTTGTTACGTGATACTCGTTGGGTCCCAACTTTTGTATCCGTTTTGTTTCTGTCGACACAGCTAATTGACAGTATATAAACAAGTATAGCTGGCACAAACATCTAGCTGGCAAGCAAATGTAATTATTAGCTAGGATAGCTAGTACTGATAGTTACGAAATTAGGAACCAAGTTAGTACACAACGGCACAAGTATGCCTAGATGGTACATTCGCACTATATGGATAAGACAACCAGCTAGCCAGGTAACTGGCCAGCTGTATGAGAACAGTGGTCACTGTAGTGAACGTTACGGCGACATTACTGAACATTAACAAGAATCCTAGCTAAGCTTACCAAGCTTGGCTGAACCAGAGCAGAAGCAAGACATGTCAGGACCATATTTTACAGGTAGCAAGCTAGATAACTTTGCTAGCCGCAAAGGATCTTCGAAGACATAATTTTTTGTGAGGCAGCTAAGGTAAACAATAGTTAGCAACGCAGATTATCTCACCTTGACTTCCCCACACCGCTTTCTCCAATTATCAGTATTTTCAGAGTTGTAAGCACGTCGTCGTCCATACTCCTTAGCCTTTCAGTTTTTGTTTGCAGTAGGAACCTGTCAGTTCACACAAGCTGGCGTGACGTTTCTGGTTAACCGAGGGAAAAGAGGCCTTGAGGTCTTCAACAAGCGGAAATTCCAAATGAATATATGACGTCATTATCATGTGGCCAGAAAATGAACCACTAGGGGGGGTGCTGTGCACAAATGTGTTATCATTCCAATGCATTAGGGTACAGAACCGTTCTGGGAATTAGGCCCATTGAGTTTAGTGATTAGGCCTAACCCACAGATATCCCATATGTTGAACAGACATTTGGCTTGGTGTGCCCAGATAGTGAAGGAAAATAACATGATACGTATTATAACAGAAATCAACTGTGTCCAACACATGCGTTGAAACCTAACAATCATAAGTAACACATGGCCATTAAGCAAAACAATGACCGGATGACTAGCTCAAAAGTAAGCTAGATACGGAATTCTCATTGGTTGTGTAAAGAAATGTGACAGCGCGAACAAATTCATGCTTTCCAAAAATATGACTAATCTGTGGGTAAAAAAGCTTACCTGTGACAAGGCTGTAAAAAATCCCATTGGATTTGATTTAAACTAAAAACAAATCCCTGGCCCTAGTTCATGGGGCTGCAAGAGAAACTATACCCTCTAGTCGATTACCAGACTAGTCTGTTGTCAAACCATACATTCCTGCCAGATCGCTATGCTCCACAGATTTGCTCACTATTCTCAAAATGGTCCCTCTTCTGTTTACGTCTCTTTCGACCTTACAGTGAGGGAATGAACTTGCTACAAGTCAGGACAACGCAATCACCATCTTCTGCTTCAGTCTGTAAACTCACCTGTTCAAACCACATCTTGTTTACAAAATGTATGTATGAGTGCCCTCTTTGTGCTACATATAAAACTATACTCTTCAAAATGCATTTGCTATATGAAGCACTAGCTCCCTCTTGCACCCGCTAAGGAATTTGGCTTTCAGTTGAAGGTGTATGTAATAAATTAGCTGTGACACAGATGACTTGCCATGATCTCTGCTCTTTGCCTATGCCTTAATATACATTACAGTTAGTGGTTTAACAGATGCTCTTATCCACAGCAACTTACAATATGCAAAATGAAGTGCATAACCGTAAGGTACAAAGTGCTATTGCAGTATCTATAAAAAAAAAAAAAAGAATAATCCACAACTGGTAAGTGTATGGTTTAAAAATAGAAGAAACAAAATGAGAAACTTTATTTTTTCTTTAAACAGATACTCAGTTTATCATAAAATGGCTAACTGCAATTTCCAACAAAGGATAAAAACAAAGAACCAAAGGTGTGTGGAGTTGTAAGAATGCAGTGAGAGAATGAACACATACAAATGTATTTTTAAGCTTTTATTTAGCAGCAATAGAAATCTATATTCAAGATCCTTAACATACAACAGTCTTTAAAATGGTGTATGTCCAGAGCACAGAACTTGTGTGTCTTTCAAGTACTACTCATTTTAAACCTCCTAAAGTTCTATGCCTTTTAAAGTTACGGTACCTTTTTTACATTGGAGTAGAGGAATGTTCTCAGGCTACAGCACCTAAAGGAGTTAAGACATGACCTTGCATTCACCTCCTGTACCCTTCTTGCATAGTTGATGTGACTGAGGGTTTTCAGATTCTTGGGTCAGATTATTACAACCAGTTTCATTCAGACAGACATGCGCGCACACACACAATTACTGTAACTATTTTTTTTCCGACCAGCACCTAACATCATGTGACCTTTTCCAACAGAAGTTATTCTCCACTTCACTTCCAGTACAGGGCTATAACCACCAACACCACCACCTCTGTAACTGATTTAAACAAAGAGATCTGAAGTCCGTGTCCGTGAAATACTGTGATTATCATTTTTGCGTTCTGTGTTAATCTGAAGCTTATTAAGAAGCGATTCCTGAGAACATCAGAAAAAAAACCAACCTCTTCACTAACATTAACTCTGCACTTCTGCGTAACTTCCTCCACCTCACCACACCAAAGCCCCAACCCTACATGGCGCCGTTACACTGTCTACACAGAAGTGTCCCCAAGCGTCTTAATCTGGAGATGGTGTACCGACATATTTACAGCTCTCTTGGAGGGAAGGAACTTCTTGCCTTACAAACAAAGACATTATAGCAGAAACAAGAGTTTGGATCGCTCTCCCAGTCCCAGAAAATGAAACACCCATGAACATCCCAGTCTCATTATCTCTAAGGCATACTCAACATATAAACACGTGAAAGAGCATCACTGATGCAACTTCAGCATTTCTTCTGAAATGCAACCGCTGAGCTTCAGGGTTATACATAACTCATATTGATGTAACAGCAAGTATTATTATTATTATCATCCTTTCTTTTTTTTTCTTACACAAAATAGCTGTACATTTCCTTAAATAGATCAGAAAAGATCACCTAAATGGCTTATTTATTCCTGAAGCTTAACTGTAGTGGAAGGCGAAACACAAAATGACAACCACATTCAAAGCAAAAACACAGCACCTTAAACATTAAATTGGTAAAGTAAAAGCTGTCGGCAAGATAACAGAGCCCCTGGATAAACAGCAACATAGAAAACAAACTTGTTCTTTTTTTTGAATGCTGCATCAGTGTTATAATATGAAAGGATAAAAGAACAGGGAGCAACAGTGTGGAGTGGAGTATCCTGTATCTATCAGACTCTGAATAAGTTAATACGTTAAAATTTCAAATAAAAAGACATATATATAACTTTAATGCACGTTGAAAGGTGTCAACTATTAAAAATGCACTAATTATTGCCACTTTTTCACTGTAAGTTCATTTAGTTAAGCCATGTCTCAGTTTCTTGCTTGAACACCTCAACTGGTAGGTTCTAAAAAGGTTTTAGAATTATTAGAGTTACACAATGCATAAAAGTCTTGGAAGTGGGCCAGAACTGAAACGGAATGTAGAGTACATCAGTAGATGTCCGGGAGCTGGGAATAGTTTCTGTCCCAGTATCCACTGGAGTAGAGCCAGTCCTGGGAGCTCACGTGGGGGTTGAGTCCCTGGTGAAACCACCTGAGGAAAAAGGGCACACCCATCACACCTTTAGTAGAGCGCGTGAAAAACATGCACACACGTGCACACACACACACACACACGCATGTACGCAAACACTTTGATATTTTTTGGCATTTTAATTGCTATAGCACAATGCCTCTATCCTCACAGACTTTGATCAACTGTTTACGAGTCTCAACTGATCAAAAATCTTTTTACTTCCATAAATACACCCATCTTATAATTTTATTTAACGCATGCAGATCTTATTAGAACTACATTTGCCAGGTTCCAGGTTTTAAACGTCTGTATTCTGTTTAAATCTTCTCAGATTAATTTAGCATAGTATGCAAACAGTTTAATAAAAGCCTGCATTTTGTTTTCCCATGCACAAATTTAACTAATTTGCTACTACTGCCCCTGTCATATCTTTTACGTAACTAAGGATAAGCAGAGATTCTAACACCCATCCTAGTGGGACTCCATTTCCCATAGCACCTCATATATGATCTCTCCTACTCTCTGGAAAATAAGGTTTTCAAAATAAGGTAGAGCGCTATCTGAAATAACTCCTGCAGTTCCTACTGACTTAATTTTGACAATGAGTCTCTCATGCTACTTTATCAACTGCTTTTCGGAATCACAAAACATATATCATAATCCTGGTTATAGTTTAAACACTTACATAGCCTTCCTAAAGAAGTCCAGAAAGTATATTCGGGACAATCTTCTCCTGCAAAAACCATTTTGGCTATCCCTTAGAAACATATTTTTTCCCCCTAAGAAATCTTGTCCTGAATGATTGATTCCAGCATTTTGCTGGATCAGTACGATCCCCTTTCTTATACTGTATGTTGGTACTACATGACCATGCTTCCTGTCATCTGGTATTTCTCTACTTCTTTAGAGAGTGCATAAAGTACCTGGTTTTTTGAGCACTCCAGAGCATATCCTACTGGGGCGTGCGGCCTTATTTGTTATATGTTTTTGTACTTTATTTGTAAATGTAAATACATTTAATACATTTATTAAATCGGACAGGGTGGAGCGAATGTTGTTCGTTTTTAATTGCACGGCTGAAAGCGCTACGGCTAAACGTCTCTCGGAGAGCGTTCTGCAGACACGCCCTTTGGTCTGGAGCGGAGTCGTGCTCTGAATCGCCCGAAGGGCTGCCCCTCGGTCACTGTTAGCGGGAATCTCAGCACTGCGTTTAACATTAACTGTTTGGCCGAAGGTTATCAACACTACGTGGCATGGCATGTGCAAAATGATCAAACCTCACCAGGTGCAAATGCAGCCGCAGCCACGCTAAAAATTTGGTCATCATATTAGGTGCTAACGGCAATTCAAGCAGCTTGTGTATGGGTAAAATTGCACTGAGCTACAGTGTCCTGCACAGATGCATTAGTTATGAAAAAATAACAGGGGATTACTTAGCCTGTGCTTCAATAGTATGCACAAGGACAGAACCATAACATCGTGGGAATATGAGCATTACCAGTTAAAATCAGGCTACTGGGCTTATAGATAATTTATTAAAGTGCAAATTGATATTGTGAATTGAAATATCTGATTTGTATTGTTAATAATTTGCCATTCATTAAACCGCAGAAATCAGTAAGTTTGTTTTTATTTTCAGCACAACTAATGCATCACATGCAGTAATTGAGAAAGCCTTTAGGTGGCGGTACAACACAGAAGAACAATCAATGCAAACCAACAAGCGGCAAACAACTCGAACCTGGGGCCAAGAGCTGGATTTCTTCTCGCGAACACAAAGGACAGAGGAAAACAACGGAAAGAAAAGGAGACTTATTAGCAAAGGCACAGTATGAGTAGAACACGAAAACAGCACAGGAATTACTAACATAATAAGCTATACAATATTAACATAAAAAATACAAGGGAAAAACTCCAGGCTGTATACGCACACATGCATGCAAGCATGCACACGCACAGGAACAGAGAGAGGATATGTTCCTTTCTTTGCTGCAGTCAGATTAAACTGAATTCACTCAACACAAAAGTCTGACCATTTCTAAGAGGAAGTCTAAATTCTGGGAAAGCTGTACTCATTTCGCCTGAGCCACAGGTGGGGATGTGAGTGTAAGCACACCATGCATAGCAGCAGAACAAAAAACAGTCGCCGCCGCCACTGCCCCCGGCACCGGCGCCCGAGCGCGCTGAATTATTTAAGCCGGGCAGAGGGCTCTCGTTCTCCCGCTCACCTGGTCTTCCACTCCTCGTCGGACTTGGCGCGGATCTTGCGCGCCGCTCTCTGTTTCTCCTCCAGCCGCTTCTTCTCCTCGCTGGCGAGATCTGGAAGAGAGCGAGAGGACGTCACACCTTCACGGGACTACGAGCATTCGTCAGTGCGAGACAATACTGTGACAGCAATGGCCGCGTTGCCCTTTAGCCACGCAGAGCTACAAGCGCTAGTACAGATTTGAGACATTCTCACTGATGGCAACGTTTTTTATTTCGTAATTTTTTTTAAAGGCATTTAATCTCTAATCCAGAGTGACTACTTCTCAGGAAGTACCTTACTCAAGGGTACAATGACAGTGTCCTAACCAGGATTCGAACCTGTGACCTTCAGGTTACAAGATCAGTTCCTTACCCATTATATTACACTGCCACCCATAAAGGTTGGAAACAGAAGCTTTTGGGTGCCTGGTATGTTGGTGAGAGGAACTAATGCATGTGGTACTCTGAGAAGCCCTCGCCAATTTAAATCAGCCCTACGATCCCAGACATGTCAAAGCCAGCTGTCCCCCTCTATGGCAAACTCCCTGTGGCAAGTCGGCTTACGACTGCTAATACTTGCTTGGGGCTAATACTTGTTGGGCGTGAATAATTATACAATTAGGCACTAAATACGAGGTATTCGTCAGTGTGAAACAATACAGTGGCACTGTTACATCACATTATGCAAGTGTGGATTCAGGGAACCTAAGAAAGCGAGATGCAAAACTTCAAACTGGGGTGGGGAAATGTGAAGAGTTGTTACCCCTTCAAAGAATAGGGTTTTGGGAAAGCTTCCTTTTTTTCAAAATTCTAAGTCAATATTCTAGAACTCAATTGCTTAGTTACCAGCGATGATTGTTACATCACCATTAGAATGTTCAATTGAGAATATTCTAACCAAATATACGGTATCTCACACTTGGGTTAAATCGGCAACATTACAGCAGCTGTACTGTACAAAATGGCACATAAAATGTTAAATGTGGTCGTTAATTTCGCATTACCTATGTCCCCGTTCTCCATGGCGCGGATGTCAGGCCGTAACCTGCAGTCCGTTTTGGGAACGACGTCCTCAATGTCTTTATCCAGCTCGTTCAGCTGCATGGCGAACGAAGTGAAGCTGTACATCTGTGACCAGGGAGCAACGAGACAGAGAATCTCACATCCAGGTCAAAACTACGATCAGGCAGAATCAATACCGCGCAATCTTGAGTCCAGATAATCTAACATGATTCAAAACTGAGCATCTCTTGTTCAAATAACACACAACTATGATCAGAACCAGCTTCAAAACCAGCGACAAAATCTAGGTTCAGGGTGTCTTGCCAAATTCTGAAAGCAAGACCAAAGATGAGGCCGATCCCTGAACGAAATGCAAGCGTTAATCAACTCACAGTGTGTAAAACAAACAATAACTGCCCTTACATGAACTTTATCACTTTATTTTTTAAATGCCTTCTCTACATTTTCTTTCCAGTTTAGAATACCCAATCATCCTCCCGTGGTAAAGCTCATCACAACCTCTGTTGTCATTTCGTGAGAACACAGACCAGCATGTGCAGGTCACTGTCCCACATTCTCATCATTTAAAGGACTCCAGTATTTATATATTTAAGGACAGTAGACAGTGCTCCTTCCTCATGTATTTCTTTCCACCTTATTCATACAGTAGGAAAGCAGAGAGGGTTACAGACCGAGAGGTGTGATCACAATACCAAATACCCAGAGTCACAATACCAAATACCCAATGCAAAAACAAGATTTTTGGCTGAATCTGAAAGCTGGATTGGGTGCATCCCTGCTGGACACAGAGCATCTGGCACGGGGGTGATGTGGAGCAGGGTCAGGCTGTCTCACCTGGGCGGAGTTGGGCGGCCGGGGCGATATCCTCCACAGCAGCTGGCTGCCGGGGATGATCTGGACCGTGTCGGCGTCCGGCAGGGGCAACTCCTCCGGCTCCTCCGAGCCCTGGAACGCCATCGCACATTTCTCACTCGCTTGCGCATCCTACACTTTTACCTGCAGCACTCTAATTTTACTGAACCAGTATATTCGTTGGTTGGGTCCAGGTGGTGATGCCATTTTGAACTTGCGCCCTTCTGGTTATGAGCAAAATTCCCCAAGCCCTACACCAAACTTAATCTGACGGGACAGAACCTCTCTGCCTTTAAGTCGTTCCACCTCCTGTTGGAGGTCCCTTCTGACATATCCCTTCCCTTTCCTTAACCCTTTAAGGAGTAAGAACATGGGATCTTAATGTTCTTTACTGCTGAAGTAACAATCTGTCTTTGCAACTGAAACCAATGGAGTTCTAGAACACCAGCTTGGAATAAAAAATTTAAAAACATTCCAAAAATCTTACTCTTCAAAGGGCCCTTTGAAGAGGTTTTTTGGAATGTTTTTTTTAAACTTCTAAGCCAGTGTTGCGTCAGCATTCGAATGCTCATTTTGAGAACATTCTAATTATATATTTGCGATCTTACACCTTAAGGGGATAAAAATCCCTCCACTCACTGAGCATGGCAACCCCTGGCTCTTTCATGTTTCTGTTGAACCCAACCGCTAGACACCTACCCTTCCCTTACGTGCCCTCGGCTGTTCTACCACTGGCTGTTTCTTTGGGTCTCTTAACGAATTAACTGAGCTGAAATGAGCAACGCATCACCCCTCACACCATCTTCTGAAGGCTTTTCATTTCAGGCTTTATCTGGCCGGTTCCACAAAAAATGGCTCCGGTATCTGTGAAATACGTCGGCAACTGTGAATTCTGTTCGGCCTTATCTGGTTTGTCTCTATAAGCAGGTCTAAAACTGTGTTTCCCCACCAGCAAATTTATGTCTCATTCATTTAAATTACATTACAATCACTTAGCATGCGCTCTCTCCCAGAGTAATGTACAGTAGTGGAGAACCTCAGTGTTGCTCTCAGGAATACAAGAATGTGGCATCACCAAGAAGGCCCATTTATGAATGAATAATGGTAATGTTTACTTAACCTAACTATTTGTATTGTAAGTAAAGAATGTTTGACTAGACAGATAACACATATTTACACAGCTATACATGTAATATTATCCAAGAGGAAATCCTGAGAAGGAAAGACATAAGGAAAAGGGGGGTCTATGGGGGGGTCTGAAGCGCACACCGTACCGATCTCCCTCTCTTCTCCTCCGCGTTCTTCTTGTCGCTCCTCCTGTGGGCGTCGAGTGCGGCCGGGTCCACGGTGTACATGCACTCTGTCCACTTCCCGTACAGGGCACACAGCTTCCTCTTGCTGCATCAAATGCGAAAAATTAACCCATCAGACAAGCCACGGTGCAGGATATGACTGTAGTATGACCTTGGATGGGGGGGGGGGGGCACAGGGGGGTCTGACAGTATGTCTTGCTGAATAGACAGCCCGGGTTTAGTCAGACTGGGATGGATGCCTACCTTTTGTCCAGGATGTAACCCTCGACTTTGTGCAGCTCTTTTCCGAAAAGGCCGCAAGGTTTGAAATTCAGACAGCATCTTTCCCCGGTTCTGTTAAAAAACAGAAGACGCGTTTCAAGAATTTTCAGTCATTTCTGATGCACACAGTGACAACAACATGCAATTAAGAAAGTGAAGGATAACACAGGGCCTAGAGCTTTACAGATCTCTTACTTGTGGTTGATCACCTCCATGTTGCCGTATTGCTCGATCCACAGCTGGCCCACTATGATGTTGTGGACGCAGCAGGTGGGATTGGTCCATGTGTACGCTTCATTATACCTGGGGAACACACAAGCTGTTCAAAATCTGGATCGCCGCTGTGCTTTCTCCACTCCACTCCGTTTCACGCAGTGTCTGCTAGACCTGTGCACTGCTCCTCTGTAACACTCTCTCTGTGATAGCTGCTGACAGAGAGCCATAGACCATTCAAGCTGAAATGAATTGACAGATTTCTGCTGTGCTGGTTGTTTACTATGAGTGTGTAGTTTAAAAAAAATCAATAGTAGGTTGCAGGTTTGATTCTCAGTTGGGGCACAGCCAATACACATTTTGAGCAGGTTATTCCTTACCCTGAATTGCTTATTTTAATATCTAGCTAGTCGGTCTTCCTTAAATGCCAGCATAAGAATGAAAGTAAGTTAGATTACAGGCCTTTCAACTCTATGTTTTCAATTTATCTACTCTACAGAGTAACAACCACAATATAAATTTATCAAGCACTTTGATATCTGCCAAAAGTAAATGCATATGAAAAGAACATGGCGTAATGTGCGGAGCGAAACGCGCGGAGTCTTACTTGGGCAGCTCCAGGGTTATGATCCCTTTGGGCTCCGCCTCCACGCTCTTGCCCCAGAACTTGAGCTTGGGGTAGATGGACCCGTGGAACACAAAGTCGTTGTTGAGGCCCTCGGCGTGGAAGGCGCTGACGGGCGGGTGGTGGCTGACCTGCTCCGAGATCAGCCTGAAGCCCAGGTCCTCCCTGAGCCAGGAGACAGGAGCGGCCCGCGTCAGATAGGAGCTCTGCGCTAACAGGCCAGGCCAGGCCAGACCAACGCGCAGACCGCAAGCCCTAACGCAATATACATCCTACCCCACAGAGCTCTCCACACATCCACAATACCATAATTCACACTTCAAACTGGTTTCCATGTATGTGTGTCAAGAGTCACTACAAAAAAAGCTACTGGCTTCAGTATTATAACCACTGCCCCAGAATACATTAGCCCCAGAATATATTAGTATCACGCCACATAAACTGGTTCATAATGAACAAGTCCATTCATAATGTTTACAGTATAGTTTGGGAGGCTGCAGAGTGATTAACATTAGTTGCGCTCAGAGTTGTTTTGTAGTCATTTTCTTTGGCGTGCCAGCGCATCCTGCTCTGATCTGCTAAATCACACATTTCATTCATAATGACTGCTGACTGGATATTTCACCAAAATTACACCAAATAATTGTGTACTTGAAGAGCCTACGGTTTAGGCCCATTTCAATCATTATTTTATGCTCGTTTTGACACGCAGATGCGTGACGCATTTGCAAACTAACCCAGCTAAATGGTAAGTAGCTTGCTAGAAATTATGTTGAGGTAAATCAAGCCATCTGTTTTTTTTCACTCAAGGTAACATTATTTCCCCAGTGTAATATTATGTTTGACATTGATTAGACTGCAGCATAGTCTAAATTTTCCAATTTAATCACATTTGCCTCCCTGACTTTACATCAGGCTATATTGATGACTATAACCTTGTTGTGTAGAATGTCTAAACTTAATGAAATGATGCCTTATCTGATTTTAATTGCATTAAATAACCTAATTTGAGAAGTCCGTTGTTCAGACTGTGTTGGATTTTTATGAGCCAAGCCTTTACAATCAAATAAAAGTGAATATACATCCCAAAAAAATAGCTTTCATCACCTGGAAACCAGATGTTCACTTTGCACATCCTATTGTGAAGGTCTTCACACAAACGCGTATGAATGAATTGTTCCCCTCAATCAGTCTAATGACATTAAATGAGTCATTTGTCTTCCTCAAAATTGACATGAAACCTTTGCCTATGCCATCAATGACAACAAAACAAAATTTGATAGGTTGAACATAATAGGGGAGCTGCTTTAGGAACTACTACCCTGTAATTCAGTGTGTACTCCACATACATGTAAGATACATGTATCACTCTCCACATGTGGAACAACTGAGAAAACTACATCCCCCACTTATTCTGTTGATTGCCCTGATGGTCCTCGAAAAGTATCTCATGTTGTGTACCATTGCTGAGAAACACACAAGGAGCCACTTGTAATGTGTAGAGGAAGTAAACCCTCTCGACATAACTTTGTCCAGAAAGACACATCGTCTACGAGTCGATACAGGTTAGCGAGCGCTTCAAACACACCTGACCAGCTCGTATGTCTCTCCCAGGAGCGGGTTGAAAGGCTTGCCGGTCCTCTCCCACTGCGACGCCACGGCGGACACGGCGAAAGCCGCCACGCACTGCGGACACACACGGCAGCTGTCCGTCAGACTACGCTACGCTACGCCGCCGGTCTTATTACACAGAGGGGAGGGGAAGACCAGGCCTGATGCAGTGTCACACACTATCTAGTCTGTAAGGTAATCAGAGCACTAGGCACAATTTAGTCAGGAAAATGGCGAGCATTGTTGGGCTGAATGGCCTGTTCTGGTCGTTATGTCATGTTAAGGTAAAAGGACGTGTAGTTCAGGCAGACCCAGTGGCCCGGGATACCTTCATCCTCTCGATGGAGTCAGACGTGGCGTTGGCCTGGTGGATCAGGTACGTGTGCTCCATGTACTCAGCCAACCGCTGCAGGAAGCTTAAGGGCTCGTTGAAGATGACCGGCATGGTTATCTTAGACAGCTCCTGAGAAGGAAATAAGAGACAGACACCACTTTCAGTTCAGTTCGTCAGCAAAGAAAAGTTTTTCATAATCAGGTCATGAACACAAGCACCTCCGCATTTTTTGTATTTTTAGCTGCAGGAAGTGAATCTCTGAATCTGGGATGTGAGGTATCAGGAAGTGTGAAAGGCCAAGAGGTTAAACAGGGACGCAAAATTCAAATTCAACAGGCTGCTACCGTGAGATCCTTTTCACAATGAACATGGTCCAACATTTTTGTTTTGTTGATTTATAGGTATATGGCACAATATATTCACTGAAAAATTCATGAGATACCTTCTTCATGAGATTCAATACAGAAATACTATATTTGATAGGGAGGAACTGATCTCACAATTTTTCTACAGGGTCTTTAAAACGTGAGCTCCACCCTATCGAGACAAACAGTGTAAGAAGCCCAAAGAGGAGACTGGACACAGCATAAAGTGACTCAATACAAATCAGTTAAATATGCTTATATTACTAGATTAAAGAGGACACTACGTTTTACCATAGAAGAAGAATACAAAAGCTGCTTTGTTATTGAAGGGTGTTGGGAGGCGTTATTTGGAGAAGTGAAATTCGGGCAGAAGACGCTGTCATGTGATGAGACCTCACCAATCCGATGCACTTCCTCAGGATGCTCCAGATGCTGAAATCATTCCTGGAAAACATGGGGGCTGGCAGGCTTGTCCTGAAGGAGACACGCACACACACGCACACGCACGCACACACACACACACACACACACACACACACACACACACACACACACACACACACACACACACACACACACACACACACACACACACACACACACACACACACACACACACACACACACACACAAAGACAGCGTACATAAGTTTGAGGAAATCTGGAAGGAATAGGCCAGCCTTACTGTTCATACACTCATGATTCATTAGAATGAGGATTATTATACTCAAAAAGATCACTGTGGCAGGGTCATTGTGCTGTAAAGCATCACCTGAGAGCCAACTGACAGTATTACCCATTAGAACGCTTAACCCTACCACTGTGACAGTGCCATCCCAACACTGTCACTCTAACACTACCGTGCCAACACTGTCGCTCTTACTGATTAACACTTCAGTTTGGTCCCAGATGGGGATGTCAGCATCGTCTGACACTACATCAATCATACATGACATCATATAACAACCCCAGGCCAGCACTATTATGAAGGAAAGAAAAAAGTTCTACACAGCTTAATGGTGTGTTATTTAAATCGTAGACATCAGACATCACTGGATTTACAAGATCTGGCAACAATGGCAGCCTCAAGTTCACAGCATTACATTACGTTACATTTATTTGGCAGACGCTTTTATCCAAAGCAACGTAAAATAAGTGCACAGCAATTATGTAATACAGATAGCTACCATTCTGAGGGTTTTGATATTATTTAAAATGTAGTGTATGGTTTCATTTAGTAGTGTACGGGGAAGGACATTTTCAATATCTGCAGAGGTTTCTGAAACCTGTCGGCTGCATAAAATCCGGTTAGGGTATTTGGCGTTTGCGGTCTAAACCATGAAAATACGCTTCATGTGACTCCAATGATAAATACCAGTGTTTATATCACACTGGGACTCCTTTGCTTGTGAGGTGCGGTCTCAGGTTACACTGTGCATTCACTAAACCAGGGGACCTCAATCTTATCCAGGACGGGCCGATGCGGGCTCATTTTTTATTCAGGATCGTCTGGGCTGCCTGCAACACAAGTCTAGCTCGGGTTGAGGACCTGGCACGGTGCTGGACACAGGCCCAGGCCTAAATAACAGAGGCTGGAGGAACCTGAACCCGAGGGAGAGGGAGCACCTCCGGACCGCTCCTTAACACGCAATGTCCCTGGCCTGGCCGTTCACGTCAACTTCAACACAGTAAAAACAGGAAGAAGGTTCCAGGCCACCTCCTAACAAAACAAGCTACTGTGTGATAAGATGACAACACCATTTATTTGTTTGTTTCCTGAGACGCAGACGCTGTGAAGTGGCCCTGGGCCATTGTGGCTTCCTCAGTACAGGTCAAAGGTCATGCGTGTCCACACACAGGTAGTGTTACCCCTAGGTGTAATTTTCTATAGTATTCGTATTCCCTCCTATTCCAGTGCACAAGAAAGAGAAAAATATGTCAAAGTCTTATCATCTACCCCGTGGACACATGTTTGTGCAATTAGCCAACATCTGAGTACAGAGTGACATTTCCTAAGACATCGGCAATGATTACAAGAAACACTAAAAAGTCACGCAAACACCCGAATCCTGAAACCGATAACAATGTTTAACTCAACACATCGAGCAAAGAGTTACATTTGCAGAAAGCTTCAATGCCAATGAGGGCAACGGAGAAATGGAGATTAAAAAAGGAGAATCATTTAAATTCCTGTCCTGGCAGACTCCCTT
This sequence comes from Anguilla rostrata, assembly GCF_018555375.3. Classification (NCBI taxonomy): domain Eukaryota; kingdom Metazoa; phylum Chordata; class Actinopteri; order Anguilliformes; family Anguillidae; genus Anguilla; species Anguilla rostrata. Next base: position 35,836,575 of record NC_057936.1, read on the forward strand.
CACTCAGTCTGTCTGGCGAGAGTCTGGCTAGGGTCCCTGAGTGGAGGAAACCTGGGGATTGTAAACGCGATGGTATTAACCTCCGCTGGCCTCGTACACACCCTGCACTAAAAACACCTTTTTTCTAAAGACTTCTCCCCTCTCAACCTCCGGCTAACCAGCGCTCATAAATTATTCACAGTCTACTTGACTGACTGAAAGGCTAAAACAAAAAAGGAAGATGCTATCTTCTGAAAGGAAATTGATTTTTTTTGCCACACTTCAGGAGCAAAGGCACAGTGTCAACCTGAGAGTAGAGCACATGAGCGAGAGAGAGAGGAAGAGAAATAGAGAGTAAGAAAGAGAGAGGAAGAGAGAGAGACAGAGAAAGATAGAGAGAGGAAGAGAAATACAGAGTAAGAAAGAGAGAGAGGAAGATAGCGAGAGGAAGAGGGAGAGAGGTGGAGAGGGAGAGAGGTGGAGAGAGAGAGAGGGAGAAAGATAGAGAGAGGGAGATAGAGAGAGAGAGAGCGCGAGAGAGAGAGAGAGAGAAAAACAAACAGGGCCCTGGTGGGGGATGCAGTTACCCGATGAATGCGGGCGGTAAGCAAACACCCGCCTAAACTAAATGTGGGGACGGTGACACCGGAGACGCGGTGTCCATTACACACCGTGAAGAGACGGCGCCCCTCTCTATACAAACCGCTCCCGGCTCAATGGCCGCCGGGGAAACAGTGTCCCCCGCACTGAGACACTATACTTTCATCCCCGCTGAACAGCAATCGATACCGGTTCACCAATACGGCCGCCGGCCACAAACCCACAAACGGCCCCATGCATTTTCAATTAGGACTGGAGGGGGAAGAGAAGAAGAGAAGGCGAGTGGCAAGAGGGCCGCCTGGGCTCAGCACAGAGGAGCTGAAAGCCGGCCTCCAGCCCTTTCATCGCATTCCCCAGCAGCGGAGCCCTGAGCGGTGGCGGGCCGGTACGGCCGGGCGGGGGGGGGGTCGCTCACCTGTGCCTCTTTATCCCGTTGGCCTGGGGCTCCTCGTCGCCGCGGCGATCCTCCTGCAACATGCTGACGGGGCTGCCGCGGATGCTGCTGAACTGGACCGACTCGCCCTCGAAGGACCGGCTGGCCACCGTCTCGAACCCGCTCAGGGAGTGCTCCGAGCCGGAATCTGCGAGGGGCGGCCGGAGCGGAGCGCGTCAGTGGAGAGTCTGCGGCGGGCGCCCCGCGCGTCCCCACACACAGCTGACACCTTCCCCTGACGGGCGGCCCGGGACATCCGATCCGGGGATAGTGTTGCCTTTAAAGGCTGCTGCTGCGCTCGGCTTCCAACAGCAATGTCTGACCCCCCCGCCCCCCCCAACCCCAACCCCAACCACAACCCACCCCTCTGTGAGAATTCAGGCTAAAGCACACACAAGCACTGTCACCTTCATCATCTTTAAAACTTCATCACATTAACAATCATCATTATAACGAAAGAACATTCCCCCATATTTATATATATATATATATATATACACACACACACACACACAGACACATATATATACAATATTCCATATAATACAATATAGAATAAAATAATATACAATTATTTTTGCATTCTATAAGCCCTTTTATTTGTCTCAAGACAACTTTGCTGTTTATATTACAGATTATATCTTTATGTGTTTAGGACTTTTAATTCCAATTTATGGAAAGATATGAAAAAAATTATTATTATTATTATTAGTAGTAGTAGTAGTAGTAGCAGCAGTAATGTACAGGTAAAAATGAGAAACGTAATCTCATATAACATAGATTCAAGCCAAGCAATTTTTCAATGCAGGTATGTTTCTTGTTTGGTGCCCTATTTTACAGAAATATTTGTTGACCATATTTATACAAGTTATTTGGAATAATAGTGTCTGTGATGTCAACAACACAACTGGTGTAGCCAGACATTGCGATTTGATAACTTCAAAGTTATATCATGAAAGCATACACACATCCACCATTTTCAGGCGGGTGCTAAAGAGTAAGTGTTCATTGACAAATAAAAGCCAAAGATCTAAAGGTCCAAACAACAAGTAGTTCAATTACTCTTCTACTGAGAAAGCGATAACGTTTCAACCATCATCGACCGTCGCCTCGACTGATCGGCAAGGCTGGAACAAGCCCACGATGTAGTACATTTGAACCTTCTGCAGAAAGCACACGTTTAAATCCTTATAAACCTAACCCACCAACCTGAAGCCACGTATGGTACAAAATCATTATGGAAAACAGCGTGTGTTGGAAACCATTGTCATGACAATGGTCAATAAGTAATTTGAAATCTGCTTTTCAAATTGTAATCTGCTACATCATGTACAACAATTGAAAAAAAAAAGGATATTCAGGATTTTATGAAAAAAACATGGACGTCCAATAAGGTTCTCAGTGTGTAAGGACATGAATCATTAATGCTAACAGGTAACTTCTGTATGAGGCCCAATACAAGATCATCATAAGGTACTACATATACATTCCTAAAAAAAATGGACATTCAACATCTGACTGCCACAGGGTGTGCTGTGTCACCATAACCACCCTGTTAAGCTACAATGCTACATCTATGTTATTCAACTATTGTGAAATACTGTACACGGCTTTCCCTTATTTCATGGGGCATCGCAGAACAGCAAAATGAATGGAAAACATTAATGCACACATGAAAAACACAATGCTGGCAAGGCTGAAACTCCATCCTCTGTCCCTCTCCCTTGGTAAGATAACCCTTCTGCCTGGCACACCAGATAGGGGCAATTAAAAACCAAGCCCTATTCTGTCTTCTGCTGGGTTAACAGAGAGGGCCATGTCAAGACATACTTAAAGCCACAGTAATGGCACTGGGAGATTCTGAACACCTGACCTTTAAAATTTCACAACCAGAAAAAAAAAAACCAACAAAAAGTCTCTTTTGCTCATAAAAATTGATATGATCATAATACATAATATACTGCCACATACACACAAAAGTATTATGTTACCCTGATAAGCTGAGAATCTTTATCCTGAGACGCATACAATACGCTAGTCAAATGGTCTCTGTAGGGGTAATGTAAGCACCTGGTGAAATATCAGTTTAACAAAGACACAAAATGGAGCACATGCATGTATGCCTATGATACAGCACCAGTGAGCAACATGCCCAAAATCAAGTCACATGACCTCCAGCCAGCTGTCCCGATTAGCCAGCGGCCTCTCACCTGAGACGGCGTCGTAGAACTCATCCTCACTGAGCACGCTCCGAGGGGAGGACCCCTTGGCCACCGACTGCTCCAGCTCGTGGTGCTCCGTGGCCAGAGTCTGCAGGGCTTCCGACAGGATCTTGTTCTTCTCCACTTCCTGCTCCAACTTCAGGTTCCGTACCTGAACAACAACAAACAGCAGCAACACTTGAGCTCAGGTTTCCAGCTCGTTCAGTCTCTTGTTCAGAACGTATCAAATACATTTTAGAAAATTGATCGACAAATATGTCACTTATGAAATACAGTATTTTTTTTTCCCAGTGGGAGTGCTGGATTGGGGGTGCTTTGTGATGAACTTCCACCAATTTAAGTGATACCACCAAAACCACTGGTTCTCACGGAAGTCTCTGAGAATATGAGATGCATTTTCATGCAGGAAACCATCCCAGCACAATCTTTACAACATTCTATTCAGTGAAATTACTGCCAATAATTATATAGCAGCAAAATAATTAAACCGATAAAGTCAAACATGGGTGCATTATACACCATCTAAATTAAATGGCGATTCTACAGAACATGTTTGTTTCCTCTTCTAGCTGACAAAATACATGGATAGGTTCTGCACAAACTATACCGGGATCAGACATACTTCTGTTCAGAGAAGTTAATGCTTTCTCTTTCTCCTTTTCCGGGCAGGGGTGCTGCCATCCACACTTGATGTGAATGTCAAGCCCATTCAGCAAAGGCTGACTAACGGAGCACTTTCTTCACAAATAACACAATGCCTAAGGGTCACTTTGATGCGTTTACCTGCACAAATACATCAAGGCAAAGAGAAACAGAGAATCGGACTTTGATCGCTCTGGGAATGAAGGGTTTACCCCACCTCCTCGAGTGTCTGATTGAGAGATTGGTGAAAACAGCCATTTTTAGCATTCAATATGAAGCTGGTTACTGCCTGAGTCAGGCTTGCATTAAGACTGAGTCACATTTTCACATTCTAGTAGAACACAAATAAATCATGCTGGGTGTTCTTTTTCTTTAACTGGTAGCATCACCCACCTCAATAAAAACAAACCCTGCATCATTTCTTTAATGTCACAGCACCGCAAAAGTGCATCTGCAGCGGAAACAACGGCCCTTCTCTACGTCCCGAATCAAACAAAGGCAGATTCGCCGGACTCCTGTCATCTCACACGACAAATGCACCTCTGCAATGCACGACCGTAAAATCAACAGTGCACGACGCTAGCAGACCGAACACCAACCTCGACGGCGTTCTCATGACAACTCCCTTTCTACAGCAGGGACATCAGCACCACCATCGCCCTGGGCGGGGTAGAGTCAGTGACCGTCTGCGTCCACACCGCGAGTGGCCCCTTGATGCCATACAGTACGTGTTGCCAGAGAAGCGAGCATCCCCCTGTCGTTAAGGGCGGTGCAGAGAAGCATGGACCTCTCGGACAGACTCGTTCACAAGCACCGTACCATAGACGCTTTGGAAAGCCTCTCTCCTCCTGTCGCTCTCCTAATAACCGATAAGTATTTAATAAAGTTTTAAGATACAAAAAGGCCATTCGGCTAATCTGGCTCATTACTGTGCCTTCAGTCTAGAGAGTGCCTAGCCCTGCAGGAAGCCTGGGTAAGCCGGACTGGGTCGATCAGCACTGCTTTCAGCTTCAGTGGACTGGCTTTGGACTCAGTCGGTACTGCGTCGGTACTGCGGGCCCCGCTGAAAGGCTAACAGCCGCAGCCGACGGTGGCCGCCCGCCCCGCCCGGCAGACTTCCTCTCGGTGGAACGTGATCGCCCGTCTTGGGTGACTGTGGGCTTGTGAGCCTGGGCGGAACATTCGTCTTCCACTGGGAGAACCGCCCTGGCCTCCCAGGCGTGCCCTGTCAAATCGCCACCCAACTCGGGCACAAATCCGCTCAGTGCCCACAGAGCCGTCTCAGAATCAGAATCAGAATTTATATTGGCCAAGTATGTTTTTATGCACACAAGGAGTTTGCCTTGGTTAATCAGTTGCTCGCTGTGTAACAGTGAAGACAGAGACAAACCAGTTTTAAAAAATTGTCATGAAAATGACAGTATAAATAAGTATACAACAGCATCCCTTCTGAAAACAGAATCTTGTGTTCAAAGACCACATTTGTCCAAAAAAAAATGGGAGGCACCCTATGCTATTTCAAGTCACATGTTTTGTTTGCACTTGCGAAAATTGTAGTTCACATTTCAAAGTCACAAGGGGAAATGTAGAATGTCACATGATTTCATGTTTTGTTTTTGCACATTAATATTTTTATTCACACGTGAAAAAAGCCAAGCGGATGTAAAAATGTCCAGTTCACATGACATTTCCTTTTCACATGTCAATATTTTAATTCACATATGAAATAGTGATTTTTACATGTGAAAAGGCACACATGATTTTTTCATAAGGGATTGTACTTGGTATAAGCCATGGCTGCAGCAAATATTCACTGGCAGTATTCAGTCAAACATTCGGAAGAGCGATCTGTTAAAATCTGATCAAAACAAGATTTGAGTAAAGTCTGCTAAGAGGTTGGGTTTCACGAGTGATGAGGAAAGGCACTTCTAACCAGAATGGTCTTGGAACACAAAGGCCTACCACTGAACCACGATGGCGCGGAACGGCTGCCTGCCTTCGCCGATAACTGGATGCAAATTAAAAAGTGAACAAATATATCCTTCGTGCCTGTGTGTCAGAAAGGGAGCCAGTGAGAATCGGGCAGCCGAAGCTACGCAGACACACTGGACGCCCTCCGCCTTGGGTGACTCCCGTAACAATGACAGGGAATACCCGGCGGCGGAGAGGAAGCGGCGCTGCGCTGCCATTGGCCGGCCCTTCGGGGCACGGGGGGCCGCGGGTAGGTTAGGGGGGTCTGCCGGGACTGGAAGTGCAGGCCCCCCGGGCGATGCCAGGGTTCTACCCCGGCGACCCCCGGAGAGGGCTCCAGGAAAACAAACAGAGCCCCCGAGCTTCAGGCACGGAGCCCGGCCTGCGGGGCCAAAGGAGGCCCAGCGCCCGTCCGGAGGCGGGTCCGCGGTTCCCTCTGCACCCCCCCGCGCTTGCATCACACGCAGTCACCTTCTCAGGTATCAAAACACCAGCGCGTAAGACGCCATCTTCAGAATGCAAAACTGAGTAAGGACTTCTGATAAGGCAATAGTGTGTCTTTACAAACGACCTGCAGACCTGCACTATGAACCCAAATATGAATGTGTGAAGCAACTGCCACACCACACCCTAATGTTCATCCTTTCAATTTTCTAGGTGTCAGAGCATAACTTATTTAGAAAAACAATGTACTTGGGATCTGCACTTAATCATATTTTTTAAATTTTTTAATTTGCAACATAAATCTGTTGGCTTTGCATTAATCTTTTTTATTTTTCAAACAGCAATTGCAGTTTTGCACAAATAAAAGGAGCTGATTACTAATTTCAGATCTAAAATGTGTACTTATCTCGACCATGCTTTTTATCGCTGTTCAATTAAATTTACATATAAATGTACATGCAGGTGTACACATGCACATATTCACTACATGCAGGTGCACATATTCACTACATGCAGGTGTACGCATGCACATATTCACTACCTGTAGGTGTACGCATGCACATATTCACTACATGCAGGTGCACATATTCACTACATGCAGGTGTACACATTCACTGCATGCAGGTGTACGCGTGCACATATTCACTACACAGCATCAATCAACAAAGCAATCAAAAGCAATGAAGGGTTGAAAAAAAGAAGATGCCCAGCTACATAGTTTGAGCCCTGCCGCTTAAGCAAAGACCTACTTTCTTTTACTCATCACAACCACTGGCACAGCAAATGTGTCAAAAGCAGGTACAGACAGCATTCTGAAAGAGGCTAAACTGCCCATAAATCACAAGACAAGCAGTAAAAAAAATATAAGCGATGAGAAATAAAGTCACAAAGTATCCACACAGTTTCAGTCGCCCCTCATTTCTCTTTCTTTCTCTCTCTCTCGCTCTTTTGACACGGCGTGCTAACGCGGTCCTGGGGCGCTCTGACCCGCCGGTCCTCTGAAGCGTGCCTCACCTGGTCCGCGCAGTCACGGCCGGCGGCTAGCTGGCTCTCTCCCGCGCTCGCGTGCGCCGCTGCGCCCGTCGCTGTGGTTCTGGATGCAGCCGGGGCGGCTCGTATCTCGTAATGAGCCTCCTGGGCATACGCCGCACACCGCACACCGGTTATAAAAACAAATGAGCTCATCATTGCTACGACGCAGGTCTTACTCCGACGGTACTGCCCGGCATCAGCGCGCTGTTAGCGGATGCGCTAATAAAAAAAGCACAACTAAAGAAACGCATTCAACTGCCTAACAGGCCAAGCCTGAATAATACGAAAAGACCGAGAGAAATTTAAGCTATATTATTCGCTCAGAATATAATAACATTTCTTTAGCAACTAATGCTGAGAGTAGTAATAAAATGGTTTAAGTGGGGCAATATGAATAGAAAAATGATAGAAAAAATATCACTATGTGTAATAGGGCACACATTGGGACTATGATTTAAAAGATCATAGGAAAACATTTATGCACTATCCCATGAGGTATATAGCCTAATTCATCTGCACAAAATGTGCAGGGCCACCAGCTTTACATTCTGCACCGGACCTTTGACTGCTTCATCTCAGATTATTATTCCGCAAACACGCTTGCCAGATTTAAGTGGGTTACGAGCGTCTGTGAAGAGTCAACCTAAAGATTAAATTAACGCATACTGATTGAGCTCCACGCATCATACCCCGATACTTCAAATCCGCAAGATATTCAATTACACAGTGATAGACAACACTGGTGTAACTGAACAAAAAAATTTAACTTGTTTCTGAATTATGGAACAACTTCAGCTACACAAATAATTTCTTGTCAGAACAGAAGGCATCAAATTAAAATAAAAAAATGATGACTAAAAATACACAGTATCACCAAATGAAATATATTTCTCTTTTCCTCTCTCTCAAACACAAATATAGATTACACACACAAACACACACTGAGAAGAACTGAGGAACCAAACGCAATTTATTAGTGTGAAAACACTGTTTCTCATCTCTCTTCTGATAGGTCTCTCTCACTATGACAGTAGCACCTTCCCATTCCCCTATGCATCAACAGAATCTGTTCGCTCTGTCACTACCTCAGAACTGGAGTCCTCGTGGATAGCACCTAGCAGCAGAGCTCGCGTTTCCCTAACCCCCCGTGGTCCCCACAAAAACCGTGTATGTTAGCTAGGGGGCACCATGTCCCCGCGAGACGCTGATCGGGAGAAGTGGGAACCTCAGCGTACGAGCTAGCAAAGCCTTCCGAAAACCCGCTCCAGAGTCCTTCAATGCTCCCCACGGGACCCGTTTCAAACTTCTCCGCTGAAGCCCAGCCTTCTACATTCATCACTTTAAGTGTCATCGAGAGATTAATAATGGATAACGAGGATTATGCAATCATCCGGGCGGTTCTCCACACAGGTGCTTAAATCTGCCACGCGGGCAGTATGTGTCTGTGTGAAACAGCAAGAAGACAATACTGTGTATTTCTCCCCATTCCCAGAAAGCTAAAGTTTCTTAAAAGGCACGCCACACTTTGTCTGGCTGTATGAAACCTGATCAGAAGTCTACCAATCATTTAAAGGTAAATGCCATGTTCAAGCCAGCCTAATTCCAGGGTGCTTTTGTGGTTGCTATAGTTCCTTCTGAAGAAGGTTCCATGCAACGAAATACAGATAAACATAGATATTATATGATCGTACATTTCAAACACTACGTAGACATTTGGATACGTTTATATAATGACTGCATATCTCAGTATAGTTATTTTACAACCTTGGAGCTGAACACCAATGCGCTCCTTGCTATTTTGCAAAATATCCTTGACATTGTTGTTCTTCTGCACTGTACGCATCTCGTCATGGGGGCTTTAAAGTCACTGAACAAGAGCGCCGGCCAAATAGATAACTGGAAAAAAAGGCCTCGCTTACGAATGATCAGAGGTTCAAATGAAAGCAAACAGAGGGTCAAATGAAAGGATCCACAGATAAAGGTCCCGGTGCTACTGTTCGCAGCTCGTGCTCACATTGCGGGCCCTGTCCGTAATCTTGCCAGGCTGGTGATGGCCAGGGCTGCCGCTGTCCTTTCCATACGGTTTCAGCGCACAGAGGTGACCCAGTTAGCGGTCCTCGCGCTCTCCGCTGTACTGCCCCCTCCTCTCTCTGGCAGAGACGACCCCTCCACAGAGCTAAACTAGTACTCACCGATCTTCCCTTCCTCAACCCCTCCCTTCCCTCTTGCTCTGTGTCACTCGCTCTCTCTCTTTCCCTGTAGGCTAACAGGCAGCTCGTAGCCATTTCCAGCACGGCATGAGCCTCATAAGACATGGTTTTCCCATCTCACACACTCCACAAGAGCACTGGCACGTTTTCACACAGCTTAGGAAAGGAAGATCAATTCAAAAAGACAGCCTCACACAAAGCTAGCTCATCCGCAAATGTGGATGCAACACCCATAACCACTAGCTCTAACCATAATTGAACCTGGAGAAAGCAGCAAGCAGTACGTATTAACTAATGCGCAACATGCGGCATGTGCTGCCAGTGAATATACACTACATGGCCAAAAGTATGTGGACACCGTTTTCAGTGGGTTCAGCAACTTCAGCCACACGCATTGCTAACAGGTGCATAAAATCAAGCATACAGCCATGCGATCTCCATGGACAAACATTGGCAGTAGAATCGTACTGAAGAGGTCAGCGGCTTTCAACATGGCACTGATGCAGGATGTCACATTTCCAGGAGATCAGTTCATCAGCACATGTAGGTGTGAAGCTAGGGTGACCACAAACGTATGGTCATGTAGTCTATGTGAAACAAGACTGAACAAGTGAAACACACGGTTGAAGCCCGAGACTCTGATAGAGACCTCTCTCTTCAACTGGTTATCTCCCTCTCCCAATCTCAGACGTTGGTCGATCCAATGAAGCTAGAGGGCATTATCAGACCCCAAGAGGCTGAAATATTCAACACATACCCTAAAACCACTGCGCAATGCTCTCTGAAGCCTTTGGGCTTCTCTTCATTTGACAATTCCTCAGAGACAACAGACCTGAAGACCAAGATCTACACCATAAGTCTGAAGGTGCATTACAGACGCAGACTGTACGAGTTTACAGCCCTCAAAGTCACAGACTAAACCGGTAGCAAAGGAACGGGATGGTTCGGGTGTGAGAGCTTGCTCCCCTAGGCTGAACGCTGATCAGACGTCTCCTGCCAACTCATAACAGAGTCTCACAGAGCCTGTTTGGAGCCTTGCTGTAAATCACAGCACACGCTCGAAGCACCACTGGAACACCCTCCCCAGCCACACTAATGTCCCTTCCAGAGTGTGAACCTACGGAAACACCAGAACGCGCTTACGGAAATAACACAGAGCCTGGCTTGAACTGGGGTACCTTTACAGGTCAGTGAGGAGCTTACTGTGATTGCAGGGAGACTGACGGAGAGCTAAACGGTTCTATTCCCAGGTCCGTACAGCATTTAACCTCCCTGCACATCCCTGCGGGATTCAGGGAATTCTGCATTTGTCCAAAGCAGAAGGAACAACAAAAAGAGACAAGCAAGCAAAAAAAAAAAAAAAACACAACTATGGAAAACCTGAGGAAAAAAGTGTAGAGCAATCCATTGTACTGACACCCTTTCCATGTACATACGCGTATGTAATTGCATAGAGTAAAATTTTAACTTTGTTATCCTTCAAAGGTTTCTGACTTCTGATGGAAGGTGTCAAGCACTTCAGTGCTCAAGGGTCCAATGAGAAGCAGGTTGACAGCAGCCACAACTCTGGCACACTGCCAGCCATAATCAGGGTTGAGTGGCAAGAGAAATTCTCCCATTTAAGGTGAGGGTTGTAAACTAGGGCTCCCTCTGTGGGTCTGGCATTAGCATATGCATTATTATTAAGTGCATTCATAAGAGTTCTATGAGCACCAATCAGAGACCAACCAGACCAGCATGAAAATGTTAAATCATTAAAGTACTAAATTTAAACACAATACTGTGAACCTAAAACCATGATAGGAATCACTGATTCATATTGCATGTTAAAACGTGGGCGATTGCAGTCCTACGGCCATCTCACAATGAAACTCCCTCAGTGAGCCTCAGCAGGCAACCTTCCGTCCTGTACGGCCAGTTTTCTTCCCCCGCCTCAGCAATCGAAACTCACGCAGCGATAAACGGGGTTATTATCGGTCAGGCCTAGGCACTGGCAGAGTCTCCCTTTCAACTGCTCTCTCCACCGCCCGATCCGACTCTAACTGCAAATTACGCAAGCTTCAGAACAGCAGCCGTATTTGCAAATCAAATCCGCTTTTTACGGGGGAACAACGGAGCATACGCGTTAACCCCTCCAAGCAGTTTAATGCGAAACACAGGGTAAAAAGTGCAGATCCATTCGTTAGAAAGTGGCCGAGGTGAACAGCACAGAAGGATTAATCCAAAGCCGTCCTTCATACCTCGCAAGCCAGCGCTACCCGTTCAGTTTGATGCAAAGATTACACCCAGCTCAGCCAAGAACAGACAGCTTTACTTCACTATCATTACTTAATCCCACACACTTCCTCATCGTGCTGCTTCCAGCCCACGTACCTCACACAGCTAAGTCCTGCTCACATTCCACACATTCATTGAATTTCACTCATAAAAAAAAAAAAATGGCGGCGTACCTCACGATTGCCATGAATGTGCCCATATAGAGCCCTTTGGCTGTAAAGGCGCATTTTCATAATTCAACACTGTCTGTGAGAGAGGCGAATGGCTCGTGAATTCTGCCTGACCTCATGCACCGACACAGATCAGCACAAGACCTCAGCTGCACACAGCCCTGAACGCCTCCTGTTCCCCAGCTCACCATGTAGAATATGAAGCACGGCGAAGATGTGCGTGTGCGCGTGATCATTTAAAAAAGCGACATTGAGAGAGGGAGAAAAGGCAAAACAGCTGCAAAGTTTAAACATGGCAATGAAAGCTCAAGCAGCATTTTCTTAAGATTTTTGCCTTGATTTTGGGAAAAAAAATATTTTGGCTGGTGCAAAACACTGATCAGCTGGTTTAAAAAAAAAATAAAAAAATTAAAAAAAACTACACAGGCTGGTGGACCAAAAAGTTAATTTCATACATAGTTGTGACTACTAAGCACCTATAAACACATTTTGGCTACCTAGTGGTTTGTTAAGTAATGTCATCAGTTGTTTTTAATCAGTGAAGGAGTAAGTGATTCAATTCACTCACAGGCTAATGAGAACTAAAAAAGCTTGGCTCAACTGCTGGCATTTTTGCCCTCTAGTCTAGTATTTGCCCTCAGGTAGGCAGAGTGCGCGCTGCACAGGTAGGCAGAGTGCGCGCTGCACAGGTAGGCAGAGTGCGCGCTGCACAGGTAGGCAGAGTGCGCGCTGCACAGGTAGGCAGAGTGCGCGCTGCACAGGTAGGCAGAGTCCGCGCTGCACAGGTAGGCAGAGTCCGCGCTGCACAGGTAGGCAGAGTGCGCGCTGCACAGGTAGGCAGAGTCCGCGCTGCACAGGTAGGCAGAGTGCGCGCTGCACAGGTAGGCAGAGTCCGCGCTGCACAGGTAGGCAGAGTGCGCGCTGCACAGGTAGGCAGAGTCCGCGCTGCACAGGTAGGCAGAGTCCGCGCTGCGCAGGCTTTGCAGACACGGCGCAGGCCCCCGTCACATGCTGCGCGTTTCCACTCAAATCCGCGTCACGCTCCCGTCGGCCTTAATCCCCCCGGGTACCCAGCCTCTTAGCACGGCATTAACACGGTATTCACCAAAAACTGGAGGAGGAAGTCCACGTGCCAGCACGCTGCCCTCGGTGTTGTGTTCTTTGCTTGCCCCTACATGTGAATTGCTAGGTCATATCTCAGGGTCCAGGGGGCACTGAACTTGTGTTTCAGGTCAGCATCAGGCAGGCAGCTGCTGGCCTTTAATTTCCAGGTAAATTCACCCTTTTCCTCCAGTGCTTTCCCAAGCACCACAGGGCCACATAAGGAGTTCCTCTGTGAAAGCTAGCAAGTTCCTCTGCAGCCTTTAGGGCACTGTTAGCAAGGCACGCTAAGATGTGCTCAAGCTAACGCCTCAGACATACTGCTCCGGTAATACTGAGGATGAGATGTGTGCTTCAGGCTGTGCAAATCTGACCCTTCAGCATTTCACTGCAGTTCACTTACAAACATCCTACATGGCTAACACATTTATTTAGCGAATAATCTTTTTAATAATGCATCATGAAAAGCAACGAAAGCATTGAGGTTCATGCTGCCAAAGAGGAAAAGGAATGCATCATGAAAATGCCTTCATAAATTCAGCCAGTTTTTGTAAGCCGAAAAAAATAAATAAAGAAGACAGGATAAAAATGTAAAAATGTTTATAGCCAGCAACTTTTCTTGACTGGCCGCCTCTTACAGAGAGAGACAGAGCTTAATCATTCATCAGTGTATTCTTGGTATTTGTGTGTGCTTGTCTGTGTGCGTGTGCATGTGTGTGTGTGTGTGTTGTGTGCATGTGCGTAATCCGACTGGCAAGTCTCGTCACAAAAAGGAAGTTCGGATTCCTCCCTGCGCCCACGCATGGGGACACAGGCAACATCTCCCTTGGAGGGGGAAGGCCCAGTAAACCTCAGATTTACAGATAGGCCTGTGAGACTGAGCCAGCAACAGCTTGCAACACCTCACAGGAAGGACACAATCGCCTGTACGCTGTCGGCATCAAATAAAACAACAAATCATCTCTCCGTTTTGTAACGTGTAACAATATTAGCTAATCATTTTAGGTGCATCTGTATCGGGTAGAGTTTCTTTAACACAGAATGAGAAAAAAGATTCCATAAATATTCATTTTAAAATGAGACTCTAGATTAAATGTTAGTCAGTTCTCCTTTTCACAGCTGAAATTAAAATTTGTTCTAGTGTGATGACATTCAGTTGGGATGTTACACAAGCTTGCACTTCCTGCATATTTTAAGGGCAAAGAGTTAATTTTGTCATATGAGCTGCTTTGGAGTTGAAGTGCATTTTCTTGCTTTACACCACAAATGCAGAATGCCACTGTCAAGCCAGCAAGTTGCCAGAAATGTTTCCAAATATCTCAAATATCCTTTACTGAACATAAAACTGTTTGGGCTAATGAAAACCATACACTAGAACTAAAATTATTATATGACTATGTAATTATTATCATATTATAATAAAAACCCACCCAAGTGAACCAACCATCCCTTTTAATTAATGGCATAAACTGAAATGGAGAAGGTGAGTGTAAATTTTATTAAACAGTAAGGATTATGAAATACGGCTAAGAATAAAGAGCCTAGTTGAATAAAGAATAAAGAGCTATTTAAATTAGATTACCGGAACAAAATTTTTTTGAGAAATACAGAGCTTGTCAGTGAACCTAAATTCAGAGTTCCCATGTACACTACTCACAGGTGACCATGGCTTTGTGAACCCCATAAAGGGTGGAGATACCACGTACCATCAGACTTCAATGAACCAATCGCACGCTTCGATGGGCCTAAGTTTGACGACACGACAGCGCCACCCACTTCAGGAGCTACGAATTCTCATTACCCTATCCCAAATGCGCACCAGCAATTTACCAAGAGAAAAAAAGCAAGGGATTGTGGGTAAAGTGACTCACCCCGTCCTGTCTGGAGAAGAGGCTGAGGCAGTGACGGAGGGCGGCGCAGGCTTCGCTGGAGAGCTCGCTCATCTCGTTCATCTTCTGCAGCACGCTGGCCGGCAGTTCTGCTAATGCCACAGGGAGGAGGGGCGGGCACACTTAGGACACACGCTCGGCCTTCCCCCAGAAACGTGTATTTTGATCATGTACGAATTGTTTTCCATCGTTTATTATTATTATCATTATTTTTTGCGTATCAATTACTATCAATTGCGGTACTAAATGGACACTATACCAAAATTCCTTGATATTGTCAAAACAGAGGAAAAAAACAAACTGTACAACAGAAGGCAGCATTGAGAATTATTATTGAAATGCCAATATGGCCTGTCAGGCAAAAAATTCAGTGCTATACTTCGCGTTATTAATAGTGTATGCTGTGTACAGTAAGCCGCACTGGATAAAGGAGTCTGCAAATAAATAATAATAACACGCTTTCTAAATATAGTTTTCGTCGTGAGTAAAGTCGATAACTGAAAATTATGTGTGAAGGCGCACGTTTCTTTCCAGAACCTTCACACAATTCCTGACAGATACAGAGTGAGTGAAGGCCTTACGTTCAGGCAGCTCATTTCTCTTCACCATGGCGAGAAACGCCGATAGCTCCGTCTCCAATCTCTGCTGGCAGGCTTCGGCCTTCTGCGAACAGAACACAAAGACGCGCGAGCGCTTCTCAGTGCTCTAGGTATCCTCAGGCACTGCCGAACCGCAGCATCACCTGCACAGCCATCCGGCGGAGGGACGAGTGCGCCTCCAACAGGCCGCACACCTAAATGATGCTGACGTCGTGGTCGTTTCAAGGGCTAATCTATAGCCGTACAAGACCTGTCCAACACAAGTATACTTAAAAAGCTAAAGCCCTTCCCAAGAATAATGAAGAAATATACAAAATAATCCATCCATTTACCATTTACCAAATAACACTCTAAATGTATTTCTGTGTTATACAATGCACTGAATTCTCTAACTATTTTAAACGGAGATTTTACTTATTTAACATCAGACGGAACCACTAGGAAGAATAAGAATGTCTGCTGAAGAGGACAAGCCATGGAATCCATCTAGGCCCATTTAGGCTAATTTACAAAGGACCTTAGTCATAGGAAGAATGCTGGCAAAGGCCCATGCTTACCCCTCCCTCCTTAAATCTATCCAGCTGAGGAATAAGTTCTCACAGGCTATTAGCATTAGCAACCCGGGCCCCACACCCAGGAAACATCGCAGCTGTCAATCACAACGCCTCACAGGTTAGACGCTGCTCACCTGCAGCGAGTCGGTCAGTTCACCCACAGACAGTACGTCGTCTTCCTCTTCCTCGCTGCCCTGCTCATGGGAGCAGTAGTGTGTGCTGTAGGCCGAGTGCTCCTCCAAGGCGTCCATCCATCTCTTTAAACACACAGAGAGAAAGAGTCTCTCAGCGCGGGCTACGCAGCACTCGCGCACGACACGCGAAGAGAAAAGGCCTATTTTTAACTGTGTGCTCGCACGAGTTTAATCATGTAAATGGACTGTAATGTGACAAGGCAGCAGCATGCACGGCCAGCAGTACCCACGTTGGGTGCTCAGCCAATGAAAGAACCTGAGCGTGATGTCATTTCCTACACGGGCTTCTAATCACCCAGAAATCAGTTCACAGAGACAAGTGCATTAGTGGTTTGCTAAGGACAGTTTTTGAGTGAGAAAAATGTCGGGCACGGAAAAAAAAACTATTTCTCTGATGCATTTTAATGCACAAAAAGAAAAATCATTACTCGTAATATCTGTCAGTAGTGCTGTTTGCTTAATGACACACACGCGACGTGGTACATGAACGAAACGGAACACATCTCACTTTTCTTGTCCCTTCAGGATCATTCTTTGGGGATACTTTAAAATGATGGACACTGTCATCAAAGCACTTGAGGGTGAAGAAGCAGTTGTCCCGGGCTTTGATCTTGAACCGAAACAAAAAGAAGGAATAGGGCAAAAATCAAAAATAAATTAAAAACATTTTGAGACCAAACAGTAGAGACACACTGTACAAGACAGATCAAAATCATTACATTACATTGTCTCAACATGCACTTGCTGCCTAAATATGCAATCGGAGGCTGCAAACAGGAAAAACGGCAAATGTTAATGATCAATCTGTGCACTGCAGGCAATGATAATGTCTCCACCTACCAAGCAATGAGCCTGGGTCAGAGGCTTGCATCCCTGTCTGCGAGTGCTAGCAGCTGCATCCGCCCTTAGAGGAGACATAAACACATTTGAAGACCTTCAAAAATTTCACATGAACAATCTCACACCACCAAATGTTTCGCTTACGATATCTCTCTCGGCAGATTTTTGCCCTCCCCTCTTCTTGAGGCCCAATTTAGAACCACTGTGGTCTGTGCAAAGAGCACTGCCTCTGAATGACCGTTACGCTAATGCCCTCGACCACAAACCAGTGACAACTTTACACCCCGCCGGTCTAGCAGTACGAAGAGGAGAGGGGAGGTGCATTTGTCATCGAGGGCTACTGGTAGCCTGGGAGTGCCTGGTGTCAAGCTGGAAGTAAATAATGCAGCAGTAAACAGTGGAACCCTGTCTGACTAAAACCTAGCCTACTGCAGGCGGGACAGGGCCATTTGCGTCCCGCCACTCTGGCCGCCTGTTCATTAAAGGCCAATTCCACGCTTGAGGTGAGCCGCCGCCCACAGGACTCAGATCTGCGCCAATTGGGTGCGACTTCGCAGACTAACCAAATTGGAACCCCTCAGTGAGCTTCAGAAATGCTTAAAAAAAAATTTTTTAATGTACAAACTACATGAAAACCGGTTGGAGAGGACCTACTGTTTGGGATACCAGGACAGAACCCCATCCTGAAGGACCACCCAGTGGGAGCGCCAGCCAAAAAAACGGGAGCTCTGACAGAGGGAAGGTCAGGACAGAGGAGGGTTAGTACGATGTTGCCTTTTCTCCAAAATGTTGTTCTCGCTTCATGCGAGGCAGCTGCACCGTACGGTCACGGGTGCAGGGTCTCAGTGAAATTCAGAGTGACCGGTGTAAAAAGAGAGTGAGCATGAATGGATCATATTTAGGGCTGCTCTTCACGGTTTCCTCATGAGGCACATGCACCTTAACCATTCCACCCAACACTGCAATATTTCCATGACTAATGGAATACCTTACCTTCCACAGATGACCTTCAAACGTCTGGACCTGATGAGCCATACCCTTTGGGAGAGGAAAGGAAGATTATGTTAAATATTATAAAAGGGTACACAATCCAACTTCAAAATGACAAATTAAATGGAACATAGTACATGGCATATACTATGAAATGGTATATATGAAATATTACACTTAGAAAGGGAGAAGGCAGCAGAAGAATAAACTGAGGGTGATTTATAGCTCAAAGCAAAGTACGATGGTGACCTTGAAAAGTTTAAGCAGTCATTTTAAACAAGACTTGCATTTTATCTAAAGAATGAACTGTTCTTGTTGTTCATTCTAACTGTAACCCCAAACCTAACAACAGTTTTTTTCCCCACAGACGGCCAAGTTAAAACCACAACCACTTTCCACCACAGGAACCCATGTTCTACAGCCAGCAACAGTGTGCTGTATCAATTCAATTGTGTGCTCTGAATAAACTTGCACAGATGTAACAGTTGATCTGGAGTCAAGCAGCTCAAGTCTATGATAGAGGCAGCCTGACCTGACAGGTCCCGGGTTTCTCGATTTGCCAGTGACAGTAAAATCATTAACAACAGGACAAAGACCTTGGATGAAACACTGTCCACGCCATGCAGCCAGCATAGCATAGCTTATGGTTTATTTAGAGTAATAGAATGAATCTATTCGCAGGATATGGTTCATTTCTTGCCTGACGCCAGTGCTAACTCTTGGATATGCACATCATGTTCTGATACAACGACAACATTAGAAATGGTCAGCTCAGATAAAAGCATTCAGTAATTTTCCTTGGTCTGGTGATTTGGTTAAAATTTTATAAAAACAGTGTAATCTAAGAACTGGGATTATACCCAGAAGGTTACAGTTTAAGATGAGTTAGGGTTTGACCTGGATATATGCATCTGCCAAGCAAATGGGCTAGGCTGATAACTAAACTACATAAGAGAAAAGACGACAACCTTTTTTGCTGCGGCTTCTAGGACCTGCTTCATTTCCGCATCACTGGCGAGGTCAAACACGGTCTGACCTGTGGAGGCCGGCAAACATAGGACAAGCAGCTATTGTGTAGAAATACTTAGGCCTACACACTTTTTATTTTCAAAAAAACAATGTTAGTGTGATTCTAGTTATTCTAAAAAACATTTACACAGCGAAAACATGAAGAAAGTCTAAGTATGATTGAAAAAAAATGTAGGACCGCCCTGCTAATATTTTCACATTCATTTTCTAAATAGCCTAACTTTTTGCCCTTTTAAATAGCATTTTTACATACTACACACAAGGGGGAAAAAATTACGGTCACAACAAAAAATATAATTCACGAAAAAGCAAAAACAAACGAAAACAAAGGATATGAAAGAGTTAAAATAAAAGGTCTTTACCGTTTTTGTTCCTGGCATTGGGACTAGCCCCGGCCTTCAGAAGCTTAAGGGCGCAGAGTTTCTGACCTCGGTAGGCTGCACAGTGAAGGGGTGTGTTCTCCAGCAGGTCTTTACAATTGATATCAGGGGGCCTTTTCCTGTTTAGCTAAAAATAAGATTAACCAATAAATATGTACAATGGTTCACCCCTAATCCTTGAAGAAGTGGGAAACGTTTAGGAGCACCAGATTTCCAATTCCAGGCTATATTCTGCTTAAATGAACATTGTTTTCCCCACAAAACGCATTCTGGCAGCCACGAATGTAAAATAAAATGTATTTTGCTATGAAATGTTTAAAACAAATAACCTTAAATTTGAACCTGATTGTGGCATAGGAGACAGGAGCTATTTGCCAGGGATAAACTAATCTGGAAAATGTAGGAGCACACAGTAATCTACAAATGCAATTAATGTTTCCTATTACAGAAATACTCAAAATTATCAGTAATAAAACTTAAAATGTTTTATTCAACAAAACAACTGCACTCATCGTTACCCATAGGTAACTTGCTCGCTAGTCTCATTGATAAGCCTTCCGTTTACCGCGAGGACAGGAAAGCCTAGAAAGCGAGGCTACTTGCTAACATATCAGCTACTTTATTCTCAAGCTCAACGCAAAATCCAAACACCCAACATAACTAGACGGCTGTCAACTTTAAATGGCAAAGCAGCAATTTGGAAAAATTTGCGTTAGCTGTCTATAACGATAGTTATCTAGATCAATGTACGCCCATACAAGTAAATTAAACTAGCTAGTCTACCCATTTACGTGCATTGGTGCTCCACAGTACACGACGTAGCGCACATGATCCATCCTAGAGCTAACAACGCCGATGGCAATACAGTTACACTATTGTAACTCAGCGTTGGTCACCTTGATGTTAGCTAGCCATGATAGATACCATGAACTTGCCAGAGCCACAGCCATCCGGTCGATTACTTGCAAGATGACAAACATTAAAATCTACATCTCAGGTTGTCATTTCTGTTGTCATCGGCAGCTGACGTTGCTAGGAAACAGACTGAGACCGTTGTCGACGCCGAATTAGTTAATCATAATAAAATACGCGAAATACCGTGAAGCTGCGGATTCACAAAAAAATGTTAAATAACGGTAGACTAGGCCTACCAAAGAACGAATGCGTCCACATCGCCCGATTGTATTTTTATACGTATTTTTACGAAGAAACAGGCCTAAGATATCCATACAGTTCAGTGGCTACCCCTCATAATCGCCTAACCTAGAAACGTGTGCAGTTTACAGGCACACATAAACTTCAATGATGAGAACTTATGTGTAGCCTATGCTTTAGCCATCACAAGACAATGGCTATCACTGAAAATGGCCTGCCGGATGTAACAGACACAACACCTCCTTACCTCCCCCCAAAACCCCTGATCAGTATTATCAAAAACAGCATATTGCTGATAGTGGCAGGTTGGTTCAAAATGTATCCTGTACGGAGCCTCACCAACTGGTTCAGTGTGACTGTGTCCCCTTCCCGTGCCGCCTCCAGAAGCTGCTCCTCCATCTTCCTCTCCTCCGTCCTCTCTGCCGCTGGCCGCACAGACAAGAAGCTCATAATGGTGAACAATTCACACAGAAAACGACACATTCAGAGAATTAAGCCTACACACCACACCCACAGATTATTATTATAATAATAATAATAATAATAATGATGATGATGATGATGACACTCCAGGCATTACACAATCATGACAATAGCCAAGCAGTCAATTCTACAGTAGCCTACTAACTTACAAGATCGGACCAGGTGTGGTACCAAGCTAATCATTCAAGATTACTGGGCTAGGGGTGAAACATACAAAAAGAAAACAAAATCAAGAACAAGAAAAAGAACTGTAGGAAACCTGGGCTACACAGAAATACACTGATAACCAACAAAAGACCTGCACATAACTGACACGGACAGACTTATTTAAATGACTTATTACAACAGCAGGTCTGTTGTAAAATCATGCTAGGGGTGTCAACCATATCTTACAGGTACGTCACCATGCATGTGAATATTCTTTGGATAAACGTTGTGAAATCGTAGACTAATGCTACTTTTACCTACAGAGTTATGTAAACATGAATGCAGTAAGCTTTAAGGAACCAAGCCTCTACTGCTTGGTTCGCTACTGCTCTAGACATGGCTGGGTACAGACATAACCCTCATACACATAACAGGCATGAAAATATGGTTGATCCTGGTGAAGGCTGTGGTTCTCTGCACCATTATATACTGTAAATAGCACATAAACCGCACTGAATGCAGTCTTTCATGCAACTGTCAGTAAAATATATATATTTTTAAAAATCAAGTTTATACAGACAAGGTATTCATTACATAATCATACGTTTATTTAAGAGAATCATTATATCTGGGGGTCACATACTGATGACGTGAAAAAGAAAACAATGGTAGAGCGCAGTGTCAATAATTTTCCAGCACATTTCTTATCATAGAAAATGTAATTTTGTAGCTTACCTTGTAACATGGTTTTAATTTCATCAACTTCAGTAACGTCTTTGGGAATCTGCGCTGTCCCATTAATGACAGTGGCACACGCACCATACTGTAACAGTAACATGACAACTTCCTAAAAAAGATGAAAATGGAACACAAAATTGGGATCAATTTAAACAAATTTGAAGAGACAATACAACAACGAGCAATAAATGGAAGTGTAGCAGTGGTAACAAAACATGGCACATAACATAAACATAAAACAGTTTCCTTGAGCAAAATAACCAGAATAGCCCTCTTCTACACAAACATGAAGAGGCTTAACAACAATGAACATTTCATCCTAGTATTGGTCACTGATCCGCTATGGCTGGGATATCCAATCTTCATCCTGGAACACCACCAAAATCCATAAACACAGATGCACTATTGGTGAAAATGATGACATTAATGAGGGTCTAACTAAGACAGGATGCATCATAGAAGAATACCGTAAATGCACAGTACAGACTACAGACAGTGGGAAAGATCAGAAATAAACACTGTCAGGCCTGGAGCTGCTCAGCTGGTAAGGGTGCCGTGTCCAAACATACCCTCCTCCCAGTGAAGGCCGCTTTATGCAGAGGAGTGTCCCCCATGTTGTTAGGCAAATTCATATCAGCTCCCGCCTGCACACAATAACCACAGACAGGTGAGTGGGACATGTAACAGCTGTTCCTTTGGGTAGTGGTGATCGTTCTCAAGATTCTCACATTTACCTTCAGCAGCTCCTCCACCACATCTCTGTGTCCAAAGTAACAGGCCAGGTGGAGGGGTGTCCATCCAAAATTACTCTTGCTTTTACCTGGGATGTAGGACAATTTTGAATGAAAATCATGTTCAATGTAAAACTCCAAAAACATTATCAATAAAGAAGATACTTATAAGAGGGCCTTACCCATAGATTTTGAGCCCATAGATCATACAGATGGACCCAGTTTGCATCAAAGATTACATTTCACCACTGATCTTATCCAATATTACAGTGTGACATTATATCACACTGTAGTTGAGGCTCATCTTGGCTCCAAACACAAAAAATGTTACTTTTAATCTAACAGAATACATGACATCCCTTTTGAAGTCATAAAAAGTCTGTTATAGTTGAATTATTACGAAACATATTACTGTGTATTATCATTTTTCTGTCCAATCAATTTTAAGTGTGGCATTTCAATTTATAAGTCTATGTGGAATGCAGGTTTTGTTTGGACCTTGAGGAGACTCTTGTTATAATTTGTCCATGGACTTAAATTGGAGAAACATGTGGCCATGTTGTGTGGTCACTTGTGGTTACCTTTGCAGTTAATATTGATTCTGGTTCTGGTCAGCAGCTTCTGAATGCCCTGGAGGTTTCCATTCCTGGCATTGCGAAGAAATTGCTCTTCGGGGTCAAGACCCTCCATTATTTCCTCCCTGAAAAGAAGACGGGGTTGTCGTACTGGTTCCCTGAGACCATTACAGTGCATTTCCCACCCACATGCTAAAATAAAAGAGAATCTGCACACAAATGGCTCATTCTTAAAAAAACAGCAATTATGCCATTAGTGTCATTCAGCTAGTTGAGCTAACATTCTCCAATCTCAGTTCATCAACACATGAACCAAAATAGTTGTGTATTTTTCTATGCCAATGTAAAGGATATATGGAAATGAATTCAAATTTAATTTTTTTTTTTATAAGCCCATGCAAAAAGAAGGATGGAGGCATCAGATGCTACACTGAGCATACGGCCACAGGTATGTTAAAATATGTTGTAAAAAGGCCTCTTTCCCACTCTCAGCTGACTTTTGAGGGGAAAATGTTTTATATGTCAGGGAAATAGACAAACAGGTCTGTCTCACATTCCTACTGGTCGATAAAGCGGTCTGTCCCGGTGAACATGATCAGCCTCAAGCTTTATTCAAATACCTGAGGGTATTCTGCCTTTTACACAGTGGAAACTACACCATTTGTATTGTTTGTATGCAGGTTTAACACATCTAGCTATGTAATCTCTACACACCTTTCACTGGGAACTCAACACACCCATCTTTGTAACTCCCAGCCAATCAACTTTGATGTGGTCAAGAATTCCCAAAATTCACAGCAGAAAGCATTAAAAAGGCATGAAATTTTCCCAACACAATCAATACACAATTCAATAAAATTGCAGATAACTCCAAAAGAGCACAACTAAATCCTGTATACCAGCAATACAGTTTTGCAATGGACTTGCACCTAAGAAAAAAATTTGCCTTGAGTTTTCATGTATTACTAGGTGAAAATCTGAAATATTTCATCCTACATGACAAGCCACATCATAAACAAAGTTTTCAAAATGTGAAGTCTGCCTATATATACAGTGTACCTCTAATGTTTTTTCCAGTTAGTATTAGCGGTAGGCCACAGTTTACAGGCTGCTAGTTGCTTAATTACTGCATTGAAGCTTCAAGCTGTCAAAATGTCAAGATCACTTGACCTCGGCTTGTCATGCGCTTCCCCACAAACCTTTCCGAAAGGTTTCCTGTATATTGCAGCAACAGAATCAAGACAACTCAAGACATGACCTGCGTATAAGTAAACACCACTGCAGATGCCAGAGCCTAAGTTGAGGCAGCTTTAAGACATCTACAAATGTCTGTAAAATAAACAAGAACAGATGCATTCCAAAATCAATCGGTTGGTTTCCGTGCAATCATTGCTTTAACAGTGTTGTTACAGATACCAAGAATACTTTAATTCTAGAACAGAGTTTTTTAATTGGCCCAATAATAAAGCTCAGCAATAAACTCATATAAAACATTCATTGATGGTGAAAAAATCGATTTACGTCACACTAATTAATTATAATAATTTTCTTTCTTGGTTGATAAAAATTAGTTGAAGGTATTTGTCTTGTGACTTCTCTGATATCTGCCAAGTTCTGAGAAAGTATAAACCATTTCCTTGACGGAAAACGTGTCACATGATGTACTACAAATATTGTATGGCAAACCTTTACAAAATGTGCTGAGGCACATTAAAAGGAAAAAAAAAATCGTACTAAAAGATCGCACACATGTTCATGGGGCATAAGAAAAATGGTTCTAAGAATCCAAATGATTAATTTTCATATAGCTATTTCCTATTTCATATTTGTACACACAAATGAAACTACTTTGTTAAGGCAAATCCTAAACTAGACTGGAACAGAGAACATGTTTTAATACAACTATCGGGCATGTTTTTGTTTTTTAATATCAGAACAAAACTGTGATCATAACAAAAATCTTTCAACACTCTAAGTGATTTTGGTCATATGAAGCAGATTCGAAATACCTTTTTTAAACCTTGCTTACAAAAATAAAGCTTAACTCAGCCAGTGAAACAGGTCTGGGAAGTAGGTAATTTAAAAGACAACTTGGGAGATGCAATCCAGTAAAATTTCAAGTAGCTACAGGTAGTTGAGGGTAAGGGCCCGTTTTATGGAAATGAGTTTATAATCGAATCAAGATTACTTCATTGACAGTTTTGGCAGTGCAAAACAGCCTACAAACGTATGCAAAAACACGCGTCTAAATGCACCGATAGAATCTTCGCAGGTTAACTGAAATGTTAAGGGAAACCTGAAGTTTGATAAAAAAAATAACCTATTCGAGTAGGGTGCAACAGATCTGTAACAGTGTGGCACCATAAGATCATTCATTTTTGAAATGTAGGAAACCTTGAAGTTTGATAAAAATCTGACGATAGGGCACGATCTGAACATGTGGAACATAAGTTGCCCGTTCTAATAAGGCTAGTTATGTGTGCTATGTGAAATGTACATACTGCCGTGAAAAAATTGCAGACTACTAATGCGACAAAGTAGATATCGGTCGAATTACTTATACCATGCATTTCACGTTTAGTTTTGTTACAGACAATAACACACCCACTTAGAATATCGGGCGAAAGAACACTGCAGTAGGCTACTAAGAAACAGTATGACGCAAATACGGCAACTTGCAAATTAGTGAACAAATTTGTACAGTAGCTACTTACCGTTTAGTATTTTTTCATATCAGTTTTTTCATATCTGCTACACAAAATATGATATTGCTTGAGTTGCCCTCTTTTAAAAAAATAAAATAATAAAAGAACACCGCCCGATATTACTTGGGACCGTGAAACATACTACTTTTTCGTGATCGAAAGTTTGACGTACAGCAAAAAAGTGGTTTTCTCTGAACTTACGAGCTCTGTTACAGCAGCATGTGATTCACTAAGCCTTTTGACTCTTCCTGTTTATAAAAAAAATGGACGCGCATGCGAATGGATTGTTTGCTAATAGGCTACAAAGTTGTTTTACATTCACATTGCATGGATGTTCAACACCAGAACGACTGGCTAGTTCCCCAGAGAAAACTAATTTTGCAACAACGATTGCACCACCCCAAATACACACGTTCACACACGCCCCAGCAGAATCAGTTGACGTTACGTGTGAATTTAGGAGAAATCAGCTGTTCCCGAGCACGCGCACAAGCACTGCACAATCGGGTACACAAGCAAAGCTTCAAAATTTTTCATTATTTAAAAAAAAAAAAAAATCGGAAATACTAGTTTTTCAAATTCACAAATACGATAGCTCAATTTTTAAAATAAACTTTTATTCAGATAGCCTAGTTATTAACTCCACCTAAAAGCAGCTATTGCATCTCTTTGGTTATGAACTAGCACTAACGTCGTACAATACGCTACAGTTACTAACTGTAACTTGAGAAATTAAAGCTGTCATTTTTCGAGAAACGATCTCCGCAAACCTTACAATGAATTGAAAAATACCCATAATTTTAAACGTTTCTGGGATTTCGGATTGTCAATTTGCTCCGGAAGTAAAACATACCCGTTCACACGCAAGTTTGCGCTCGCTGTCGGACAATGCGTCCGGCCGTGCGCTCTTAATCGAATTTACACGTGGAACTTTATTTTTTTGTCTTTTTTTTTTTATTTTTTTCATACAAACTAAAAGGAAAATCAATTATCCTAAGCGACTCATCTCCCGAATTGACGTCAGGTCAGACAGCATGCAATGCAATTCTCTCTTGGTTGGATCGCGTGAACCATTGAAAACGCGTTGCCACCGTATCTATAAAATATTTACTTTTTAAACTTTAGTATTTAGCTGGCCAGTGATGAATGGCTACCACTGCAGAGAATGTTGGAGATATTCAGGCTCAGGTACGCATCGTTGATTTGATGGCTGTTTATGTTTATTATATAGCCGATTTATGTTGCTTTTAAATTTAGTTTTGAAACTTTTTTTCTGAGTCGCTTTGACTTAATAGAGAGGGTAGCAGTACACATATATATATATATATATATATATATATATATATATATATATATATAAGCATTTGGAAATGTGATTACTGTATACTTCACCTTCCTACCCTTTCTAGATTGATGAGATTGAAGCGCTTTCTTCTATCTATGGGGACGACTGGTGCGTGATTGACGAAGCATCGAGAATATTCTGTATTAAGATCTCAGATGACACCGATCTGTCAAAATGGACCATATGTTTGCAGGTAAGAATGTGGATCTTAAATCGACCTGCTCGGTTGTTTCATGTTTGCTAATTATGTCTCTTTAAAACAGGTAATTCTTCCCCACGATTACCCAAGTGAAGCACCGCCCATTTACCAACTTAAGTAAGTACTTTACAGTATTTGTGGTTATTTTTATTGGTTAATAATAGTTGTGTTTGTATGCAAGACTGTTTATATTCCTCTTATGTAATGTAAAAATGTAATGGACTTTAGACCTGTCCTTCATCATTGGGCTTGTTTCGCCATCTCGGGCCAGAAACTTCACTTCAGGCCAAGTGTATTTGACAGCAAGTTACTATTCGTCGAAGAAATTAAATTAATAATGTTAGAGAATTTGTCACAAACTAAATGCAGTACTAGTGGTATTTACCGAACGGCTTTAATTGTGTAACAAATGTATTGAACATCAACCACCCTGCAATTGTCAAGACCGTATGGCTTTATTCTAGCAATTGAAAAGTGAAGCTGCACTTAAAATTGGGAGTAGATGCTATGTTATCAGCCTCTCAATGCATTTTTTTCTACTGCTTGTGCTTGCTTTTGAAACACTGAATACACTATCGACACTGGTTGTATTATGGCCCAACGTAAATGAACAAGTTCGATGAGAATGCTGTGTTCATCATATTAATTTTATCTACTGTATAATTATTTCATTTTAATGAATACAGCTGTATTTCTGTACACCTGTAAAAAATGGCATTATACTATATGTTTTATACCACATGTCATTTTTGGATGATTTCATACTGGTGCTATTATTAGCGGTCCAGCAGCTAAGCTGGTGGAACCCTATTGTATCTGTTAGGGTTATTATTATTATTATTATTATTATTATTATTATTATTATTATTATTTCAGTTTGTTTTGCTTATTACATTGATGTGAACTTATCACTTCATTAAGTTTTTGCTTCAAGGGAAGCTTGTGTGTTTTTTTAAAACATGTCTGCATAAAACTGGGGTAACTGTGAAGTCTTGTGAAGTCTTGTAGATATAGTTAGGGGTTTATAAAAGTGTGTTAGTTTTGAATGTGTGCTGAATGTTTGAAAGCACAAGCAAGAGGGAAAACTAAAAGAATGTGTTTTAGTGGGGAGAGAATTGTTTCTATTGATTCGATTAATACAAGTTAGTGATTGACAGGGCATTGTATCTCCACTCATGATAAGGTTCACAAAGCCACTCATCAACACTTGATTGCTTTGTTAGCTTCACGGCTAAGGGTATTTATGACACATCGCTAAATGGAACCACTATCAAATGAAAGCACATTAAACAATGACTGGGTCCTTTTTTCTGAGAAGTCATTTTGGGTTCTTCCATTAATGCAATCAATGCTGTTGACCTGACTTCAGTTTGATTGGTGTTTTCATTTCTTTTCACTTAATCAAGAGTGCTGCTCGCAGCTCAGTACTTGTGGCAATTGTACTAAATGGCACGTGTGGTGGCACAGGGTTCTTTTGGGCTCATATCAGGTGGGCAGGTTGGCCATTCCATCAGGAGCAGCATGTCTCTTACCAAGAAAGTGACTGGTTTGTGTGACTGGTGTCAGTCGCAATGTTATACGTGGCTGGTGGGGACATTGTGAATTTAGCATTGGGCAGTCAATGAGCCATTAATTCTCACTGAGTATGATCTTAATCTGTATTGTATTGCAACTAATGTCATTGCAATTCCAGCGTGTGCAAGGCAACATAGATTGTAACTCCTATTGCTGTGTCTATACAGCCATAGAATAAATAGACCATAGAGTTAGAATAAATGGAGCAGTTTACCCCCAGGCTGCGCAGCGGAGGATATAGCCGGATTCTTCCTGAGGTTTCTTCCCATCTGGGACTTTTTGCTGGCCACTGGGGAGGTTTTTTTTTTTTTTTTACCTCATGTGCTTGCTATTTGGGGGTTCAGGCCTGGTTTTTGCTGTTTTTATGTTACTCTGTAAAGCATCTTTGTGATAGAAAATATTTTTATTTGTATAGCACTGTAAAAGGTGCTATACAAATAAATTTGATTTGATTAACCAGGGTGCACAATGTTGTTTCCGTCGCTGCATTGGAATACGTTTTTGCCTAGGCATGCCACTTGCCTCTGTGCCAGCCAATCAGTGGCATCCCAGCATGTGTATGGTAGGCTCTGATGCCTGGATCCAAATGCCACAGGCACATGCCTACGTGTGTGACCAGGGCCGATTCAAGGGCAGTCACCTAGCGCACCACCCGAGTTGGGGGGGGGGCGGGAAGAAGCTCATGTGTTGTATCCATGATATCCCCCCCCCTCCCCATTCGCAAAAAAAGGATGCAAGAACATGTGTGTGAATGTAATTAAATGATTGTCACACCCCAGCGTGACACCCCTGGGAGGGAGATGCGGTCGTTCCAGGAAACACCGTTGGTTGCCGTATGGACCGAGACCAATCCACTTCTCCGGCACTCCGAATGCCACAATGATATACTAAAAAATAGGATGCCTTATCTGTAAAAGGGCAGATTGCTTCCAAGGACGTCGATGCCTTAGCTATCTTCTGAAATTGAATTTATGAAAATACAATTGCATTTCTTCCCCTCCAGTGCTACATGGCTGAGAGGATCAAAGAGAACAGAGCTGTCCAACAGCCTTGAAGAGATATATGTGTAAGTTTGTCATCTAATATAGACATGGAAATTGTATTTTTCCATTTTATTTTATGTCCAGTATCTTACTAAACAATTAAATAGACCATGCAGATTTTATCAACATTTAATTAATCAAAATATTTCAGTTTTCACATTCATGCAAACATGCAGGAGTTGGCTATTTATTGAGCTAATTTTAATCATTCATCCCTGGGCAAGATAAAATTGTTTGCGTGCTTGTACTGCATTATTGTTTTTTAGTTGAATGTTCATATACTGTCGCCAGATGTTCTGTAGTGACGTTTATGCTGATATCGATTTCATACAGCAGTTTCTGTTCTTGTCAAATGTCTTACTATTTTGGAAATCTTGTGAAGGATTTCTAACAAATAAATGTGCAGTGGTGGCATTCATTTTTCTGTTCATATATTTATTTATTAGAAGTGCATGGCAGGAGGGTGGCTGAAAGTGTTTACATAAAAAGTTTTCATTATTATTTTTTGACATCCTCCATTTTCCCATTGGACGAGGCGTCCTAATTTGAAATAGCGTGTGCTGCCTTGTTCCACAGCATTTTGTCCTGGTACAGGTTTACTCCTCAGGGAGCATTCATTCAGGTTTGCAGACTGGCGAATGAGCAGCCTGCCTTTCTCTTCCTATCAGGCAAAACGCTGGCGAAAGCATCCTCTACCTATGGATAGAGAGGATCCGTGAGTTCCTCCTGGAGAAGTCCCAACTGAATGACTCAGGTGAGATTTAAAGAAGTTAAATTCAATACAGTTTCACATCTTCACGCTAATTATGTCTTGAGTAATGCCCAGCGGAAGGGAGCCCAAGGCCCTCTCATCGTATATTACGTTCCTTATCTTAAAATGGATGAACAGGAGCATGGGTGGATAGCTCATCCCGTTGTGATAAGACTCTGGGTTTTGGTGTCTTGTATGTCCCATGGCCTGGTACTGAGTCTTGGCTGTCTCGGTGCCAGTGTACTTGGCTGCAGTTTTGCCCCGTAGGGCAGGTCTCCAGGATTTTCCTCATGCCATAATGTTTTCCCTGCATCTGCTATGTATGATGGTTCACTCTTTCGGCACAGTGATGGTAGAACTCAGCCGGCGGACTGCGGATTGAAAATGACCTAATTTGTTGAAGGAGAATCCAGTGATGGGGTGGATTTATGAATATGGTTGGATATTTCGAATTTGGAGAAATTAAATTACTTTATCAGGATTAAAAATTGTTTGAATATTTGCATGTAATAAGCTACTCTTGAGACTGATGTAAGGGAATAAGTACATATATGGCAATTTAATATGACTTTGTCAAAATTAAAAATTGGTTGAATATCAAGACATACATTAAATTTAACAAGTTACAATAGGTTGCGGAAATGTTTTTTGTTGCAACTGTCCGGCCCCTGCATGTTCTGTGGTGTAACACATTGAAAAATGCTTCCTTTGTGCATTGTGGAATTACTTTCTCACACTAGATGGCAGTATTTCATTAAAACGTTGAAAAATGTAAATTCATTCACCTGTTGTATGTTTTAAACAAGTACGATAGGAGAATAGAGCACTAGAAGATGAGTATTCTTCCCTAAAAAACCACAGCTTATATGTTGTTACAGTACCATAAGCATTAATATTCTTTTGTTTATCACTGTGATTGATGAATAGGTGATGAATAGGTGCGCTTTTCTGAAAAACTAATTCTGACATGAGCATTGTTGCGACACTGTAATTTCGAGTCTGTGTAGAACACTCATACTGTATCTTCCAATTATTCTCCCTTGTCCTTTGTGAGAAGCCAGAGAGCAGACTGAAAAGTATCCTTCCTTTCATCATAATGATAATTTAGGCAGAAATACCATGTCTGTGCCTCATTGATCTTCTCGCAGAGCCTTTGATACAGACCATGTAGTTGTCCTGATAAGCAATGCAAGCTTTACTGCTTTTTTGGACAAGACCCCTGCTGTATTCCATCCATTGTTTACCCGATGTTCGTGTATTTTTGTTTTTCAAATTTTTTTTTTTTATGGAGCAGTGGCTAATAAGTGGTTTAGGTTTAGGCCCTACGTGCTCATTTGACAACCGAAAATAATATCATAAATGTGAAGAAGACAGCATTACACAGCAAGAAGGTCTTTGGTTCGAATCCTGGCCGGGGCCTTTCTGTGTGGAGTTTGCATGTTCTCCCTGTGTCTGTGTGGGTTTCCTCCGGGTACTCCAGTTTCCTCCCGCAGTCCAAAGACACGCAGGTTCGGTTAACTGGAAACTTGAAATGGCCCATGGGTATGAGTGTGTGAGTGAATGGTGTGTCTGCCTTGTAGTGGAATGGTGAGCTGTCCAGGGTCTTGCCCAATGAATGCTGGGTTAGGCTCCAGCAGCTCCCGCGACCCTGACCAAGAATAAGCGGGAACAGATGATGAATAAATTAATCTGCTTTGCTGCCTAGCAATCCTTAGTTTTCTTAAGCTACAGTGCAGTAAAAAGTATCTGCCCCCTTCCTGATTTCCTCTATTATTGCATATTTGTCACACTGAATGGTTTCAGATCTTTAGACAAAATTTGATATTAGACAAAGAGGACCTGCGTAAATAAACACGAAACAAATTTCTTATTTACCTTTTTGTTTATTTAATGAAAAAGGTGTCCAATGCCCTGATGAAAGAGCAATTTCTCTCTTTTTCATGACACTATTACTAGATTCCTAATATTACTTCCCTAACTAGCTAGCCATATATCCAGGATAGGAATTGATGTGTAATAACTTATTACAAGTGAATATAATATCGCTAATGTTAGCTGATGTTTATATTATTGTTAAATCATAAATTAAACATTAAACCTTAATAAAATAAAAACACTTTTCAGACTGTGTTACTTCAGGATACATCAGATTATCAAATTTCAATAAAATGTATTTGCATAGCGCATTTTATGCAAATAATTTGTCACAGTACACTTCCCAATGTATATTGACCCTGATGGTATACAGAATGAAACCTTTGGAGGAACCAGACTGAATGAGGGAGCCCATTCCACTCTTGCCAGCTTGGAGTGTGGGTGCGCAGAAATGATGGCACGGTCAGTTCAGGACAGGCTGCATGAAGCATCTGGAGCTGGCAGTCCTGGGTGGAGCTGAGGAGGGGCGGGTGGGAGACAGCTGGCTCAGGAGTGACTCGGAAAACGGCTCAGGAAGCAGGGGCCACGGTGGCGGGAGTAGGGAACAAGGACTGGGTGTTAGCAAAGAGCTGCGGGTAGAGAACAAAGATGCAGAGTGGAAATGACTGCAGATCCTTGCCAGGACTTTCCTTTGGCATGAGAAGGGACAAAAAACCTACCCACTGCGCAAGAAAGCTAACCCAACCCCCTAGACACCTATCCACCCTCAAAGAAAGTTACCCATCCCCCTAGAAACCTCCATAGAAACCTACCCACCTCCCTAGAAACCTCTCTAGAAACCTCTCTAGAAACCTACACCGCCCCCCCAAGAAACCTCCTTAGAAACCAACCCCCCACCCCCTAGAAACCTCCATAGAAATCTACCCACCCCCCAAGAAACCTACCCACCAACCCACCCCCAGGAGGAAACCTACCCACCCTCCAAGACCATGCATTTAAAATAATAAAATAAGGGTCACAGCCATTGATAGGTGACAGAAAATAAAGTTTGTCTCCCCATAGTGCACTATACCTGCAAGCTTCTCCAGCTCTGTGTCTAGATTTTAACTGATTATAGGTTTCACTTGAAGCGACTTAAACATTGAGGCTGTTTCAGATTCTATTGCAGGTTTCGGAAGATTATTGCACAGTTGGTGATCTCTCTAAAAAAAAAAAAAAAGGCTCTATCATCTGTTAAACTACCAATTCTTGGTACAGCTAGATAACCTGAATCTTAAGAACAAAGTAACCCTGTCAACTTGTAAGGTAGAAGCATATCTTGACAGAGATACCAGTGCTAGTATATGTAAAACTTGAAAGTAAAACCTTTCGGTCAGTGCAATACTCATCTAGTGCAAGGATATTAACAGTGGGGTAATATGGTTATGATTCTTTTTTTTCTAGTCAGAATATGAGCAGCTGCGTTTTGAACTCGCTGGAGGTTCTTTAGTATTATACTAATATTGGATGTATTAGAGCAGCCAGATTACAGGGCTTTACATTAATCGAGCCTGGACAGGAAAAAAAAAGCATTCGACAATTTCTCTGCATCCTGTGATGATGAAGTGCCCGATGTTAGCAATATTCTACAAGTTGAGTAATGTTTTTAACACGAACATCAAGAGTAAGACCAGGGGCAGTGGTAACGCCAAGATCTTTTGCAGCAACGTTTGGTCCATTTAAGCAATCGTCAACGTTTAAGGAAAGATTCTTCAAAATCTTTTTTTCTCAGTCATCAATAATGTGCTGTCTCTGAGTTAACGGAGTGCGCGCTAAAGAGTTAATTTACATTCAAAAGTTTGGACTTGAGAATGCAATAAAAGGAGCTTGAAAAATGCAGCTCAATAAATCTCAGACATCCTAGAATAGTAAATCATATACTGCAGTTTATTGAGAAGGTTAGCTGCATGATGAGTACTGGCTCTCCTGATTCCTGTCGTGGAGGTGTGCCTCTCTCCATATAGTGTACACAATGGGTGATGCATATTTAAACTTGACTGGGGATGCTGGCTTGTGCTACATTTCAGGGACACTGAACCCTAAGGATGGGATTAGCACTGCTCATAAAGTCATTAAAAATACCAAAAGCACTGGTAATGCCACACAAACCTGTAGTATCCCCTGTTTATGAATTTTAAAAGCTGTTCTGTGAGAGTTTCAAGCTTTATCATTAAAGAGAGAAGACTTCCACTAAATAACTCCCTGTGAATCTTCGTGAATTAAAAAAAACATGCTTTTCAGGGTCAAAATTTAATAGTATGTTTAAAAATATTGAGCATATAATCAAATACTCACATGCTTAATGTTCTTGGGTGAGACACACATTTTGAGGATTGCAGAACCTCATTGAAAATCCTTGATCTATTTAAGCCATGAGAGCCATCACTCATCAAGAAACCACATACTGTGATACGGTAATAGAACTGGAGTGTTAGACTGTCTTGTAACAGTAGCACAGAATAATTGATCACACTAGGAGGCAGACATCTCATCATTTATCATATATTGGGTAACTTCCATAAGTAAATTTCACCAATTTGTTAGAGGTTTCTGCGCAGAAGAAAATTAATCCTGTCTGTCTCAGTAATTTCTGGCTAGTTTCTTGAAAAGGCTTAGAAAACAATCCACTGATCTGTCTAGACAGCTCTCTCACAGGCCTATGAGTACTCTGAACCACCATTTGCTTTTGTTCTTTTAAAATTGGCTGTTTGAGCTTATAACAGTTCACATTGTTTTGTCGGACCTGTTTAGACTGCCCCAGTGCCTGATGGGAATATGCAAGCAGGCATTGTGCAGTTTGGCTCGCGGAAGGTTCTCTCCTCATTCTTTAGACTTATCATTGCCTGCTGTTCTTTTGGTGCCAGTGTTTTGGCCTTCAAGGCTCATTATACTGTATGGCGCCCTCCCTGAAGTCCCTCAATTCATAACCCGTAATTCAACCTGATATTTACCATCAAAAAGGAGAATATGATTTTTCCCCTTCTGAGGGAATCTAACGTGGGGCTGTGGGATTTGATTAGCTTGGAAATAGGTGGAAATGTCAAATTGCAAAACCGCATAACAGAAATTCCTCCTGTCCAAAATCCCTTCAATGGAATTGCAGTAATTTTAACAAAGAACATTTAGGCCTTAACATTTTTTTGTTTATTGTTAACAAAAGTCTCCCTTTGACAGCTCTCTGATCACAAGAATTGATCAACAAATGAAGTGAGAGTTATTGCCTTGGAAACCAAATTGTATGCACGAAAAATAAAAACACAAAGCTGATGGTTTGGCTAGAATATTGGGGACAGTGCTTAGAAGAAAATCAACTACATTTATAGTGAATCCATATCATTGTATTGCTTTTTTGTTGGACTGACCCCAATCTAAAGCTGAAATAGGCTTTGGATTGGGAGTGAATGTAGGCTGTGGCCATGCTTTAGCACTGGTAGGACTCCCTATACATCAGTGTGTAGTCCTCAAATGACAAGGTAATGGAAGGGAACTGAAGCAACAAAAAGAGAGATAGCAGGAGAGCAGTCAAGAGAAATAGAAATGTATTTGTTTTATATATTATGACTTTGTGTGTGTGTGTGTGTGTTTAGTATTTTTTTTGTTTTCACTTGTTTTGCGCACCGGAGGGTAGTCAAGGAGATGCCACAGGTGCTTAACGAGTAAACAACTGAATAGGAAATGTTCTATACTTTAGAATCATATTTTAAAAAGTCTGAAGTTCTGTCGGATAAATAATGTTGGCTCTTGTTTATACAGCCGGTATATTTGGACCTGTTAATATGGAACTTGTTTTGTGTGTTTACCAGCACAACTGCCTTTGTTATTTTAGTGTTTCAGGCTGTGGTTTTTATTATCTTTTTCTTTCCTTAATTCCTTGCTGCTTCTCCCTTGCATTTTGCAAATAACGTGTCTCTTGATGACTTACTATTTATGTTTGTTTGGAAGAGAGCGCTTCTCTTTGACTGCTACTATCCAGGGAGGGCTACAGAACCTAGCAGCAGCCTCACGCACAGGCACGCAACTTAAAAATGAAATTGAATATGAGTGCCAGTCTACAACAGAGAAAATATATCACCCTGGAAACAGAGCAGCAGTTCTTTTAATTTCCCATAGCAGCACAGTTAACTGTGGTAGCGCGGTAGCCTACAGACATTACCAGTGTTGGACAATGCACAGTTTGCTATTCAATTGTCTGTGCACGGAGCTCAAGGCCATTTGGAGCAAAGACAAATGTGCCTCTGTGTGGGCCCCTATATACATGGGCTCTGTGCCCTGTGCACATCAGCATGTCCTTTGCTGGTCAGGACCCTGGAGAGCACCCTGGAGTGCGGGACGGAGTCTGCTTCCTCCACTGAACTGTATAAGAACCTCCTCTCACCTTCAATCGCTTACTGCCGCTATGGAGCCAGAATGGGTTATAGGAGTAGCTTTCCCTCACTCTGCTCCTGGTACGCTGTCCCTTCAGCACCTCAGGCATTTCAGCAACCTGGGAGAGCTGCAGGACCATGGAGAGCGTAATCACCATGCTCTACAAAAGGCTTTGCTCCTAGCCCGAAAGAGAGTCACTTTTTCTCACCCCCTGAACACAGCACACGTCTGGTTTTGTTACTTCTCAGATGTTTTTGTTATTTGGTCACCACAAGAGCAATTTTTTTTTTCCTTTGTGCTATGTCTCTTTGTTAGCGGTGGCAGTTGTTCTGTTCTCATTTTGTGAATGTCCTTCCTTTGCTTTCCTGAAAAGTGGCTAATTACAGAGGACCAGCCAAGCCTTTCTGTTGAGTTTGTCTTGCCACAGTGACCCAGCACTGCTTTACTATGTATGTGAAGAATGTGAATACTGCTGAACGCAAGTGTTATTGCCCGCTAAAACTCCACATTTATCCTACATTATGATATTTTTTTTGTATTTTGTATTTACTATTTGTGATGTCAATCATCAGTTAAATCAGGGTGTTTGCTAAACACCATGCAACATTGTACTAATCTAGCATTGTGCAATTAAGCATCTGCTTGAAATGAATGCGCCGTGTATTTCCATAACATTGGTATGGTGCAATTAAACAAGTGCTTTTCATCTCATGGTCTCATTATGATGCTGTCAAATAGAACAGCTCAGGATCATTGTGTTGCCTCCAGATAGGAATTGCAAATGTGGTCCGTAATCACTGCCAGCCTGTTACAGGGGTAGTACTAATCGATTGCATTGTATAGCATCTTTCACCTTGGGGCGTAATGAAGATGGGGTGACTGTCCTCAACCATTACGAATGTAGAGCACCTACCTGGATCAATGACCATAATTGGCTATAATTCTGTTATCCTAATTTGTCCAAGAATACAGGGAACCTCCTACCCTTTACAAAGAGGTCCATGCATTCAACGGAGAAAACGCTTTCTCTTGCCTGAAGATCCAGGCTATTGTTTAAACATGCATTCTTCAAACCACAATTCCTCTACTGGGAAAAGCTGGGGAAAGTGGCCAACAGAAGTACTAACCAGCAGCGTGACGGCTTGTCAAGGAAGAGCGGTCTTCTTTGCACGCAATAGTGGAGGTCTTTTCAAAAACTTTGGCTAGTAGCTATTCAAGCTTGCAGCACATGGTGAAACTGGCCAAAACTAAGATTGAGGCAGGTTTTGGAATATTTTTATCATGTATATTGTAGGAGCTGAAGATTTTCTCTAGAATTTGGTTCCTAACTAGTTCCTGTAAGCTTGCAGGTAAACTGCTTGGAATTATGTGAGCCCATCAGAAATGCAGCAATAGTGAGTGACAGTTTTTGCAAATCAGGGGCAACATTCTCCAGGTGTATTCTTCTCGCAGGCAAGAGAATTAGACTTTTCCCGTGCTGTGTCCGACACACGTTTGCATGGAAATCAGGCTTTTGAGGCTTTATCCACTGGAGAGAAAGCTATCGGTGGATTAGCAGTTCACTTCAGAGAAAGCGACTGAGGACTTCCTCAACCCACTGGCCTGACTACTGGTTGTGGTAGGAGGCAGCAGAGGTCATCTTAGACCCTGAGCTTGAGTTTGGCTATTTGTCTGTTTGAACTGCTTGCACTGTACTCCAGTTATGGCAAAGAATGTAGCGATTGACTTTACCTTGTGTGGGCCCTGCCAGAAGGGGCTGTTCAAAGGGGCCTCCAATAAGATTGTGGTTTTGTTAAATCTGTCTGCTAATAGCTACAGCAGCTTTCTGGGGATCGTCGCTGGTCCATGGACTGGTGTTTGGTTGTCATGACTAATTCTTTCAGCTCCTGTACAAATCAACTCAGTTTTGTGTTCCTTTTACCCCGAGTGGTATAGTTTTGAGAGAACTTATGAAAAGTGCACATGCAGTGAACATTCCCTCCTCCTGATTGGGAATCTTCAAAGGCTCTCACCAGGACTGACCCCTCTTAAACTGCGAGCTCAGGTGGTCCGGCAATCTGTCAGCGTCTCTCGAACCCCAATTAGCAGCAGTCAGGATTGCATCTCACTTCAGACTTAGAGTGCCTCGATGCGGCATAATTTTTGAAAGCGATTGTATCCCATCCTTATGCTTTTCTAGCAGAAACTATTCTTTTCCGCTATTTCTGTTCTCATTTTATATAACCGTTCAATGTCGCATTGTTCTCTGGCATGAACGCTTCTTCTTTTTGATGAATATACTGCCACAAATGAAATGATTGTGGTGAACTAGAAGCCACTGCCTGCTCTTTTAATCAATGTCTTCTTTCTTTTTTATGCCTCCGCCATGGCACAGCCGTGGCCGGAGGCATTATGTTTTCGGGTTGTCCGTCCGTCCCGTCCGTCCCATTCTCGTGAACGCGATATCTCAGGAACGCCTTGAGGGAATTTCTTCAAATTTGGCGCAAACATCCACTTGGACTCGAGGATGCACTGATTAGATTTTGGTGGTCAAAGGTCAAGGTCACTGTGACCTCACAAAACACATTTTTTGCCATAACTCAAGAATTCACATGCTAATTATGACAAAGTTTCACACAGATGTCTAATAGGATAAAATGATGAAGTGATGACATTTTATATCCAAACGGTCAAAGGTCAACTTCACTGTGACATCATAATTTTCTGCAAAAACACTTTTCTGGCCATAATTCAACTCCACAACTCAGGAACAGAAGGGGAGATTGTGACCATATTTCACATTTATTGGCCAAGCATGTGAACACATACAAGGAATTTGACTCTGTTTTTTGTTTCTCGCAATGAACTAGGCGCAGCTTGTATTGTAAGACACTATGTTTGGACATTGTCGGGCTTTTAGAAAAAAAAACCTGTTGAAATGACTGATTCATAGACTAATATGGGAAACAATATTAACTAGGCTATAGCCTATTTAGGTAAACCTAAACACACATTTTAGTAAATTTTAATTATGGTAAGGCACACATTGACAAGGACCAATAGTGATCATGTCTGCAAAGATAACTGCACAGAGAAGCGATTGGAAAGTGTGAAATTCCGCTACAACTTCCATTGCATTTCTTGTGTATGAAACCAGACTGAAACCCAAAAAAAATGCTTCCGCTCTGTTCATTTTATCTATAATTTAATAATTAATATGTATATACACACTCGTCCTCCTCTCCGCCACTGCCTCCACACTGCCCAGTTCCAACCTAATCACCTAGCTCGCCTTCCTTAACAGCGTGTTGACACTGCTGACCTCCAAGCCTTGATACCACCACCCCAGCACATCACCGTGAAAAACAGAGCACTGGCTACTGGTTGGCGGAGGCATACCACCGCGAGGCGGTATTTCTAGTTTCATATAGCTTTTATGCAGCTGTCAATAGCAGGGATGCGTGGTGCGAGGGAAGAAAATATTAACTTGTGGATACGTGCGATTTTTGTTCAGCGATTGTTGGTCTCTCTGTGATGTCCCTGAACCTGTAGGTCCTCAAAATGGGTTGAGCGGTTTGGGGGGTTTGGGATAGCTACTTGTTATTGGGTCATTTATTGAATGCCTATTTGTCAAAATACTACTTTTAAACCTCCTAGTCATGTAATAACAAATTAATGAGTGAATTTATGCAGAAATAAAAAAAATGAAAAAAAATGGCTATTTCGGGTGACCAGTTTGGACGAGTTGTACTGGTAGGTCCGTCTGGCCACTGGAAGGTGAATTTGCGAGAGCGCGGGCTTGGTCACACCCTGCAGTGCAGACAGAGTGCGGGCGCCTGCTCGCTGGTGTGGGATGAGAACAGGGCCGTGGCACTGACAGGTCATTTGCGCTGCCTGCCCCCAGTCAGCTCAAGTGTGATCAGGATTCGGTACCGGACAACACGTATGGCGTGTTAGTACTTGCTGCTACATGTAGTCCGATTCTTTAGAAACTCACATGCTGCCGGCAAATAACGCCAGTGAAAATGGCTTTGTGGAGAAGTATGTTCTTCATATGTGTTCTTCATCTTCCCACCAATACATCTTGTTGGTGGAAATACAAAGAAACTTGAGAGAACCAGACTTGGTGGGGTATTCCAGAACACTCTGAAGACGTGGCTTAAGAGAAGACATTAGAATAATATGTGAGTTTGAGTCTCTCAACAGTAAGGTCAGTCTGGAAAAGAGACGTTTGAGGTTTGTCTGACTTATGGAAATACACAGACGAGGAGCAGTAATAGGCAGAGATAATGGATGTGGATCTGAAGGACATTTAATGTCTCAGACATTGAAGTCGCCACTGGCAGAGGCATTTACACACTAGGGCCTTATCACCTGACTGCCTGATAACAGCAGCTGTGGGGACAGGACTGCTAGTGTCTCACGCTGTGAAATGTGTCAATCAATCCTGTAACCAAGGTCACTCTCCAATCAGTGATGAAAAGAAAATGATAAATACAGATAATGCTTCCTGTGTCGGCTCTCTGATGAAGGATCTATGATTGTTTTCAGAGTTTACTTTTTTCTTTCTTTCTTTCGGGGACTAGTAAAATAAACCATGACAGTTTTCATCTTTCCTGTCCCAGTCTTGCCTGTCTACAGAATAATGTTGAACATAATATCTCCAATCATCCCAGCCTCTGAATTGGCTTTTTGGAAGACAGGTCCATTGTGATTGGCCCATTGTGATTCACAAATGCCTTATACCTTTCCCTTTACTTCTCCATGT
The DNA here is from genome assembly GCF_018555375.3 of Anguilla rostrata. NCBI lineage: Eukaryota > Metazoa > Chordata > Actinopteri > Anguilliformes > Anguillidae > Anguilla > Anguilla rostrata. The sequence continues at coordinate 35,878,604 of NC_057936.1, forward strand.
TCCTGTCCCTTTTCGGTGTTTTTAGAGTAAAGTTATACACTGTTGGTATGAACTGTTTTGGAATGCACATTGAATGACAGGATTTTCAAAATGGTGTGATATATAGAGTCCATTTGAAAGGGCTGGGGAATCTTATCTGAGAATGAAAATCAACTTTTATTTTGAAAGTATATAGCGATTGCGTACAGTGAAAGCTGTTTGTGTCCTAATGCTGCATACCTCTGTCCTTATCATTTTTGAAGAACTAAAATGTGTGTGTGTGTGTGTGTGAGACATAGAGGGTGCTGACAAATGTCACATGGAGAGCCAGTATAGATGCTGTTCCAGTTGTGAACAGTACCCTCACCCTCGTCCTGAAGTAACCAGTAAAAATAAATCATTTCCTTTGCCGACGTTAAACCCTGACAATTTGCCACACTACAGTGAAGCTGCATTTTATTTTCAGTAGAACTTAAGCACTGAAGTACTTAAACTGAACTGCCTGAATGCCTTCAACCTCAGTTGTCTTATCGGGTAATATTAGTCCCTTTTGAAGGCTTCCAGGCTTAGCAGTAAGGCCCTCCATTTGTATTCAGTAGGAGTGCCAGGAACGGGGTGGGTGAAGGATGGGTGTCAAGTGCAGGTTTTTCGTAGGACACCTGGTACCTTAGCAAGGTATTCCTCATTGCTCATATATCGCTGTTTAAAGTACTTAGTAGTAAAATGTGTGTCTCTGATAGAGCGTCTGCTAAATGCCTGTAATGTAATGTAATGAGTGGCAGCCTGTGACGGGCGTTGTCTGACGCCCACCCTTACACAGCAAGCGCCCGCCCCGTTCTAGGGTCTACTGAAGCAGGAAGCTGGAGCTTGCGCAGTAGTCTGGGGCTAAATCTCAGCGTTCCCGACATGTCGAGAGTTGGCCCGAGAGCTCATTTTAATCAGGAGGGCAGTTATTCTGTAAAGGAAAGAAAAGCCGAGGGTGGCATTCCCCTTTGATCCCTAAGCGAAAACCAATAGTCTGAACTGAAGAGTGCAGGCATGAGCACAAACGTAAGGATGTCAAGGATCTTGAAAGGTTCTGCATGGAATAATGGCTGAAGATCCCTTCAGATCTGTGTTGTTCAACCTTATCAGGCATTATTGGAAAAGGCTCAGTGCCATTATCCTTTCAAGAGGTGGTTGCAACAAGTACTAAGCACAGAAAAGCTATTTGCTTTTGGAAATAAATATATCATTAAAAAAAAGCTTTTATTCCAGTTTTGATGCAATAGTAATTTGTTACTAGAAAATAAATACTACGGTTATTTATTTTCTAGTGTTTTTGTGCCTCTTTATCAAGGGTCCCAATAATTCTGTACCTATAACTATAACATCTTTGGCCAGTTAGTCCTTTTAAAATGAACTGAAGTGGTCTCAAAGCAAATGTAACCCTGTTTCATAATTGTGCCAATGTAATATGATAATCAACCGCAGTTCATAGAACCTCTCTCAGAAGGATTTAACATAGCTAAGTAGTGGACATTAATATTTTAGAGCAGCTTATGGGAATTTAAATGCAAGAGAGAAATTGAAAGGTCACTCAAAGTAATTAAGTCTGGGGAAATACATTTAAATTCGTCAACACATTTGTGTGATAAAGTCTTCCAATTATCTTCATTGTGTCATTTGTTTTGTGAGAGTTAGAAATCACATGACGCTCCTCTGGGCTTCAGTCTCTCTTCTGCCTCTTTGGAATGAACTTGAATGTTCTGGGCCGCAGGTTCAGCGTTAATGAGTTCAAAGGTCAGATAAAAGCGAAGTGCCTTTTGTTCTTAATGACCGCTTCCTTTGGAGCGGACCGGGTCTTTTGCGGTCGCACTTGTCAGGCAAAGCCGCTGTGACCTCAGTGTTATAAGGCAACAGTGAACGTAAATGAATTACATACATTATTTCTATTTTTAGCACGCTTTTATCAAGCAACTGTACCAAAAGTGCATTTTCATGAGTCTTTAACAACTGACTGAAGTGGTTCAAAGCAATTACCTTTTCTAAAGTGCATGTATATGAAACAAGACCCAGTTCTAACCTCTGCAAAGCAAACTAGCAAGTAGTGGGACTTATTTAGAGCACATAGAATTTAAATGCAGGGATTGAGGCCTAAAGTAATAAGTCTGGGAAAAATTGTAATTCTTTTGTGTGATAAAGTCTTCAATTATTTCATGCGTATTGTGTTTTGTAGGTTAGTCATGAGACGTTTGAGCTTCAGTCTCTCTGCCTTGGGAAAATGAATGTGAGGATGTTCTGGAGGCGGAGGTTCGTTAATGAGTTAGGTGAGATAAGCGAAGTGCCTTTGGTAGTCAAGACGCTTCCTGGAGGCGGACGGGTCGACAGTGCACATTAGAAAGCGCTGTGCCTCAGTGATAGGCTCAGTGCGCAGTAGGCAAAGTGAGTGGCGTTTTTAAATGAAGTACGTATTTGCACTGCTCACCTTCAGAAACCCCTGAACCGCAGAAAGTGTCGGAGGAGGTGGAGGTAGACGATGGCAGAAGCTGGACCGCTGAGAGTGATTTCCCTGACCTTCGTGCCCTGAGACTAAACACAGAGGCTGCACATCTTCTGTCTGAGCTGTCTGGAGGTAGGGCATGTTCACTGGCAGGGGAATTCTTCCTCATTCTGTGACATCATTATGATAACACTCATGTCATTTTTGTTGACAATAGCAGTGTATATATATTAGTTGTATAATAATAATAAATAAGAAGAAGAAGAATTATTATTATTATTATCATTATTACATCCCAGAGGTTTCCCTTAGATGACCTGCCAAGCAGTTCATTCGTGAGCAACTCTATATGAGAATAAAATCTCTTAGTTGTAGTATTTCTTGTACTGTATTATTTAAAGTAGAAGAAAAGCGCAAAGCAATTATTTCATGAAATGTGCGGTTTAAATAACACCATAAAATAGCCGCCACATTTCCTATTCTAATAAATAATGCTTGTCTCAACCCACCCCATCATATGTCTTTAGACAGAGCATTGCGGACTGTGAGTACCTGGCTCACTTTGAATACCTTTCACCCATTGAGGTGTAACAAAGTCACAAATGTGTAATAAGTTCTTAACTGAACATGTTAATGCTACTGCAGCAATCTCTATTAGTAATTGAATTGACATGAATTTTGAAAAAATATTCCAATAAAACTACTCTTGAAAGGGTTAAGTACCATGGCCAAGTGGAATGAACAAAGCATGCAAAAACATTTTGCAAGTGCATTGAATTCTTCGCGGCGCTTAGATGGCAAGAAGCTCTTGTTTGGGGAGCTCAAATTGCTGCTCTTCAGAATATTCCCTTTGGCAGGTACGGGTACAGGCTTTAGAGAGTGCACCAGATGAAAGGGCTGCATACTACAAACAGCTTTTTTGTCATCGCCGTGTTTCTCTGCAGACGAGGAGCTGCCTCCAGTTAAGCACGGGGAACCAATCACGGACAGACGCAGCACGTTCCAGCCCCACCTCGCTCCCGTCGTCACACCCAGACAGGTAACGCAGCCTCCACTCTGCCAAAAGAGCTTTCGTCTGTCTACCTTCCGCTGTCCCGTGACATAATCCCGTGGCATAATCTCAACCGCGCCAACCGAGTCTCAGTTTTATGTATTTTTCATTCATAACAGTGATGTGAAAGATACCTTGTGTGACCTGAAAATCTCCAGACGCAGTGATGCTTGTGTGAATGACCTTAACCCTGAGCTGCGGGAGAGATTGCCCTTTCCTGAGAGTCCTGTGGAGGGGGGGGGGGGGATGTCCCACCATCCTCTTGCATCAGGCGTGGGTATGGAAAAACACCTCTGGATTAGCCGGATGTGTGGGCAAAGCTTCTGTGGCATTCGGTCCACCGGAGAGCCTCTCCAGTGGACCGAATGCCACAGCTGCATTTTAACTCGAGGGATTTGAAGAGGATCTGTGTTTTAATGGAGTGCTATTAATTATGTATTAATTAATTCACACGAGTGATATTAATTATGACAGAAGTCATGACACCTGAGACAGGTGACTCAGCTGCAGCTCTTTCAGTTAAGGACATCAAACAATCTATGAATAAATTTATTCTGTTAAATAATTAAAAATAATAGTGTAACATTAACTACTGCTGCACTGAAATTCATACCTACAATCTTATCAATACATTTATATAAATTTATCTACATTTATTTAATCAATAAATTTAGAGATGTTAAAAAATCCAAAATCCAACCCATTTTACATAATGAGACACAGCGTGAGCTCAACACATTTTTTTGTAATGTTTGTAAGGGTGATGGTGAGGGATGGATGAAATTTGAATTGCATCAGTCCAGAGGAGCACAGTTATCTATTATTTAGCTAAAAACATGTCAATTATATTTGAGGAGTGTTCATTACTGTTTTAACAATTTTCTCAGTCGATGGCGATGTTAACAGGCTTTCTGTTTGGATAGCCATTATATACAGTATCTGAGTCATATTCAGATGTCTGTGGTCACGTATTGAGTCATGGTGCGACATGGACATTGAACCAAGGAACATTGCTGGCAGCGGGCGGATGCAGTGTGCAGAGAACCAGACGCTGGCATCACTGGTACCGTTTAAATCTCTGGCTGGTTTTAATCATTGGCATCAAATTGTCCCACTGATATTTTGCATCCAGCTGTGCACAGTTATTCAGGCCTGGTTGAGCTGCAAATAAATTGAAAATGTACAGAGCTTAGACCTTTTTCAGGTCTGACGTACCTGCTATAAATCAACATTTCCCAGAGAAATGTAAATTTGGAAAATCCATTTCTTCAGGGGGAAACGTGTAAAGGTATTTTCCATGTGCTTCTTGAAATAGTATTGCCTTTAACAAATTTATAATATAGATATTTAGGGAAATTGATGACATTGTTTTTCAATCAGTTGTCATGTGGCCACATACACAGTTGATTAAATGTTTTTTTTTTTAATTCAATTGCCTGATTTAAAAAATGAAAGGCTGAAGAAACACCATTTCTCTTATCACAGAAGTTATAGCAGAAATTTGTCCATAAAAATCATTTGTTACTCAGTGGACTGTTATCAGTTAAGGCCAATTTTATGTTAAATTAACTACTCATTCAAACATGGTCATTGCACAGCTGAAACTAAAAACAGCATGTACACTGTATCACCAGGACTAGGTCATAATAACTAAAATATGATTGGAAATGGGCAGATATGCAGGGTCACTCTAAATTTCTTTGTTGGGGAAAAAAGTAATCTAAACTTTTTAAATATTTATTTTTATGACATTTTCAGCTTTATTGGACAGCACAGTGTAGAGGCAGGAAGAATGGGGAGCGAGAGAGAGACAGACAGACATGTGACAAAGGTCGCACGGCCGGATTCAAACCGACGTCGCAGCTCACAATGAGCACGTAGGCAGTGCGCTACCGGCTAGGCCACGAAACATCCCCAAAAGTCATCCAGACTTTAATGGATAAGGCAGGTACTGCGGTAATTCTCTTGTAGGCTGAATGCTGCATCTTATAGACCGTTTGTATCTTGGTGTACCCTCTATAATGCTGTCATTGTAGTTATTCAGTGGTTCTTCCACTGATTGTCTGAATTATTTAATACATTCATTTGCCTTTTTGAAAGTTGCATCTGCTCAAGTGCTGGATGTGTTCAATTCCGTTTTATTAGTGTGGCACTTTTTACAGAGACACCAAACAGAAAAACACTTGATACAAAAACAGTAAACAGGAAAAACTGAGTCTGGGCCCTCAAGTCCCATTAGGAATAAAAAAAATACTGAAACAGTGGGGAGAAATAACTCGGAGGACATCTTGGGAGGAACCCGGATGTAGCAAAGGAGCCCATCCTCCTCTGGTTGGCCTGGTGTCAGTTGTTAAAGTTTAGAGAACAGGGAAAGAGGTAAATAATCATAGTGGTTGGGCAGATTATAGTCCGAGGTATTAAACTGGCTGGTAAAGCAGATGGTTCAAGCGAAGAATCATATGTCAATATGCATGTATACACATATGCATATCATCAGGAAAGGTGTGGTGATTCACCTAAGGCCTCCAGGTTGTGCCATGGCTTGGACTTAAATTTGGAGAGGGTGAGGACTGGAATGGTCTATGAACAGGCATAAACAAATATTAAAGAGCTGATTTTTAAATGGCCAACATTGATTGAATGTAAGGCTTGTTTCCCTGACAATGCTGCCTTAAGCAAGTGGGGATACTTTACTGGCTTTAGGTGCGAACCCAAGGAGAAATGCTGCCAAAGAAGTGATAATAGCTAAGGTTTCCCTGTAGTGGCAATGGGTGTCAAGCTGGCACGACATGCTGTTTCACGTGTAAGAGCTGCACTGTAAAAGCGGTCTCTTTATTCACAGTCAAATGAGTTCTCATATCGCCTTGGTTCACCATGCCCAGTTAGAAACCGAGGACAAGAGTATAAACCTGTAGCTCAAAAAGACATGGATTACACATGTATTGTCCTACTGTCATTCTCTGATCACAGCCTAGAGACGGTGTCACCAGGTGCTATCGCCATATACGGTGAGATCCAATGGCATCTTCCCAAAGCTGCGAAAGCTGTGAATTTAGACATGTGCTGCCTTGAAAAAGTGCCTGGCCCACAATAGAAATTTTTGCCTTAAAAGCCTCGCGCCAGGTCGTGATGACACGCTGTAATGCGAAAAAAGGAGTGTCAGGAGTGGTGCCCGTTTTTGCTCTGGCATCCTGTTCTCCATTTGAAAACTTTGCGAGAGTGGTGTGCCACCTGTACTCCGTGTCAACTTGTGATTTTCAGAAGTGGTGAAATGTGTATCAGACTTTTCACAGACAGCAGAGAGAAAAGGGACTCGGTTCTACTTATAAGACTCTCATTCTCTGGACCCGCTTTCCTGAGTAATGTGCCAAGAAGACTCGCTGGTTTGTCTCATTGAATGCTTGTGGGTGGGATGTGCACACAATTCTCGTGCCAAGGTTTTTGAAAGGGAAGATAAAATAGGAAAAATGGAAATCTATTTTTCAATAATTCTTTTTGGCATTAAAACCAATAGCATGCTTGGTAGATTCCCACTAATCTTGTGTAGAGCCTGATCATTCAGAACAGTAAAATACAGACATTTCAAGGTATCAAATGTAATGCATTTCTGTCATATTAGCATATTCGTCAACTGACTGTGCTACATTTGTACGGTAGATAGTAGAATGGCACACTGCAGGAATACATGAATGTATGAATGTTTTCTGTGAGCTTCGTCCGATGTCCTTCATAATCTGTTTTTTAAATTTTATTTACCCAACTTTTTAAAGTGAGTAATATGCGATTTGAAAGCTGGAAAATTATATTAATGATTTAAAGGGTTTATAACATTCCACTCTTTTTGATTTAATGGAATGGAATGCCATTTATGTTTGTTTATGGATAAGCACACCGTTGTGGATATACCCTCCAACATAGAGCAGAGTCCAACCCAGAATTCTGAGGCACATTGCTCTCATGTAATCAGTGACACCAATTACAGTGTGTGTGATCCAGACCTACAGTAAGGGCCCTGATCCATAGGATATGTTTATATGTTTTCTTTTCCTGCCATTTCAGGTCAAAATGGTTCTAGACAAACTCTACGAGAATAAGAAGATAGCGAATGCCACTCACAACATTTATGCATACAGGTATGGAACAACAACAATGAAAGAGGGTCCATTTCAGGTTAATTCAGTATACTTTTTTCCTGAGTTTACATATAAAAATAGTTTAATGGTGCTCTTTGGAAAATTGTCAGAAAGAAAAAAGCTTCCAAGGAGCTCTTCTTTATTAAACTGGTATGCTCAGAAGAGAAAGTGATTAATATCTCACAGACCGCTCGCTCAAAAGAGCTACAATTTTAAGACATTTTAAAATAGAATCCCGTAATAGAAACCATGTTGCTTGATTTTACCTCTATTTTTAGTCTCCTCTCAAAATTTTGAATCAAAATTTCCAGCTGTCCTCCCCGCCACCCTGGCCACCTTGTCAATGTACGCACTACATTAAAAAATTTGTTAGTCTGTTCTCATAACTTTTAACAGTGCAACAGAATATTATCTGTAAATGTTTCATTTACATTGAATACACTGCTGGGTGACTTATCTTGTTAAGGCACTGTTGTAGTGCACAGGTGGGACCCATGGTTTGGCATTGAATCTGGACCAGGCCAGTGGGGACTGTGTCCGGAATCCCCAGAGGTTGATGAACAGTTGGCTCTCCCATCACTTGGGGATGGGAGGGTTTCGGTTGGCTGGGATGACAGCGCCTCATTGCTCTCTAGCATTCCCCACTGGCTGATCAGGAACCTGCAGTCTGCCAGACGAGCTGCGCATGCACCAACCACAAGCAGCAGGAAATTCGCTCAGTAGCCATTTTGTGCAAGCCTCTATTCATGTGCCGTAAAGACCGATCAGGAGGATTGGCTAGAACTGACAAAATCTGCAGAAGACTGAATAATGAAACCAGTGAACACAATGGGGGCCCTACACAGAGTAACGTTGAATTGAAGTGCTTTACTTCACAATGAGTGACATTTCAGTTAACTCTCCCTTGCTGTCTTGGAAACAGAAACATGACTTATTTTGTGAATGAAAGAATTAGTACAGAAGCCTTTGCATATAAGCTACTGTCATTAACATTTTTTTGCAAAAAAGAAGAAGAAAAAGGCAAAAACAATCTGATTCACAGAAATACACTATGTGACCAAAAGTATCTGGACACCACTTGGTCTGGTGCTGTTTTCCATGGTTTGGGCTAGGCCCCTTAGTTTCAGTGAAAGCAAATCTTAATGATACAGTATACAATCACATTCTAGTATAAAGTCTTCCCAGAAAAGTGGAGGTTGTTATAGCAGCAAAGGGTCGATATACTCCCTATTAATTCCCTTAATTTTGGATGAGATGTTGGATGTCTGGTGTCCACGTTATTTTGGCCAGGTAGTGTAAATTGTATCCAAAGTGATGTTTCACAATTGTGGGCTGCAACCTGAAGGTTAGGAGGGGACTAAGAAGCGGATGATTTTTGAAATTTGGCAGCCCAAGCTCCTATTTTTAGGGAAAAAATAAACTAACAGTGCTTCCTAGTACACGGCTTTCCAAAATTGGTGCTGAACCGTATCTGGGTCATTTCAGGCAAAATTGTGCTCACCACTCAGGGCCAGATTTACTAAGGAAGCCGTTGCAGTGCAAGCACAATTGCGGTATTGTTCTGTTGCGGCCGCAGATACCTACCCGTTAACGGCCGATTTACAGAGACTTTCTATTTACTCAGATAAATAGATTAAACGCCCATCAAAAGGGCCAGAAACAACATGGCGTGCTTACACATCCAGATTACAAGGCGCTAAGAAATGGGTACGGAGCTTCCAGGCACAAGTAGTGAGCGAACCGCAAGAAAAAGAAACAGTTCAATTAAATTTACTGATCAGGGAATATAATTAGGCTAATGGTCAACACGGTACAGCTTCACAACGATGTAGTAATAGGAATACAACAGCAACAGAGAGGGAAAAAAATGGGCAAAAGACATGGGTGGTGGTCCGACGAAGGAAATAATAACACCGATGGAACAGCAGGTGAAAAATCCCTGCAAAATGAGGAAACCATGGGGGTTGAAGGCATAGACACAGATTAACTTGTAAAGGCCACAGAGCATCTGAAGGTAAAACTGCATTCGCAATTCATTATATGCCCTAGGTCTTGCGTCCTTACAAGGATGATTTAATGGTATATCTGAAACTAAATGAGATGTAATAAGTATAAAAATGTGCAAATCAAACGTTAAATCCTGTCTCGTTTCCGGAGGTGACATTATGCCTCACAGGATGCATTCTTTCATCTCCATCCCATGCAGCCCACAATGGAGAGTTGATCTGAGGATGCGCATACAGCCCGGCTCCCTTCTCTTGGGTTATATCAGCGCAGGCAAATTACCGCCTGCTTTCAGGAGTTCTGAAATTTCTCACGCAGAGGGGAGTCACAATTAATGCGAGCTTTAGTAAATTAGACTGAATACTTAATTGGCCTAATTTACATAATGCCCACCCTGTTTTAGTGCGTTCACTCCAGGTATGCATATGCATGAACACATTTAATTACGCACCAAAAGGAAAGTCGCACAGTGACGTAATCCCCGCAAATTACATCCTATTAATGATTTTGACTCTTTGCGACAGTTTAGTAAATCCCACATAGGTATTGCGATCTTGTAGCGACTGCTTCTGCGTCTGAAAAGCAGTCGCTGTTTTTTTGTAAATCCCGTCCCTCTGTGTTTGTGTTGCTGGGCCTTTGAAGGTTCTCTCAAGAAGCTTGAAATATTATCCTCCAGTGTTGTGCATACTGTATCGCTATTTAACTTTGTTCTACATGCTTATATTATGTGTGTTAAAGCACTGCATTAAGATAGATTATTGGTAAGAGCATACAGTCTGTCAGTGTGAAAGCTAGGTTATGCCTGCGAACAGGCTTTCTCTCACAAAGGTGCATTTCTGTCGTACGGGGAAGCACCACCTTTACGTGTGTATTATTAAAAAATTAGCACCAAAGTTGCTTGAATGGATGTAGAACAAAAGGTAGTTGGCATTGGTTTGGGGGGAGATTTTTACTGTGGTGGATAAAAGCTACTCTAGTGGCACGTGGTGGCCCAGCGCCCTAATAAAATGCTTCATATTGTGGTGTTTCAACCTTTCTGGCCACCTTCCTGTGTGTGTGCGTGATTATGTGTGCATGTGCTTGTGCGCGCGCATGCGTGTGCGCGTGCCAGTCGATCGTGGGTCACAGTCCTTCCCCCCCCCACTTTCTCCTTGTAGGATATACTGTGAGGACAGACAGACCTTCCTGCAGGACTGTGAGGACGACGGCGAGACGGCCGCCGGTGGGAGGCTTCTTCACCTCTTACAGGTACGGTCCTGCCGGCGCCATCGTCTGCCTCTCGCGCTGCCCCTGACCCGCTCGGCCTGAACACCCCCGCTGAGCGTCCCGCAGGCGCGGGGCACAAGGGCGTTTAATAAGGACGACGGAACGGAAATTAAAAGAGCGCCTTGTTTTTATTCCCCCCGGTCAGCCCAATATTTCCCAGGCAATATCAAAACAAGCTGCAAATGATGTATTGATTGCTTCCTGCTGCGGTGTGGTTTTGAGACCCTGATTTTTCCTCTCATAGATGGCACAAAATGATTGAAAGGAAGCAAATGGTTAGACTGGGAAAAATGATATTGTTCTTCTTCATGGAGAGCTTGAATCCCTTCTGGTATCACAATTTAAAGGCATGGTCAGAGAGGATTTAAGAGAACTGGCATAAGGGGGACCAAATCTGTAGCCAAATTTATTCCTGAACTGAGTCCAGTTGTAAGTGTATTCTTGACCATTTGGTTTGAAAAATGAGTTCCACAGAGGTAGCATAGAGAACTGAAACACAGGTAGTGTGTTGGGATGGCACAAATTCCATTAATGTCCACAGAGGTCCCTCATTATTGATAAAAAGGGAAATTTATTGATTTCAATAATAATATAGGAAATCTGGTTAAGAAAATCCTTCTTGTGGCTTCTCCTTTCCAAATATTGCTTTATGGATTCTGGAAGTCTTGTTGTTCCAAATAATTGAGGAAAATAATTTGTCCAGTGACTTTAAAAGGGTTTTCTGACAAAAATAGGAATTGTCTGAAATAGATATAGAAACCATGGAAGTATGACCATTTTAACTGAATTGATTCTATCAGCCAAAGTAATGGGCAAGTGGAACCGGCTAGTTAAAAGTTTAAACTTTGTGTTGGCGGACTGAACCTGAGATTTATAACAGATCTTGTTCCATTCACCTTCCTTTATTTCTCTACCTAAGTCACAGTTCCATGCTTTTCTTTTACTCTGTGAGGATACTTTGAAATAGACCACAAGAAACTTACAGATAGTACAGATCCTTGACCCTTTCCATAAGAGTGGTCTACAGTCACTTTTCCCTGGGAGGAGAAATGTGGCTAATAAAGTGAGGAGTTTTGCATCTTATATATAGAACTTCCGACTTGTAATTATTTAAAAAACAAAAGTTTTGGGGGGGGGGTATTCATTTGAAACACTCTCCCCTTAAAAAAGTCCAGAGCACACTATCATCACACAGATCCATTTCTTTGCTGATTCGCTTGTCTGCCCAGTTTAAACTCGAGGTCTTGTCTTCCTGGCTTAAAACTTTCAGTGCCCCACCCATATAGGAGAGAAACAAGACAGTTGTGGATCAATACCTAAACAACTCTGAACTTTATACCAAACCTCTGTGGTATTTCTCCCAAAAGGGTTGTGTGTATTCTTTTTTAGCCTGATAGGAGCAGCTGAAAAAAGATATAAATTCAAAGGCATCAAAGTAGTTGCAGCGAACTAACAATATTAAACCTCTAAGTTCATTCAAACAGATCAATAAAACCATCAGTGGTTATTAAACCCTTTGGATGCGATGATAAAAAATTTTTGTAAAGACAAAGGCATCTTTGTGCATTGTGGTTATCTCTGTGAGAGGCCCAAACCATGTATGATGCAACCTATAATTTAATGATGTCATACCAATCAGTTGTTGATTTTACTGGATGACCTTTGGGGTTAGATGTATTTCAGATTCTGAAAACAGATTAAACTAGCACAAATAGAAGCACGTATATGAATACAACTGTAATCTATCTGTGTGCAATCATTGTGCTACTTATTCGAACAGCTTTGATTCAGGTTTTTACATGTCATGAGACAAATAAGGAAGAAAAATGATGTAGGATTGAATTCATTGGTACAAGGTTACATGTAGACATGGTAAAATATCAAAAATAAATAATTTGGACTTTCATTGAACTTGTCTTTAATTTAAAAAATGTTATTGAAGTAAATATTTTGATGCAAAGGGTTAGAATACATGTTTGAAATCCTTTTCCGAACCAGTTGGCTTTTCATAAAATTGTAAGGTGCAATTTTGAGTATTCCTGGACTTTCACCACTGCTGAGGACTGGTGAAGCCACACATGCCACAAGTTATATTTGGCAACCAGGAACTGGAAGACCAGGCCATGGGCAAACCAGACGGAGGGGTCAAACATACAGGCAGATAACCCCCCTGGAATACTAGGCTATGGACAATAACCAGGCGGTGGGGTCAACAGAGCAGGACAAGACTGGACACCGACAGAAATAATACAACGTTGCAATGTATCGACAGTGCCACAGCACAAGAAATGTCCATGAATGTAGAACAGAATGTTAAAGAGGGGAAATGGTTAAATAAATATATGAATGTGGAACTGTAAATGAAAGAGGCAGTGATGTATAGGAATAAACATGAGTGTCTGGATAACAGAGAGACCATGACCTTAGAACTCCATAGAAAGGTATCTTGGAAGATCAATACAATCATAAGATCACACGCAGTCGCACAAAGAATCTTATTTCTATCAATAGGTCACATAGGTGTATACTCTGCGGTTTCTTGGAGGAAAAGGGGTTTTGTTGCCTATTCCTCTCCAGACGTTATGTGGGCAAACAAAGGGAACTGTGGGTATGGAAGGCTTGTCAGGACTGTACTTAAGGGAAGCTCAAAGAAGCATTCGGGGAGACACTGCTTAACAGTTCTTCTGGTACCATAGTCATTGCCGTACAGAGTCATTTATTTATGTATTTGTCAGTGAACATGTTCATGTTTATTTTCCGTAGGAAGCATGTAATTCTCTGTTCGGGTAATGACCGTTTTCATATGTTCTGTCATTAACGTAACTGGTGATCATGTTTTTTATGATATCCTCACATTTCCGTCCCATCTGCATCTTCCTTACTAACCATTTTGCAGGCTCATGAATACCACTAAGGGCTGGTGCATATAATGTTGAGTAAGGTAACAAGTCTCGAGATTGAGTTTCTAATAGATTCCTAGTCCTAAAGGAACCTCTGAGTACCATGATAGATAACTAATTTCAGGATATGAGTTTCTAAAACCAATTCCCAGTCCTAAAGGAACCTCTGAATATTGAATTGTGAGTAACAAGATATAGGTTTCTAATAAACAGATCCCAAGCCTCAAAGCGACCTCTGAGTACTAAGCCAGACATAAAAATATAAAAATAAAATCCCTTGTGAGGAAAACAAAGCCTGAAAGGGGGGTAGCAAAAGGGGACCAGATTTTGGGTATTTGTTTCGTGCCCCTTGTCTAAGCGATAACTAAAATAAATTATACAAATTTCCCTTTACAGTTTTGGCGCTGCAAGCAGGATAACAAATTTTCTTTTACAGTTTAAGGCGAAGAGCAGGATAACAAATTTTCTTTACAAAATGTACATTTTTGTGTAAATTTTAGACTTTACCTTTGCAATAAACTCTAAAATATATGTGTGCAATACATACATTTCAGTCCATAAGTATTTGGGCAGTGACTAAAATTTTTGTTGTTTTGGTTCTACCCCAGCACATTGGATTTAAAATAAAACAATGAATATGCGGTTAAAGGGCTGGCTGTCAGCTTTAATTTGAAGGTATTTACAGCCATATCGGGTCAGTGATTAAAGCACTTTTTATACATAGTTCCCCCATTTTAGGGGAGCAAAAGTAATTTGCACAATTTGAAATAAAGTTGTCATATTTATTCTCGGCTGCAAATCCTTCGCAATTGATGACTGCCTGTAGTCTGCTGCCCATAGACCAGACGCTAGATATCTTGCCAGGTGATTTTCTGCCTGGCCTGTACTGCGGTTGTCTTAAGGTCCTGTTTGATTCAGGGGCATTTTGCCTTCAGTCTTATCTTCAGCATGTTCACTTGGATTCAGAATGAGAAGAACACTTTTTGGCCTGATAAACTTTGTGGTTACTTTAGCAGTATGTTTGGCGTCATTGTCCTGCTTCAAGCTGAAGCTCTGTCCAATGGGTTCTGAGGCATTTGGTTGGATCTGGGCAATACTTCAGAATTCATCAATGATGACAAGTGAGAGAGTTCCAGCAGCAGCCATACATGCCTAAGCCATAACACTACCTCTGCCATGTTTCACAGATTGGGGGGGGGGGTGCTTTGTATCGCGAGCAGTTCCTTTCTTTCTCCACACTTTCTTCTTCCCATCACTTTGGTACAGGTTAATACTTGCCTCATCTGTCCATGAGACTTTGTTTCGTAACTCCATATGTCCAAATTCTTTCGGTTTGCTAAAGTGGGGGAACTCTTGATCAAATGGGCTGTAATTCCAACACGGATCACGTGTAAATACCCTCAATTTAAAGCTGGAAGTCTGCACTAACCTTGTATTCATGGTTTCATTTCAAATGCAGTGTGGTGGAGTACAGAGCCAAAACAACAAAAACAAAATTGTGTCACTGTCCAAATACTTACAGACTGCACTGTATATAAAACCAGAGACGATTTCTGTTTTCCATTACTGTGTATGCCTTTTAGCACTCACTCTGAATGTGTGGTACGGCAACATCACTGCCGAAGAGCACTAGTCCTCCAAAGGATTTGTTTGCATCGACCACCCAACTGCACTGGAGATTCAGTGAGCTCCGTAATGTTTGGGACAAATAACTTTTTTGATTTCGCTCTGTGCTCCACAATTTTAGGTGCGTAATCGAACATTTCACACATGGATAAAGTCCAAATTCTCAGCTTTTATTCAGGGGTATTTTGTATTAATTTTGGTTTCTCCTTGTAGAAATTACAGCACTTTTCATACATAGTCCCCCCATTTCAGGGCACCACAATGTTTGGGACAAATGGTTCACAGGTGTTTCTGATTATTCAGATGTGTTCAGTTGCTTCCTTAGTACCGGTATAAGAGAGCTCTCAGCATCTAGTCTTGATCCTAGGCTTTTGATTGCCTTTGGATTCTGTTATGGATGTTTGTCGACACGAGGACCAGTGTTGTACCAGTGAGAGTCAAGGAAGCCATTACAAGGCTGAGAAGGAAAAAACTGTCTGAGACATAGGCCAAACCGTAGGCTTATTAGGATTGACTGTTTGGAACCTCATTAAGAAGGATAGCTCTGGTGAGGTCAGTAATTGCAAAGGGCCTAGTAGGACAAGAAAGGCCTCTGCAGTTGATGACAAAAGAATTCTCATCATAATGAAGAAAAACCCACACACACCTGTCCGACAGATTAGAAACACTCTTCAGAAATATAGCACGTGTCAGGCCTTTCCTCTCTCTGCAAGATGCTAAGAAACTGATTTGTTTTTAGTCGCCTAGATTATTGCAATGCACTCTTGATGGGACTGCCAAAGAAGTTGATTGATAGATTATAATATTTGAAAAATGAAGCATAAGAAATCAGGAGCTGAAGATGCATTACAGACCACGCAGAGCATCACCGGAGAAGATAATCAGTACCTAGTGATGTCTGTGGGTCACAGACTTCAAGTAGTCATTGCATGAAAAGTATATGCCACAAAGTACTAAACATGACTACTCTCATTTACATAACACATAACATTATCTCCAACATTATGGTGCCCTGAAAAGGGGGAGGGGGGGCTATGTATAAAAAGTGCGTGATCTATGTGGTGAACCCAAAGTGTATAAAAATTCCCTTTAATGATATCTGAGAATGTGCACTTTAACCGTTTGTGAATTGTTTGATTACAAATATAAAATTGAGTACAGAGCCAAATCAAGAAAAAATGCATCATTGTCCCATGCATTATGGAGCTCACTGTATATTGCTTGAGAGTGCTTTCTTGGGCCCTCACTATCATCAGGGACTTAACCCTCTAGGTAATCCATCCTTCGATCTGTCATCAGGCAGATATTATCACTCTATAAAATGCTCTACTAGTCTCTTTAGAAGTAGTTTTTTCCAAGCACCATCTGCATTTTAAGTAATAGAACTGCTCTTTGACATAAGTACTCACACTTTAGATAATTACTTGGATTATTTTATGTACTGCAGATTTCCTTTTAAAGCTTTTTTACTGTCATGTTGTATTTTGTCCTGATGTATTCTTATTCTTTCCGTTTGATAAGCTCTGCATCTTTTTAATTCCCATGTGTTTGACCACAAATGGCAAATAAAATGTACTCTTACTTCTCAGTACAGAAGGTTCAGTCGCAGATGTATGTTATTCATTAGTGTTCCTAGTGTTACAACCTGCCTGAGCTGAGAGGAAACCACTTACATTTCCCAGACATTCAAAACAATATTTCAGTATCACAACACACCACATAATCACGTTCTCGCATGTACGTGCAGCAGTCTCTTCACAATGTGGAAAAACAAACCCAGAATTATCAAGAGGGAAAAGTCGGTCTGTCATTGAATAAGTCATGAAATTAGGGGATAGGAACAGTGTGAACAAGATCAAAAGGACAATTCCTGCCCAGGTGGGGCTAGTGGGACAGAATAATAAAACACAAGAGCTTGGGCCAGCCTGCGACCCACATATCCAATATAAACAAGCCTATACCAACAAGCACCTGAAAAGGGGCTCCACCCTCACCCACACTAGCTTTTACAAATTGGACGATTTACAAGCAATAAAGAGCAATTAACTTACAGGAACTAACATCCTACTTGTTACCACTGTCACTGCATTTTAAAAAGGTTCAGGTAAATGTGCGCTGCATACCTGATCATTGTGTCACTTGTGCAGTCTGCTCATGCATGATGCTCATAACACCACCCAGAATGTAGGTCATGTTCGACATATTGATTTTGACTAAATGCGTTGAGTGTACGAGAGCTCATTTCATGCATGTCTGCGGCAAAACCAAACGTTAGGCCAGACTATCCTTCAACTCCAGTGTGCTGCTGAATTTCAAGTCACTTTGCCCAGGCAATGGAATTTTCCAGTTTAAGAGCCTTAACCGGATGGCGTACATTTCCAGTGGATCACAGAGAGAGGGAGAAGCAGTGCTGACAGTACCATCCCGGTGGATTTTCTGTCCATGAGGACTGAAAAATTGTGTGGAGGAAGTAATATTCTGCTTTGAATGAAAATCAGTGGGATCTTTCCCCAATATTTTCAGAAGACTAAAGTAGACTAAATTAGTCATTTCTAAAAGGGTGAGAAAGTCAATAAAAAGTTCGAAAAGTTAATATTATGAGATTGTGTGTTTTATGAGACTAATGGCATTTTTTGTGGTGCTTCTTTATGCATAATTATGAAGTAGGCTTGACGTTTGTTCAGAAGGTGACCTTGCCGGTTTTAATAACTTTAATGAATTTGTTCAGGCTGCCACACTTTTTTCCAGGGCTGACAAATTGATGATCAAACAGCCGGCTCTCAAGATCATTGTTTCACTTGATGCCTGCACGCTGCTTGAATAAAATACTGCAGTCCCGCATCAACTGCTACACATGTATCTCCTGTGCCACTCATTTTGCCTGTACCTCCATCCAGCACTTTCTGTGCCTTGTTCAATATCATTGCCTTGATGTTGTAGCTTGTAATGCATCCTAGTTTGTCTTGTCCTAGCATAGGTTAGATCAGAGTAATGTTCACTGTGTGAAATGGACTTAATGTGTTCGTGGCTAGAATAACTGTACAAAATGAGTATTGTACCCTATCGAACCTGTGTTTTGTGGTTGTTCCAGTGACCTTTGGTATACACTTATTGTACGTCGCTTTGGATAAAAGCGTCTGCTTTAAGCATAAATAAATATAATGTAACTGGAGGGGACATTATTGGATTCCTTAAAGCACTATGCAGGGCAACTTTCTGCTTGGTCAATGCTCTAAAACCTTTTTAGCAACTCCCACAACTTTGTCAGCTTAAATGGACTGCAAATGGCACCACGCCTATGAGTGTTTCCCGCTGCGTTTTCAACGTGCACTCCAACTCTCATTATCTGAGAAGAATGGAGCCTCACTGCTGAAATCCACCTCAAACTCAAAGCTGATTCTCGCTGTCATCTGAAACTGAACAGTAATTTGCAGTGGCTAGGTCATTTATGTCAGCAAGCACTGTTTTCGGATCTGATGTAATTGATGTTCCTTGCGAAACAAATAAAACATTCAATACATAATTGTCTGTGCTGTCCGTTAAATGGATGGACTGCATTTAACTCGCGCTGTCAGACATGCTGTCAGTTGACTTGACCAGTTCTTTATATTTTCTTTCTGTCTGTCAGCAGCCCACAGCAGACCTCTGACAGGCCACTGATTACATTCTTATTGAGGCAAACAATTTGGTTTTTCTAATGAAAGTTTGCACTCAATACTGCACTGATCATACTGTAGATGACATGTATAGGCCGTTCAAAGCTTTCTTGTGCCAAGTGACAGAAGATTCCTTTACTTTTTGTCTTTATACGACAAGACAATATGAGTAGTTGATGGTTCTCACCAGATTTGATGACAATACCACCGAAAAATGAGCATTCTGCATTGTTTTTTTCTGAGCTATGTCTCAGCAGGTTTCCAGAAATGCCATTTGGAGACTACAAAGGGACACCTGGATATTATAGGTATTTAGAGTTGTAAAATTATATATATTCTATACGCTCGTGAAAGATGTATGGTTAAAAGTAGCTTGCTCTCCCATTGCCTGTCATCCTCCCCCTCCCTCCCTATCTCCTTATCCCACTCTTCTCCACCTCCCTCTCCTTGCAACCTCTGGCAGTAGCAGGTCTGCAAGACTTTAGAAGATAAATACATTACTGTTTACTAATCCATTTGTTGAGGTCTATATATTTTGTCAAATGAGAGTACTGAATAATAAAAAAAAAACATTTTGTGAATGTATTTAGATGCTCACCCATATGAAATGGGATCAAGTCCTTCAGTGAACATGCCGTCTGCTGTGGACTCAAAGCTGTTTTCATTGTCCTCCTCAGAAATATTCACTCAGATGAGTGATTTTGTCTATGGCCTCTAAATGCGTCTTCTGTCTAGACTTTCCCATTGCACAATACATTTTTGTTGTAAAGCAAAAATGTATTTTGTAGGCATGTAGGCATAGAATGTTGAGACTCGCACAATATTTTCAGCGTGTGCGAAAATGTCAAAGGTCAGTCAAAGAAGCTTATTGGTGGGCTCATTTTGTTCCAGAGAATCTATGCAAACCGATGATGACAATATTGTTTTGTACACTATACTTTTGGCATTCGTCAAAGGTCGAAACGGACAACACTGATAATTCCTCCGGGGAATTTGTAAATAAACACTGGACATTCTATCAAGATGTCTCTGAGTTAGTACTATTTTTTTGTTGTTTTTGTTTTTTTTTGTGTTGCCTGCAAAGTTCCAAAACGCAAAGAAGGTGAGGACCCCCCCATGCTACAAAATAAGTAACCGTTGTCGCTAAAACATTGGCATGGTTAAATAGTTCATATAGGTGGAACCGTGAGTTTTAACACTTTCAAATGGTGTATCATGTGACCAGGCTGATTGAACATTTTACTATAAAAAACTAAAGGAATGAGAATAAGTCCCCTTCGAACCAAATGCGGGCCAGTGCAAGGGGTTATTCTAGGATGCTTGCTGCAGATCTCTTGCTTACCTCGTCTGTCCTGATGGCACTGGGGAGCAGGATGAAAACAGGATCGAAGAGTCATTCTGAAAAGAGCATGAGTGCAGCGTGGTGCTCTGTTTTTAACTAGCAGTCAACTGCCCATGAAGTGAAGCGGGGATCAAAGCAGAAGGGAAGGTCAGGGCTACAGGCTAAGACTGATAGTCATGCTTTTTAATTGCAATTAAACCAATTTTGTTACAGTGTAAGTGCAGTTTTCTGTGTTGGTTTTAATTTGCTGTTGGTCCGTTATTGAATTCATGACATCTATCTCTTGATGAAAGGATACAGGCTCATCTGTGGAACATCTTACCAGTTGCCCTCTACAATCATGTGCCCCCCAACCCCCCATCCCCCTTCTCATACCACACAGGTAGCACCAAACATATTCTTAAGAAAAATGATGGTATTGAAGGTAAAGATAACAAACGACTGAGTCAGGAGCTCTTTTTTATAATTTAATAAAACGACCGGTTGGGAAGAGGTACAAGTACAGTCTTCAAAGATATTAAGTCTAATACACGAGTTTATATAGTTTTTAGAGACAAACCGCTGTTGGTCCGGCCTATGGGATTAATTCAGTCGCCATATGGAAAACGTCCAGTTATAGCCAAGTGTAGCTTAGGGAGTCCATTCCAAAACTGACCATGGGGGCTAATTAGACAGAAATAGAGGTCCTTTAATCCCTTAATGCACTTGATTACTGCAGCTGGTGTCTGTACCCTCTTGCTTACATTCCAACCGATACATTGTTGAGGTGAAACAGTGTACAGTCAGATACATTGTCTATAAAGTGTGTCAAGTCATTACATTTTATATAATTGCTTATATAATGCTTTATGTAAGTCAGTTTTTTTTAACATGATACTTCTATATGAACGGAGAAAATATGTACATTGCTTTTTCTTGTTAAAGAATCAAAAGTATATTAATGCCTTTTTCCGTTGTCTGCTCTTGATAACATAACTGCGCTTGGCACTGTGGGACAGGAATGAGTGAATGAGTGGTGCATGACATGAGCCTACAGTACTGGCACGGAAATTAATTTGCTATCGTGTAAAAATAAATCCGTTTTGCATACACTCCCATGCCACCTTTTGAATGCGATCCAACACAAATGAGCTGCCTTCAAGCCCAGTGTCATGGCTGGTGCCCCGATTTTTTCTTGGTAGCAGGAAGTTATGTGGTGCTGAAGTTTTTCTTTTTATTTGGGGGGGGGGGGGGGGGGGGGGGCGGTGGCTGTTAATCTCAACCTCCTCTCCTGCTCTTTCCTCTTCAATTCAGCACTTTGGTTCTGCTTCACTCGAACAGAGGAAACTGTGTGAGCTCGGGAAGAAGCGAGTGGAGCACACAAAGCAGTGTTATTAATGGGCTGTTTTGCGCAGATGCTGCTGAGTGTTTCTTATTGCAGCTCACACTTCTTTGTGGAGGACAAATTAAGCCATTGTTCCGCAAGCTGTGATTAACAGGCGGGTGCTTATGGATGGCTGTATGCCGATATTCTGTCTTATGAAGAGCAAGTCGGGTTTCCAGCTTAATTTCAGAGCCCACACCTGTCAGCTGCCATCGCACGGTTGCTCAGTCATGGAGCCTTGGTGCTCATTGGATGAGGAAGACTCTGTTTTTTAAAATGATGTTTCTTATTTAATTTTTTTTATTATTCAGTAGACATTCTTATCCTGGCTGTGTCAAAAAGCTGTAAGATAGAGGTCGTGGGTACGGAAAGTTTCACAACTGTAAATAAACAACAACAATGTATAAGCATACAACCAACATTGTATGTTGTAAACAATCAAAGTTGGACTAATGTTAAGCATATTGCCAAAGAACAATCCACAATGCAACCTAAGTTAGGACCAATGTACACAAAGTACCTAATATTGATCTAAATCAGTAGCTGCATGAGACTTGGCTCAGAATATGGGCTGCGGAATGTGGGTGAAAACAGTTTGTCCTGATCAGTATAGAACCTGGGTCCTCTTTTTTCCCCAGATCCTGGATGTTCGAAACGTGATGGTGGTGGTGTCCAGGTGGTATGGTGGGATCCTGCTTGGACCAGATCGTTTCAAGCACATCAACAACTGTGCGAGGCACATCCTGGTTCAGGAGAACTACATAGATTCAGTGGTAAGATGTCCGCCCCATCAGACAGACATGTACACTTCTGGGCAAAAAAATGGACAAGCCCAAAATGGCAAAATATTAAGCTTTTAACGGTCTTAACAACAAATCATTGGTCAGAAAATTAGCAAGAATTAAACAAATGCACTCCTGAGACCTCCTGTGCCACCATTTGCTTGTTTACTTTTGCTGCAGTTTACTGTTTGGGGAAAAGCTAGAAACAGGGAAATTCACTTATACAGTAGACAGATAACATAATGTCAAATAAAAGAGTCATGTTTTGTATTTGGTTGCATATCATTTGCATGCCATGACTTCCTGATGTCTGTGACCTATCAACATCATCAGAGTCTGGATATCTTATTTTCAGGTTGTCCTATAAGTGATACAAAAACTCTTTGCATTTGAATTGATCTCTATGGGAATTGGGGGGTGGGACTAGATTCAGCTGTAAATTATGCGGATACAGTATGGAACACATTTGTTGGCTAAATGTCTTTAAGTCATCAAGGGTCCAAGGTATCAAATGAGCCTCAAACCAGCATGCTGCTGCCAGATATGCAGTAGATACTATAAGCATTGTTTCTCCTGATTAATTTTCCTGTTGAACTCAATGGAAAAAATATTCAGGAGAAACAATGCTTGTAGTATCTACTGCATATCTACTACAAGCATCGTCTCTCCTGAATATTTTTTCCATTGAGTTCAACAGGAAAATTAATCAGGAGAGTTCACTGTAGCAAAAGTAAACGAGCAAATGGTGGCACAGGAGGTCTCACCAGTGCATTCGTTTAATTCTTGCTAATTTTCTGACCAATGATTTGTTGTTAAGACCATTAAAAGCTTAATTTTTTTGCAATTTTGGGCTTGGCCCATTTATATATATATATATATATATATATATATATATATAGATGGGTGACAGATTAAAAGAAAAACCTGGATAAATGAGTGGAGAAACATAATGAATGCAGAATGCTTCTATGCAGGTGTACTGCATGATACATGATATCATGCACTGTTGCATGTATAAAAATGCTGGAGGTCCAGTTGACCTTGATTTTGGATCAAGATAGCAAGTGGAAAAGATCTAAGTGACTTTGAAAGAGGGTTTATTATCGGGGCGGGGCACAGCACAGATAGCAGGAGCTTCAGTCACAAAGACTACTCAACTGGCTGGTGTTTCAATAGGAACAGTGTCTAAAGTGAATCTGCATTTAGATCTATGGGAAAGACATCAGTAAATCGGGTCGTTAATTGTGGTCGAAAGCATACATTGACCATACTTCACAATGATTGTGATGCTTGTGCATTACTGTGATAAACTAGAAGAGCAACTCTTCCTCAGGTGACTGAAATTGTCAATTTAGGACGTGATCAGACTGTGTCAGGAATAATAGTCCGCTACCAACTACAAAGTGAGGAATATTATAGTCAAGTTGCAGTGCATTAACCCCTCATTACAAAGACAAATGCTCTGCATTTTAGAGTTCAGTGGTGCAAAAACCACAGACACTAGTCTACAAAGATGTGGATAAAGGTGTTATGATCAGATGAGTCACCCTTCACCATATTCTCAACAATTGAGCGAGTGCATATGTGCTTTACACCAATAGAACGGTACAGGCCTGAATGCTTGACCCCTACAGTGAGGGGGTGCAGTGGCTCTGTTATACTGTGGGGGGGGGTGTGCCTTGAAGTGCCAAGGTGCCTTGAAGCTGTGCTGGCAGCTTGTGGTGGCCCACCTGCCACCTGGCTGTTGCTCCCTCCTAGGACACCAAGCTTAGAGGAGGGTATCTGATGCCAGGAACGGAGTAGGGGTGTTGTCCACCAGGGGGGCAGCACCAGCCCCACTCACCCATTACCTCATCACCAGGCCTAATAAAAGGCCTGGTTCACAGGCCTAAAGGGGGGCAGCTTTTAGGGAAGTAGTGTGATGGACCACTGCTGTGTGTGGGACAAGTGCTGTGTGTGGGATTTTGTTATTCCTTTTTCTTTGAAGGGTTTGGTTGGCCTTTTTGTGTTTTTTCCTGTCTGTTCACCACATGAACAGTGGCCACCCCCAGCACTGCCTCACTGTATATGTAGTGTGAAAATGCTCTGTGTTGTACAAAACTGCATATTCTGCCTTTTGAAGCATCAGGAGTTGGCAACAGATGATCTATTTAGACAACATATTAGAATTGGCCTAGGAGAAATGGAGTTGAATCAGCTTGTGTGTGTGTGTGTGTGTGTGTGTGCATGTATGTGTGCGTGTGTATTATAATACTGGGCTCAATTCAATTAGAAATTCTGTTTTAATTGTTTAAAGGAATATTTAAATTTGTCACTAGACAGGGGACAAAATAGTGAAGTGTTTACAGAAAACATGTATGGTAATCTATGCGTGGTTCAAAGGTTTTTGTGAGAGAGCAAGTGTAATTTGCAGGCTACTTTACTGTGCTGCCACACATCTTTGTATTACTGTAATCTTTCACAAGCGGCAGAAAATTGAAACAATGACAACACCATGGCAACATCCTGCTCAACATCAGCTCAACATGCTCAAAATGTTGATTTGTAAATATATAGAAAAAAGAGATCAATGGTGATATGATGTGTCCCTTTTGTGGGGATGACAATGTTATTGTCATGGCAACAAACCACTTACATTCAAATGTATTTTCATTAGAAGGCCGATGTACTCTCGTTTTCATCTGCAAAATCAGGGTGCAAGGGCAACTGTTCATGTCCAACAATGTATTGTATAGACAAAAGCATACATATTGCTTTAAACGCTTTTTCAGTGTTTTGGTGGTTGTTGCAAGATGACATGTTGCAAGAAATTATGACTGGCTAAGACCGACTGCTGTCTAACATAACATAACATAACATAACATAACATAACATAACATAACATAACATAACATAACATAACATAACATAACATAACATAACATAACATAACATAACATAATGATGAGAACAAGCCATTCAGCCCAACAATGCTTGGCATTTTCTTAACTAAATTAGTGCTCTGAAACTAGATAGTATTTAACACTGTATCAAGCCTAGTCTTGAAAATCCCCAGAGTTTCTGCCCTCACATTGACTACTCTCTGTAAAGCAGCTGTGGGAGGAAGGGAGACACTGGGTTGAATGATGCATTATGGTATGCAATGCTAACCTCAAGTACAATAACACATGTAAACTTTGCAAGACAGTTGTCCTAAGAGCACTTGTCTCTGAAACGCCACAATAACATTCAAGTGGTTATTCGTAAAGTGCCCTCTCCTCCATTGTTACTGCCCTTTCATTTGCATAGTCATAAATAAGATGCCGACAATTGTGGCTTTGAAACCTGTTATCAGTTTATGCGCATATGCTAAAGATCCTCTACTGCATGTGTAATGTAATTATGGTTAGTGTTAGTACTTATTCTGACATTATTAGTACTTATTTGCTGTAGTAGATCAGAGTGTACTGTAACATGCGTTGTATAATGGTAAAACATTCTAAAACTAATCTGGACGGCTTTAGTGTATGATCAAATATGGTTGATATAAAATTGCATGAGTTTCGGCAACTTTCAGTGTGAAAATGGTATTCCAAATATAGAGGAAAAAAGTGTATATTAAAATATTATTCACTGACTGTAATATTATTCACTGAATAAACATCAAGAAAAATGCAACAAAAATACAGTGCTTCCACGTTATATGGCCAGATAAAAACCAACTGGTGATATGGTTATAAAGCAAGGGTGGGGGGGACTAGGATGTGTGAATAATGATGGCTCACTGATGGTGAAATACAACTTTATTACTTAATAAAACTTATTATATATATAAAAAATATTTTAATAAAGCATTAATATATGTTAATATACTACAATAATCTTGGCAACTTGTTTTGCCAGCAGATTTAGAGTTTCTGTTTGAGAAAAAGTGCCTTGCCAATTCACAACCCAATTGACCATTTGTTAGCCTTTTTTTCCTTTTTTCCCAAAAGAGGTAAGACAGACCACCCTCCATTTGCATTTTTTTATTTGGAAAAGGAGTAAGCAGAAAAGGTAAAAGATAGAGAAGGGATCATAGCTCAAAAGGTGCCATGCCAGGGGATTTCATTGGCCAGCTGACTGCCAGGCAGATCAATTTCCATAGAAATTGTTGCTGACCAGTATTGAGTCTGTCTAGCTGTCCCTTGAAAGCATGGGGTGTGTCAGTTTTTCATGATGTCAGATGTTGCTAATGCTTTCTAATTTCTGCAGGAAGTATAGTGAGGTTTTTTAATAATGCATTTGCATACATGTGATCAGCTCAGAGCTGGTGGATGGTGGACAGTAGTGGAAATAGCTGGGGTAGAAATACAATGATTTGCAGTGGGAGGATGTCTGTACATGGGATAATGCTTTTGGTAGGTGAGGGGGTGGTGGTGTAATGGGGGCAGTATGGCATGAGAGCACGTTACTTTATTCTTCCTTTCATGTAGAACGGAATTTTCTTTGAACTTCTCATATTCTACGGAGAAAGAGAACTTTGCTTCGGCGTGTGACATTCTCTGGCCTCTTACTGTACAGTGAACTTCAGGGTTATTTCTATCCTGCAGTATTCAGCAGAGAACCCCAATCTAAAGAAAGTATATGTTCCTTTGTGCGCATGGATTAACACACTTAACAAAATGATTGATGCTATGCACTTACTAACACAAGTAGTATGGTCATCTATATATTTTTTTTCTGTGCCCTGTAGCAGTTGTTGTGAAGGGTCATGGCAGACAGCTTTTCTATTTATACCTTTTGTGTTCCATAAATAATGAATTTTGAAATTGCATTTGGCAGGAAATTTACATTTTCATGCAGTCATTACTTCATTCTGGCATCTGGGCAAGCATGTGGAAGCTAATTTCATTTGGAGCTGTGTTTTCATGCACACGCTACGTGAGCGCTTGTGTGTGCATGCGTGTGTGTGAACACAGCCTTATTTATTCTAGATGCGGAAGGAGGTCGGTTGCAATTTACAATTAGTCTTCTATATCTTCAAACCAATGGGCAGAATTTATGGTCAGAGGTCATTCACCCTGCACATCCGTGTGCTCTTTGTCTTCAAAGGCACTTGACAGAGACGTCATCGCAAACCACAACCACAGCTACATCCCATCCCAGTGACACCCCAGTTTCCTAGTGACATTTTGCAAAGTGAATGGAAACACGTCTCCCTGAATGAGGGGGCTCTGACTAAAAGGTTTTGGGTTGTGCGGCATTCAGCAATCTGTCTCTCTCACCCAGGCCGTCTGAACTGACGGCAAACTACCAACAAGGGACACGCGCACAGCATGAGACTGCCAGGCTGGGTCCGCTGGTGTGCGACACAAGCGTCCTGGTTAGAAACGTCTTTCACATTATGTACACACAGTAAGAAACTCTGCGTGGAACAGGCAGCGGGGACCCGGTAAATGTTCTCTGTTGCATTTTGGCATTAAGCTGTTCTGTGATGCAGTCGCAGGAATGACACTCCCATAGCAGTGGTGTGGCAGCTGTTTACTTCTTTATATTTGAAATTTGAAATGTCAAAGTTGTCAAATATTTCACGCAACTGGTGCATTTTTTTCTTCTTCCCAGGAGGACGGTTCTAAAGCTGGAGGGAGGAACAAAAAGCATAAAAACAAGAAGGCAAAATGAAGTCATCATTAAAACACAGAAATGCTTGAAAAGTTTTTATTTTGTGGGGAGAAACAGAGGAAAGAAATGGTTTTGGAAAATGCAAGGAATCAGATTTCTATCTATTATGCATTATTGATTTCCATTCTGTTCATTAATTTACTGCCTGTCATTTTAAAGAAAGGTTATGGCAAAAAGACTCATCACAACCTTTCTCTTGAGGCTAAATTAAATCCTGACTCAAATACATGCCATTAAAATCATAAGAACTTCTCATTTTTTGAATGATGCAGGTTTTTATTGCTTTAAAATGTTAGTTTGCATTAGCCTCTGAGTTCAGTGGTGGATAAAGTATGGAATAAAGTTATTCTTATGAATCAGTGGCCCTGTGTGAGTTATTATACTTGGGCTTAGTTTCAGTCACGTACTGGTCTTTTAAATGTGCCATTCCTTTAGCTTTCCTTTTTTTGTGCTAGACTTCTAGCCTGAGTCACTCATTCCCACTGATTATCACAGTATGGGACCCAATCACATCCATCATCATATCATACATGATTTTAATGAGTTATTCAGCACAGCTCCGCTCTGTCTTATCGTGCATGTATCCTTATATACGTTATATGTTTGATATTGCAGTGCAACAGTCTGTGATTTGATTAATGAATGCATATGTTAATACATGACATTTATTTATAGGTTAGAAACCATTAAGCCACAGTCAGTTTGCACCCCAGCCTGCTCGAGACACGGTTGGTGCAGTAAGCTCTTGGAGGGGGTTGGATGTTTCGGTCTCTATCTCCTGGCTGTCAGTTCCCATTCCAGAATATTAATGCTGCACAATGTTTGCCTTGCACAGAACACAATTGGATCTTTGAAAAGGAACTTGTTTTTTTGGCTTTTTGTTGTTACTCACAATTCAGCTTTCTCCTGAGAGAATTGCCAGTCTGAGTCATAAAATGAGTCTTGCCCGAGCAGTGTGGTTAATACATTGTTTTTTAATTGAATTTGCTTGGTGCCTAGATTTAGTGTCTGTGCTGGTGCCATGCATGGGCCTGCACCATACAATGCCCTGGTCACAAACCATGGTCCACACCAGTCCTCCGCCACACACAGGGCTGGGGACCAAACCCCAGCACCACCATGGCCCCGGTTCCCATGCGACCACTACCTACTGGAGCAAATCGCAACACAGATTTTGGTTCCTCGTTTTGGTACCACGCCTTCATTAACTAACATTACACTTGCTCTGTTGACTCAGTGACACCAGGTGCCAGTAGCACAGCAAGCTTGTTAACTTAGTCAAAATGCCAAAAGCAAAATAGTACAAATTATAATTATAAAGTATAAATAAAATAATTCTAAATTAAATTGTTGAATTTCTTTGTCTTTACAATAAGACACTATTTAATGTTGTTTGCTTTTTATTTTAAAGAAGGTATCGATTTAGGCATCGGTATCATTTAAAAAATATTGCTTTAGCATGGGTATAGGGAAAATCTAAATGATACCCATCCCTAGCCACACGCATGTAATATCATTTCAATTATCACTCTGGCCTTGCCTTTTGCAAGGTGAGATTCCAGGAGGCTCTAGCAGACCATTGAAATGTGTTATATTAATGCAACATCCTGTTGAAATTTCACTGTAAGGAAGTGTGACCAGCATAGGCCACAAAACCCTCTAAAAGGGAAGAAAGTAACCTCATAGTCCACTGATGTGTACTAGCTGCCGAAATGATAAACTGCAGTCTTTCTTCAGCACTTCATGCTGCTCCTATTTTCATGTTAATTTATTCATATACTTTGTTTTAATGTGTCCCTTAAGCTGTCGTCTACTTCTTGTATTATTTTATTTCTTTTATGTGTGTAAAGCACTTTGTAAATTTGTTTTTGAAAAGTGCTATACAAATAAAGTTTTATTATTATTATTAATCTGTGGGAAGATGTTGTTGATGCTATGATTGAACCTTATGACCCTGTAGTTTATAGTCATAGATGACTCTGATTTAATAGTCTAGTGACGTTGTAGTTAATAGCTATATGAGATGCCTGTTTTGTGCTCTAGATGACCGTTCGATTATAGTCTTATGAGACGTCTATTTAAGTTCATATGATGACGTCTGTAGTTATAGTCTCATATGAAGTCTGTAGTTTAATTCTCATGTGCCGTCTGTAGTTTTAATAGTCTCATATGATGACTGCCCTGTAGTTTTAATAGTCTCATATGATGACCGTTCTGTAGTTTTAACAGCCTCATTTGATGACTGCCCTGTAGTTTTAACAGCCTCATTTGATGACTGCCCTCTCCCTGGTTTTCCTGGGTTCTCTGATTAACTTCCTAAATCCAAAGGCATGCTCTCAACCCTGGTGTTCCGTCAAGGATGGAGACAACTATTGTTCCACCATAGATGGGGTTAGAATGCATTTCCTGTGTTATTAGGCGTCTAAAACAGTATATCATGCTGGCCAGGACAATAATAGCACACCAGCAAATGCAAGAGGAGAGCAGAGAAAAGCACTCAGCAGGTAAAAAGGCAGTGTCCTATAAAGTCTTTTCTACAGTGGGCTCCAGAATTATTGGCACCCTTAATAAAAATGAAGAAAAAAGGCTGCATATAATAAATGACACAGATAATAATCTAATAATAAAAAACATTGAAGCATGAGAGTAAATGTATTTAAATAAAATGTTTGAACATAACATTATATTAAGTAATCTATTTTTTTCAGAAAACCATAGGTGCCATAATTGGCACCCCTAACAATTATTGTAAGTAAAATCAAACAAAAGGAAATTGGCAATAAAATTTTACTTAATTTAGTTCATCTCGGTCTAAAGGAACAATATTGTGTCATTCCATCACTTCCAGTTTCACTAGAGAATAAAAATGAGGTAACAAGCATACAAAATCCCTTTGTCCTCCATCAGCATGGGAAAAGCCAAATAACTGTTAATTCAGAAGAGACCGATGGTAATTTGCCATCACAAGTCTGGTAATGGGTACAGAAAAAGACAAACGGTTAAACATACCACTTAGCACTGTAAGGGCAATAATAAAAATGTGTAAAACATATGGAATGGTTGCAAATTTGCCAGGAAGAGGAAACAAGTGCATGGTGTCCCCCCTGACGGTGAGGGAGATGGTGAGGGCGGCCATTAATAACCCTAGGATCACTGTTTAAGAATTGCAGAGATTGGTTTGTTTCTTGCGGTCAACAAGTCAAAAAAAAAACATAAAATGGCACCTCCATACCAACTAACTCTTTGGAAGGGTGGCATGAAGACAGCCCTTACTGAGCACAATAAACAAAACCAAGAATCTGGAGGTTGCCAAACCTCATTGGAATTATGACTGGAAAAGAGTTCTATTGTCAGATGAGACCAAAATTGAACGTTTTGGCCATACACACCATCGACATGTTTGGTGGCAAAAGAGGAATGCATACAGGAGAAGTACCTCATACCTACTGTCAAATATGGAGGTGGGTCATTGATATTTTGGAGATGTTTTGCTGGCAGTGGTCCAGGGGCACTATTTTAGATAAATGGCACAATGAATTCAACAAAGTACTGGGAAATTCTGGTAGAAAATGTGGTTGTCTCTGCTAAGAAGCTAGGACTTAGTCATAGGTAGATTGTCCAGCAGAACAATGACTCCAAGCATACATCAAAATCTAAACAGAAATGCTTAAGTGAAATCAACATCCATGTTTTCCAATGGCCATCTCAGTCTCCAGACTTAAATTCCATCAAAAACCTGT
Organism: Anguilla rostrata; assembly: GCF_018555375.3. Classification (NCBI taxonomy): domain Eukaryota; kingdom Metazoa; phylum Chordata; class Actinopteri; order Anguilliformes; family Anguillidae; genus Anguilla; species Anguilla rostrata. Next base: position 35,910,571 of record NC_057936.1, read on the forward strand.
GGTCTGAACTGAAGAAGGGGGGGGGGGGCAATGGTCAAAAATCCCTCCAAATGTGTTCTCTAACCATATCACAAATTATAGGAAAAGACTCATGGCTGTCATATTTGCCAGGGGTGTTTTCACAAAGTATTAACCAGGGGTGCCAATAATTGTGGAACTTGTTTTTTGGCCACCTACATATGCCACTAACACACTACTCAGCAATGAAGTCATTAAGACATCTGGTCAACATGTCAGAGAAAAGGGTGCCATATTTATATGAACTTGTCAGCTGAATCCCTGATCACATATCTGATCTTTTCCAATTTTATGCATCATATTTTAAATCCACTGGGTAAATGTTGGAGGAGAACTATCCTTCCATCTGATAATAATTTGCCTTCTAGCTGCTAGAGTGGCAAAAGCCAGAAGATTTTGTTTATTGCTGTTATAAGACCCACTGTTACAACTCCAAATAAAGCATGGAAGGCTGAGATTTCTAAGGGCTTGTTAATAACTTTGGAGGGTGTATCAAGTAGTGTTTGCCACAACACAGGGCAGGCCCAGAACATGTGAAGCAGGGTGGCCTGGTCTTTCTTGCAGTGATTACATGTTGGGCTTAGGTTGGGTGTGAACTTGGATAACTTTACTTTAATCCAGTGCAGTCTATGAAAAATTCTGCATGAGGGTATGTCTCCTACAGACTGAAGATGAATGTATTCTCAGTAGCATCTGTGACCACATGGATTCCGAAATCTGTACCTCCAAATCCCCTCCCACTCACTTTTAATTGAGTTCAGGGTCTCCATAGTTTTGCTCCTTTAAGGGCATTTAAAAGGCCTTTATTACTCCAATAAATAGATTTAATGACTAGGAGCGAGGCTGGGGGCTGTGAAGGGAACCGGCTTATATTTTAGCTGGGTTTTGGTCCTGCAACAGCATTTGTCTTGGATACAATTCAAGACTTTGACTAAGCCACTTTGGGCTTAGTCAAAGTCCTTAGTGGGTTTCTTCTCAGCCATTCAGATGTGGACTTTTGTTTTGGATCATTGTCTTGCTGCATAACCCAATTACGCTCCAGCTTTGGCTCACTAACACATGACTGGACATTCTCCTAAAGAGCCACTGCCTTTATTCAGTATGAGTAATGTAGAAAAGCCTGTCATAATGTTTCGGAAAGTGAAGCAGTTGATAGAGATTCTTGGTATACTCCTTTTAAAAGGGGTGTTAATTGGCCTGAAAGGGTCTTTAAAATTTTTGTTGGGTACCCATGTGGGCCAGCAGATTTCCAACGTTGCATGTTTCTAATGGCCATCTCATTCTCTTCAATACAAAATGGATGCTGTAACTTGGCTGGTGTTAAAGAGTGGGATGTGGGATCTCCATGTGGAGATCTATATGTGGGATCTCCATGTTTTGAAAAAGATTCAAATAAGTAGTTGTCAGTGACTCAGAATTTCTGTGACTCAAATTTCTATATAAATTGAGAAGCTGAAGCTGATGACGGAGTGGTCTATGCATATTGCACCGGACTTGTCATGAAGTATTGCCTGACTTGCTGCCTTTTTGGCAAAGCTGGTGTGCAAGGATCATCCCTGATTTATCCCCATGCTTGTAGCATGTGCTGTATGGCCTTTTAAAGGACAGTTGGATTACTTTAAATGACAAATGACACTGCACTCTGTAGCTGTGACCCATTTTACACCAATGTTCTGAGTGTTCCTAGAGGTTCAGATTGAGGCAAAGGTTGTACAGAGCATATACTGCACCTCCTCCCCAGTAAACTAGTCAAAGCTCATGTTCCTACATCTTACCCTTGCTGTGTAAGCTCATCCATGCTGTGCCATTGCTGGGTGCTCCACATGAGAAAAACAAAAGAAAAGAAAAGCACACACCTTGAGTGCTGAGCTGGGAGAAACAGTGCCTGAGTAAAGGCTGAAATTAAATGTAAACAGCTCCTGCACAAACATGTCAACATCTCCAGAAATGCTTTCTGAATTTGAAAGTCATCAAAGGGTCCAAGGTATCAAATGAGCCTCAAACCACCGTGCTGCTGCCAGATATGCAGTAGATACTACAAGCATTGTTTCTCCTGAATATTTTTTCCATTGAGTTCAACAGGAAGATTAATCAAGAGAAACAATGCTTGTAGTATCTACTGTATATCTGGCAGCAGCACGGTGGTTTGAGGCTCATTTGATACCTTGGACCCTTGAAGACTTAAAGCCATTTAGCCAACAAATGTGTTGCATACTGTATCAGCATAATGTACAGCTGAATCTAGTCCCACCCCCCAATTCCCATAGAGATCAATTCAAATGCAAAGAGTTTTTGTATCGCTTGTAGGACAACCTGACAATAAGATATCCAGACTCTGATGATGTTGATAGGTCACAGACATCAGGAAGTCATGGCATGCAAAGGATATGCAACCAAATACAAAACATGACTCTTTCATTTGATATTATGTTAATTTGTCTAAAACACTGAAATGGGGGACTACGTATAAAAAGTGCTGTAATTATTACATGGTGAAACCAAAATGTATAAGAATACCCTTTAATAAAAGCTCTGCGCCTGCACTTTGACCACGTGTGAATTGTTTGATACAAACAGAGAAAATAAAATATTAAATCAGAAAAATGCAGGTGGTTTTAATGTTGTGGCTGATCAGTGTATTAGTGTAATAATATAGCTGAATTCAGTATACATGGTTGATGTTCTGTCCTGAGGGAGGTGCTGCTGTTTACCTTCGAGCACGGTACTATACTTAACCTCACATGTCTACTATTTGATGACAAGTCCTATATGTCGGAATGAAAACTGTAACCTGGAGAGGGTTAGATTTGGGTCTAAGCAATGAGCAGCGTCCATGAAGCCTTTGAGCAGATGGCTCTTGCATCCAAACTGTGCTGCACAGCATGACATGTGGTACACCTTTCAGTGCATGAGAGGGGTTATTGAATAATGTAGGCAAACGTGGCTCTGCAAATGACAGATGGATAGGAGAAATTCACTGCTGTGATAACATAATCATGAACCGCACATGGATAATGATCTTCAGATTGATTGAAAAAGCGACTGCTTAATTATCCAGTTTCCGCGTGCAAGTATTTACATGAATTTACATATGTGCATATCATATGCTCCATATATTTGAGTTAAATTTGTCACGACTGCAGCACAAATAATGTTTTCTAGAGGAAACAGAAAAACCAGAAAATCTTGAGTCAAATCATACAGAATGATCTTCTAGCCCCAATAAGAACAGAGAACACTGTTGGAAAATGGTGTCAAAGAAATTATGGAACAGAAGGAAAATTAAGGCTAGCTTATCTGATACAGAGAAGAATACACATTTTCACATACTGATTTAGATTGATTTTTTCCCATCAGTGCTGCACATAATCCAGAGATTAAGTGAGGGAAGAGATGTACATAGATAGGCATCATTCATTTGCAGCAGTTTATGTAAGATTTATGTAAGAATTTCACATTTTGAAATGCAGACATGGGTTAGGTGCTTTCTTAAATCAAACCTCTGTGCTTCGGCTGAATTACCTGGACTCAAAGAGACTCATTTATCAACATTTTTATGAAACAGTGTATATTTACTCACAAAAAACTCACAAATTCCCCCGGATTTGTCTAACACGTGTGAAAACAGCTTTTTCTTTGCAACATACTTATGTTGATAAATACGAGTCAATCGTAAATTAAAAACGTGTTTACATGTTTATAGATTAACACCCCTAAAATATTGTATGAGGAGCTCGGAATTCCATTGCAGGTAATTTAATGAAATGGCCGGAAAAAAAAACGAAAATAAAAAAACTTGATTCTTTGAAGCTTTTTTGTTTTGCAAAATGAGTGCCGTGCCATAACCCAAGTGGGTACTACATATTGGCTGTGATTGAGATTAATGTCGTGTAGAAATGATGGAAACGACTGTCTGAGCTCTAGTGAGCTCCACTCCATTTACTCAATGCACAAACTTGTTACTCTTTGCGCTCATGCACATTATATCGTCGCTAACGTAAAGCAGAACAGTACCAGCCGTAACAATTAATTACACACAAAAAGTTCTGTGCAAAATTGTGGATTGACATTGCATTGATAAACTTAAATATTTAATTCATTCATGTGATATGACAGAAAATGTTAGGAACATGCATGTTGGGTGTTCAGTGTTTAGTAGCATGATTTGGCTCATTGGGGTTATGGTTCCTCATAGTATCCTCAGTTCACTGACCGGAAATGAATTGTGAGTGGTAAAATTGCACTCATCACTACTGTTACTTATGGGAAAAATAACTAAAGGTTCATTAAGGATATGCCAGTATGTAACTTATTTGTTGTATAAAAAGCAGGGTGCTCACTTGCAGTGATAGGGCTCAGTGAGTGCTCTATGGTGCTGATCCACCCTTCTCTCACACGTCCAAATTTAGATAGACTTTAACACGGAAAGCATGTCTTAGCCAAACATGCACAGAGAGATGATTACATGAGACAGGAGCTCTGAGAAAGGCTCTGCTTCTCTTTGTAATTTTAGAAATTCCTGGCACTAGCCGGCACCTTGTCAATGAAGCAATCATAGTGGAGAGTTCAGACTGACTAATTCAGTAATACATTCTGTAAAACCATATGTTAGGAGAAAAACCTCTTTGTCAATTCTCAATTCACCAAGCAGCCATTGAAGAGACAGGAGGACCGATGAAGTTCATACTTCTTTGTTGTTGTAATTACCCAGCAGCCACATTCTGTTCCAGTTGGAGACATTTCAAGGTTGAATTATTGCAACCCAATAGCAAAACTTTACAGTAGTTCAGCTGAGAGGTTATAAAATCATTTTTGGCATTTCTCTTCCTCAATTTTGACATATTCTCAAGGTATATAAAGATGATGTTAATGTGAAACTTAAAGGAGAGATCTGACACACACTAACTTTCAAACAAGTGGATTAGCTGTGACAGTGCAGCTGTCTGAATTTAAAGATAAAAGTAAGTATCTCTCTGTGACTTGGGGCCTACTATCAATGTCTCAGTCTCATCTGAATTTGAGAAAAGTATAATGTTGTAACTATACACAGGACTTGTAGCCTCTGGCTTCCTGACCATGGGACTAACCATCCTCTGAGTCACGGTCACAATTAACATCTCTGGTCAACCGAGGCATAATAAAGTGCTGGTCCTCTTCCTCTTGTTACCTTGCAATAAACTCACTGCTTGATCGATTAGGCAGTGTTTTGGGGCAGGAACTTCCCCCTATAAGAAGAAAACGGGGAAACCGAGTTCAATTAATATACTTAAACACTGCTACACTACAATGGGTCAAACAAATTTTACAGCGCACAAAATCATCTATCTATGTTGGTTCCAGGGAATGCATGTGGGGTTCCATTATGTTAGTGACTTTGTAAACATAAAAGCTCACCAAAAACATAGCATCTTTGCTCTGCAGGTAAAGACTAACTGACCAGATGCACTCCTTAAGAACCTTGATGGACTTTGCTGCGCACCTTGCTTGATCGCCAAGACAGAGTTGGCCTGCTACCATCCACAAAATAAACCAAGCTGTGTTTATTTCCCTTTGACAGCTGTTTTGAGGAACAAGTACATACTTTTCCTCCGACATCTTCCTTGTGGCCGGACCCAAGTGGAAGACCTGTGCACATCAAAGTCATCTTGCCTGGAACCCTGTCACGACCCTGACTTCAATGAAGAAGTCCACACGCATCTGCTGTGACCTTAGACCAGCTGAAGAGCTGACACAACACCTAACAAAATGAAGGCCTGGCCTCCCCTGTATTGCCGGTAAGTCCTGGCATCAAACTGTAGGATAGTGTAATACGTTTAACAACGTTTGTTGTGTTTTGTTTTGCTTCACGTGTGTTGGTCTGGAATAGCGAATTTTCTGACCTTGTTGTTTTACCATGCTAAAACATTTTATGAGACTGATTAAACAAACTGACCACATAATTTAGAGTAGTGTGTCACCAACCCTGTTGGTTGAGACCTGTTGGCTTGTGTCGCTTCGCTGTACTTATGCTTCTTCACCTCCACCACTGCAGTAGCAGTAGCTAGCTATCTACAAACACTCTGCTGAAACGTTATCCCACCCCACAGGCTCTGAACACCCCACTCCCAACACTGAAAAGAGCATCACACACAGAACTGTCCCGGATACCTCTTAGAAGAAGGAATACAGGCAGAGGAGCACAGATCCAGAAAAAACTGCACAAAGAAAGAGATTGTCTGCGCATAGATACTGTATAACTGAGCATGATTATTTTATAGTATTTTCAAGGTGAAAGTCTTGCATAGTATGCCTTCAATTTGAGTTTGTTTTAATCAATGCAGTCCATTCATTACAATAAAAAGACAACATAAAACACTTTTTTCCAAATATATTGCAAAAGGCATAAATTAAAAAGATCAGTTTAAGATTTATAATTATAATTATACTATCAGGTCTTGATGATATTCGGTTGATATACTCGGACTGTTTGGTTGCTAGCTGAAGTCTGTCTTTGCCCTACATGGAACTCATCATTGATACATATTACCAATAGGTTTAATTTCCATGGTTACATCCCACATAGGGAATAATATTTGATACCATACAACCACAGTTTACACCAAAACCAACAGTAAACCAACGGGTCATATGGTTGGTGACTCCAGCACAGCATTTCACATCACAACGTGGTTGACATTCATTTATTTTTCTTTGGTGAATAGAGGATGAAATGAACACAGACGGAAATGGGACAAAATTACTTTGCATAAAAATAGTTCATTTCCATTTCATACAACCTGCACTAGCCTTTGGTATGGAGATTTTCAAAAGTGTTAATGAATAATGGTAATGAGGGAAATCAAATCAGTAAATTAGTGGTGATGGTTGAGACCTTTACACAAGCAGAAGAAAAGAGAATGAATTCATTGCCTTTTTGTCTGTTGAAAAGAAGTGCCCTCAACTACTTATACCTTGTATAAAGAAAAAACAAATCTAAACCTTTATATTCAGAGATCAAACATTATGAACAAGGACATACTTGGGTGTTTCTGTTTCTCTTCTTTGAAGAGAACAAAAAATATACAGATTTATTTAAATCCTTATTTTATCCTCACAGGACAAAGGTATGAGAAGTTCACCTTTTTCAGTACATTGCATGCCCTTTCTCCTGAAGTAACACCAATTAAGTGCCTGGAAATGTTTATACATCAGCCAAGTGAGGTGCAGTTTCATTTTACACTTCTTCCCAAATTCTTTATATCACACCCTGTAAAATGAAACCTCTAGTGAAGCTGCTTCAAGACTCATATAATTACTGTATGATACTCTAGAGGAAGACAGAAGAAGATAGCACTATGTGTTTCTCTTCAAACCATTAGAACATCTTCCCAGTCTATTATATGTGTTGACCACAAATTGACAATGGCGACACAATTTTCTTGAATCTACATGTAGAGTCTGTTGCCCTACTGCCTGTACCGCACGTCTCACCCATTACTTTCTTTTTGATTATCGTGGCATTTGTTTTTAAAGTGCATTGATTAAGTTCGATCCAAATGAGTATATTTGTTGTTGGTTGAATTGTGTATTGTTACGTCCCAGTGTTTTTTGTGCTTAGTGTTTTGTTGCTGCCGTGTTTGTTTCTGTCTTCCCTAGAGACATGTGATGTCATTATGTGGGTCTGCCAGAGAGAGGATGCATGCCAACCTGGCAACCAGACTGAGGGATGCCTGTTGTTGAGGATGCTAGGACCGTCGCGAAGCAGTGTTATTAGAAAGATGCTGGACTATGTATTGATTATAAGCATCTTTTTATGTTAGTCTACAGTTTGGAGTTGAGTCTACTGCCTACAGTCAACGCTGTCTGCAGTCTGCTCATCTTGACAACATCATCTTAGCTTACGAACTTTACTATAACATAAAAGCTTTTTTTACAAGCTTTTTTTACAAAAGCTTGTAAAAACGCCACTTATAGCCTGTGTGTTACCTAGTTATAGAAAGTTATTCTAAATAAGAGTATACCTTGTGAAGACAATCAATGGTCACCCCAATTTCTACTTTGGAACATCTGCAAAGAATTGGAGGTTTGGAAGAAAGGACCATTTTCAACTCTGCGGTGGGCTACATCTACCTGCCCGGTGAGCCTGTATATATGCTTAGAACATCTTTAGGACATATCGATCGAACTCCCTGCTTCGTTGTATAATAAACTGCTTCTGTTTTATATATCACTTTGTGCTCAACTGGGTCTTCTTTTGGGTTGTGGTTATTGTTGAGGTGGCTTTGTGTTACGTCCGATAGCATACACCTGGTTATTTAACGTGGGTGGATTTTGGGTCGTAACAGTATTATTAGTATTATGTTCTGCATGTGAGTGTGTGTCTGGCCTAGCCCACAGGGTTAGTACAGTAGTGCAGTAGTTAGAAGGAAGGTGCATGTCTACTTCCCATCTGCTTGAAGACCTGCAGAAGACCTGCTTGAAGAATGCATCAAACAATATACACCATCTCATATTTCCTTTTTATATTACAGTGCTTTATCATGCATTCTCATGCAGGGGACTAACAGCATGACTTGACACATTAACAAACTTGTAAAGAGTTGATTTCTGTAGTCTCTAAGCACATTTGAAGCGCGAGCAAAAGGGTAAGTAGGGATATTTGGGGGAGGTTCTGAACAGCCTGTCTGCCTATTCACAACAGCTGTGCATGAAACCCACCCCTTGAGCTTCAGGCTTTTGTACCAAAAGGGATATGACTCACTCTGCCATGCAGGAAGGAATACTCAAATGCTATCTGAGCGTGTAATTACTCCATTCTAACAAAATTTTCACTCCTGGTAAGAAAAAGAGGTGGGAAATGGTCAGGGAGAGGGAAAAAAACATGAGAAAGGGAGAGTTCGTTTAATATTGCACTCCTAGCTGCCGGTATTGAGTGACAGGCACTGTACTGGTTTGAGCCATAATATGATTCAGCATTCATGGCAATGAATCGATTGTTGAGACGCACAGTGAAGCAATCTGCAGCATCGGGATTGACTTCATAGAATGTAAATAATGGCTTTCATTACTTCTGAAGCCATCACCCCTTGAACTATGCTTATTTACCCTGTGCCTGGTAGTTGATGCGACATCAGTGCATTTGGGAGCCCCAGTATTGCCATGAATACAATTTTGCCTGTATGGTAATAATGAAAGTTATATGCATACTATTGTTTAGATGAGAGCAATACCCCCATTAAAGTTTTTGTCACTAATATTTGACAATAATCTGCAGCTAATACTCTGTGGGGCCCATATAACTTAACAAATATAGTATGGGTTCAACATAAACACTGAAGGTAAAGCAAGAGGAAATAGAGAACAGAAACCATCCCCAAGCACCATGTCCTTTCAGTGTAGGACTCTGGATCCACAGCCTTGTGAGTAGAATTCCACAGGGATGGTGGGTAACTGTAAACACGCCTTCTGTTTTGGTCTATTTCCTCCATCGATTATGTTTTTTCATTGCTTTCCTCTTTGTAAGAATAAAACATTATTTATTTTTTCAGGTCATTAACAGCCTAAGACCTGGCAATTTGTTTTTGTCCCCAATGAATTAATTATAACGTGTGTGTGTGTGTGTGTGTGTGTGTGGGCATGTATTACCATCTTTGTGACAACCAAATGTCCCCACAAGGATAGAAAGATGAGGAAAATTACGCAAGATGGGGACCTTTTGCTGGTCCCCACAAGTTCAAGAGGCTGTTTTAGGGTTAGGACTTAGGGTTAGAGTTACAATTAGGTTAAGGTTAGGGTTAAGGTTAGGCATGTAGTGGTTGGGGTTAGGGTTATGGTTAGAGGTTACGGAATGAATGTAAGTTAATGGGAAGTCCTCACAAGTATAGCAATAAAACGTGTGTGTGTGCGCACGTGTGTGTGTGTGTGATAGATTATAATGTTCATCCAGTGAATCTATCTATAAAGATGTACTCATCGCTGTGAGCCTTCCATGTCAGCTGTGGCATATAGAGCAGATTGTTTTGACATGTTCAATAAAACAACTTAAGTTCGGATCTCTCAGTCAGTCAAGATCACAAGATCATCTGCACAATGTTTTCATATATACACACTGCTTTACTACATCATAAAAATATAAAAGATTAAAAACAAAAGTAAAGCCTTCCTTCCTCGTCAATGTGACACAGTACTCCATTGCCCCTCTCCCTCTGTAAATACTCAAAAAGAAGTTTGTTACTGTATGTACAAGTGTGTATTAGGAGAACTACACAATATTTGCAAAAGTGTGTGGACACCCCTTCTAATTAGTGGTGTTGGCTATTTCAGCCACACCCATTGCTACCAGGTGCATAACATCAAGCATACAGCCATGCGATCTCTGTTGACAAACATCGGCAGTAGAATGAGTCGTACTGAAGAACTCTCAGCATGCCACTGTCATTGGATGCCACCTTTCCAACAAGTCAGTTTGTCAAATTTCTGCCCTGCTAGAGCTACCCCGGTGGTTGTGTTGCGTGTGGCATATATGGTGTTTGTGAGTGAGAATGTACTTGGTTGGCCTAGTGTGTTTGTTGAGCTTATAAAAGGCTAACACAAGGCTTACAGATAGTGGTCTAAATCCAGTTCTGCCTCTTGGGAAAGCATATTGGTGACTGTATGTGTTTGATACTCAAGCAGTAAGAGAAAATGATAGCAGTTGGTAAAACACTGTGTATCCCATTTATCTATGTATTTTTAGTGTACCTAATTTCCACTGACTCACATTTTGTCTGATCACAATATTTTTTACTTTGCATCCTCGGTCTCTTGCTTGAACCTGCCTGCCCAGTTTAATTACTTACTACCATGTTGACTGTCTAGTTAGAATTACATCAAGATTTTACAAGAATATGACATGCTAATTAATTTCTGGTATCTGTCGGTGTCTAATGAACCTGTACTTTTTAGAGTGTCAGATCTATAATTACCAAAATGACAGGTAAACTCCCTTTCAAATGAATTATGTAACTGTTTTAATTAAGGCTTCAAACAGTTACAATAATTAAAGATCTTGTGCAATCACATTTTAAAGCTGTAAGTCCTGGGGTTTTATGGTAGAATATTCATCTGCAATTAATTGCTTAAAAAACCCCATTACCTACGAAAACTATATAAAGTACAGGCAGCATCATGACTCAAAGCTTACAATAAAAGTATCACCTCTACCAACAAAAATATTTCATCAGGTCCTATGGGAGTCTGAATCAGGAAACATACAGGAAATATAAATTCTCAAAAATAACATAGAAAGGAATATTTTCTTTATCCTGCAGTGATAACATGCACCGGAGACACTGAGTGACGCCAGATTTGTGTTCCTAATCTTACCCCAAGATGTCTAAAGCACTAAAAAAGGGATTTGAAGATCACTGAACAAAGCAAAAAAAAAGTAAAGATGGCTCTTCCCAAATAATATTCTCAAACACGAAAAGAACTCTCCAAATAGGCTCCCGCAACTCCTCCAAATAAAAGCCTGTGCATATATTTTGCCCAGCCTTTTTCCAGTTCCAGATCTTTATTCTTAGATTTATGGTACCCTCTGGAATCCCACAAACCGTACCCAGTATTTCAGGCAAAGGGTTGTCTTTTGTGCACAAAACCTATTCATAACTACTGATCACACACGCATTCACAACCAGAAATAACCAAACTGTCACTCTGACCTGCTTGTTCATGCTCAGCTGTCATCTGAAGAGTGGAGAGGGGAGCCAGATAGCAGCCTCTAATTTACATATTCAAATAGTGTAAACTGGGGCAAAGCCCACAAAAATTCTTGAAGCACACCTTTACTATTTTGAGTACCCGTAACCTGATCCACTCTCCCTACCACTGGTCAACTGGCCAGTTGTCAGCACCTCTTATATGCCATAGAAGTGTGCTAGATGTCACTATAATCAAAAAGTAATGAAACACCTATTTGTGTTACCATCACTACACTCAACATAACAATTGGGAATTTTGTATTGCTATTCCTTTTGTTTTGTGATCAGCAATTACTTGCTAATTTTACCATGTACCACCTAGCTAGCTGGATTAACAACATTATCTTTTTAACCAAGTAGCCTAACCTTATGCAAACAATAGCTCTTGTTCACATATGTTAATTGTGAATTGACCTACATAAAAAAGTGAAATGGAAAGCCAAGTTGGAGCACCCAGTTGTATTTTTTAGCTTTCCTTGCCATAATCTCCACTAAAAACTAATTCAAAATCTCAACAGAATAACAAGTGCATAGTGATTGTTATCTTTGTTTAAGATCTTCATAGTAGAACTTTTTTAAACAAAAAGTGATTTTAATTTCACTGGGTTTTTATTACTGGAGCGTAGCAAGACATCGACTCAAAAGTGCATTTTCTTGCTTTTTCCTTCTACCTCCTTATAATTAAGTAGCTTTAATTAAACAGGGATACTTTTGGGACATCACACCTATCCTCCTGAGACCCAGCAGAAAAATAATGAAAGCATTTACATTTTTTGACAAAAAGTTTTCTGGATGACAAAAACATTTTCAAAAATATTATCTTTTATTTTTAGTGAATAATATCCAGGTGTAGGCGTAGGCAGTGGCTTATAGGGCACCATCCGTAAAAAATGGGAAAATGGAATGCCATGCTGCATTCTGGATAGTTGACCAAATCCCCCCCTCCCCCAAGCGCCACAATATCTACCTACCATCCCACCCCGCCTCCGCAATCCTGCCTAGCGAGGCACAGGCCAGTCGCCCTGCTTATTGGATAGATTTCAGGATAACGGAATATATTGTTCTTGAGATTAAGCCCAGAGACTCATGAATGGCCAGGTTTTAGGACGAGAGGAGGCTATCAATTTTTACCGTGGCAGGGTTTACAAAAAATGGAAATGTTATTATTAGCAGTGTAGTTTGCTAGACCTGGCAGTCTTATAAAGTGACACCAGCGTCCTTCCAAAGTACATATGCAGTTGTGCAATTCAATGCCACCAACATCAGCACCAGAATTATACAAAAGATTATTTTCCCCATTGTCTTTTTCTGGTCCTATTTTCCCCCCAATTCAAATTACTTTGTTAAATATACAATCACCAGCCACTTCATTAGGTGACAGGAGTGGCACCCGGGTTAGTCTTCTGCTGCTGTAGCCCATCTGCTTCAAGATTTGACGTGGTGTGCGTTCAGAGATGCTCTTCTGCATACCTCGGTTGTAACGAGTGGTTATTTGAGTTACTGTTGCCTTTCTACCAGCTCGAACCAGTCTGGCCATTCTCCTGTGACCTCTGCCATCAACAAGGCATTTTCGCCCAGAGAACTGCCACTCACTGGATATTTTTTCTTTTTTGGACCATTCTCTGTAAACCCTAAAGATGGTTGTGCGTGAAAATCCCAGTAGATCAGCAGTTTCTGAAATACTCAAACCAGCCCGTCTGGCATCAACAACCATGCCACGTTCAAAGTCACTTAAATCACCTTTCTTCCCCATTCTGATGCTTGGTTTGAACTTCAGCAGATCGTCTTGACCATGTCTACATGCCTAAATGCATTGAGTTGCTGCCAAGTGATTGGCTGATTAGATATTTGTATTAACGGGTGCAGTTTGCAGTTGAACAGGTATACCTAATGAAGTGGCCGGTGAGTGTATGTGAAATTCTCAACGCATTTACTATATACCACATGTAACTTGCATTCCGAGCTCATTCTATATCCCAAAGCCTCCTATCTTCGTATGAAAAGTGGTTCTCAGCCCATGGCCCAGGGTTGACCATGACCCAATTTGCATAATTATGCAGCATAATTTTCAGTCTGAAAGGCCCATTTTTTCCAGTCAATGACAATAAGATGGCACTTTACCTTCAGGGTATTTTTCTTATTTGTTATTGACAGCAGTGTTTCTCATTAATTAACTAAACTGTAGCGGCCCGCCACAGTCTAATTTGTATCACCGCAGTTTCAGAATGAAGCAAAAATATTTTGTACTGTCATAATAAACACAATCTGTATCGTAGCTTCCTTGCTATATGTGCACACGGGATGAGAGCGGGCCTTCTTCACTGAAAAACCTGTTGCCCTCTGCAAAAATGGTTGCCTTCCACTTACGGTCGACCTCTTATTGGATTAAAATGCTATCGCATTATTTAAACTTCAGTACATTGTTTTGCGCATACCTACACGCAGTACAAGTTACCTGTATGTTCGTTCACCAAGCATGTATGTGGTTGTATTTGTTATGAAGCTAGCTAACAAGGCTCTGTAAATAGCTGCCAACTAGCGAGCGATAAAGCCCTGTTAAATTTGGCTAAATTCATATTGGGGAAATGTCATGCTTGTGTAATGTTCATGGTTTGAATGTACTGTGAAGATTTGATTTCACTTCTGTTTGTAAAATTGGCAGTATGCCAGTTATAAATGCGGTTTCAGATCAACCAAGTGTATTGCTGCATTGCCCCACCACAGTTCCCCATAATCCGGGGACAATAGTTTCTCCGTCTGATAATTGGGCTGAACACGGGTTGAGAACCGGCTTTGGATTCATTAATCCAACAGCTATTTAACAGGTACTGTCACATAACCAGCGGTCCCATCCTTTAAGTCTTTTGCGGTGATTCAGATACTGACAGAGCAAGAACACAAAGAAAGATCTGGGCCAAAACTCAGAGGTGAGGCACAGCTTTAATTTGCTTTCCTAGGAAGCCAGGCACACAATTGCTTATGCTTATTTAGAGTGACAGTAATCCTTATCATGAAATCATTGTCTGTGGCGTTTTCTCACAGTGCAATCACTTTGATTAATGTCTGTTTTTAGTACACTGGGTTCTTAGAAAAAAAGGGTGATGCCACAAAGGAATTTTTTTTTAAAAATCTGTCATTTAACAAGAATGCATTAGAAATCTGAGAATGTTGCCTTCAATTCTTCTCTGCAGACAACGAATCCCATTCAAACACATGTTAAAGAAAACACATTACCTTAATTTATCCAGAAAATTACCCAGCATCTGATACAGCATCTGTTTTACAATGAAGACTTGGCCAAGAGGGCAGCAGAATAAATTAATACAAAAAATATACAATAACAGATACCAAGTATATATAAGAAAAAAAGAAAAGAAAAAAGTACCAATATTTACTATGACACCTACGCTATGTTAATAGATACTACAGTATGTATCCCAAATTCATACAATGAAATGAAGCTCTGAAGGTGGAGTGTTTTTTGCAGGTCATTGCAAAACCAAGGACCCAGGAAGTCAAAACCCTTCCTATCCAAGACAATACTTGCTCTCAGTCACCTGGAACCTAAACAAGTATTAACAGCATACATTCTAAGAACTATAATCAGTACATTTTAAGGAAGAATAATATAAATTCTAAATGAAAACATCTTAAATCATAAATCTTAAAGGTCATAAAGGCCCCAAAGAGAAATATTCCAATATGTGCAAGGATGTCACTGCAGTGTGCATATAAATAAAACCATCAAACTCAAGTGCTAAAGAGCTGCAGACACATTTTTCTTGCAGTGAATAAAGAGGGAAAAAAGAAGACCTTCAGCTTAAATGTTTTGCCATCTTGTCAATTTGAGCCATGAAATTTAGCCAAGATCTTTATCAAGCCAAAGGCCACAGTACATGTAACATGAGTATACACGTTGTCATCTGAAATAACTGTTTGATTCAGATCCAGCGAATGTGAGTGTGTGGAAGTCATAACCTTGGCTTTGTCAGTATTTAAATTGAAATTACCCCGAATATATTAAAATCAGGTCAAACATTTTCCATGTCGCACTTAAGGGTATCAGCACTTGCGTGCACTACAGTGTCATGAGCAGATATACACACATCTCTCATTTGTGCGTGAATATACTTGCCAAAAAGAAACTATTAAAAGGCGGGGAGGAAATGGGAGAGAGGCAGCTGAGGTGGCCAGAAGAGTCGCCAGGCACCAGGAGTCAGTCCCAACGCACTGTTCGTCGGTGGCACCAGGAAGAGTGATGCGGGGGCGCTCTTCTTGCTCCTGTATATTGTAGTGCGGTGTCCCTTCAGAACCTCAGATATTTTAGCGATCTGGGACAGCTGCAGGACCTCGGACAGTGTCCGCCCCACTCACATGCATAGTAGCAGCTGTGGTGCATTACCAGTAGGGCTAGCTGATACCCATTGCCTAATTACTGGGTTCTGTTAAAGGCCTTGTTCCCGGGCCTAAAGGAAGAAACCTATTTGCCACATGGTTGCTACATGAGGTTGGGTTTTGCAACCAGATTGCAACAAGTGGTTGCAACCAGATTAATTGTTCTTGGTAGCCTTTGTGATAATACAGCCTTTCATTGTCTGTTTGTGAACTCTTTTTGTTCTGCCCTTTTACATACATTTTATTCATTTTTCATATACTCATTCGGTGGAATTATTTTGTTGTTTAAGTTGAAAAACTGAATAAAACGTGGACATTTGCTTGCATTCATGTTGTTTGTTCACCAGGGGACTCAGTGGTCATCCCCAGCATTGTGTCACATACTGTACACTCAACGACCACATGAATCAAAGGGAGCAAAAACTGAAAAGGCCAAAAGAAGAGGAGTAGCAAGACATCAGAATGAAATAATGTGTAAGGAGAATACTGTGACAATTTTAAAAACAGATGTGCTGCATGATCCCCACTAATCCACCAAGCCACACTGGTAGACAGTTGCACATCTCTGAATGTTCAAAGATTTGACACAAAATCACATGTAACTGCATATAGAGCTAAACGCAATCGCAGTGGAAAATAAATTTATCATAGCAAACTGTATCCACTGCAGCAACACCTCATGTGTGTATATATAACATTAGATGACAAATATATGTGCAGTTAAATGCACAAGTTTTGGCTGTGCCCAATTGGCTGCTTTTCTCAGTTATAAACACATTTCACATTTACAGCTATTGAAGAATGTTTGTGTATTTCAAAAGTTAACAGCATGGAAAATTCTAAAGAAGAAACAAACTGCTGGAGGACTTAGAACTCACCAGCGATCAGGTCATCCATGGAAGATATCAGAATGTGTTGACAAGATAATTGTAAGAGCTGTAAATAAAAATCCTACACTCTCAGAAATAAAGGTACACAGGGGTACAAATTCTGTACAAGTATAAAACTGCACCTCTAAAGGTACTAGTGACAAGTGATTGTACCTTTCTAGGTGCTGAATGGTACCTTTTTTCTGGTAAAGGTACAGTTTTGTACCTTCAAGGGGTACTGCCACAGTGGCAAGCGATTGTACCTTTCTAGGTACTGAATGATACCTTTTTTTCTGAGAGTGTAAACTGTCAACTCAAGTAACTGCTAATGATCTCTGAACAGTGGGGGTGAAAGCATCACAGGACACTGCAAGACTGAGAGGCAAATTACAGAGGCTACACATCCAGATGTAAACCTCTCATCAGCGCAAGATTGGATTTTGCAAAAAAAACAAACAAAGAGCTTGATGAGTTTCAGAAACAAGCCTTACGGACAAACGAGACAAAGATAAACAGAGAGACAGAAAGGTGAATGTGTGGAGAAAGCGGTACTACTTTGGATCAGCATACTACTGTGAGGGAGTTGGAGTTTTGGGAGACCAACCGCGACTGAACAGGGGGTTCTTTAAGCTATTAACCAGAGGTAAAATAGCCACAAAGTCTCAAGAAGAAGGAAACAATACCTAGGGAGAGTCCAAGAAAAGCTCTACACACCTACTGGAAAGAACAAGTTTAAAGGAGTAGAAATAAAAACTGCCGGAGCAGAAAGCACCAAGAAACGACCTACCGAGCTGAAAGTAAACCCTAAAGAAAGAATCTGAGCTTAGATTGTGGCACTAACTGTGCCAGCATTCTAAAAAGCTAAAGACTGTTGTGCTATTTATAGCAAACAATCAAATCGCAGCTCAATCCTTTACCTACCTTTACCTAGCTTTACCTTTAACCTTTAAACATTACCTACTTACCTTTACCTTTACCTTTACCTTTACTTTTACTTACCTTACTTAACCTTACCTTTACCTTTTACCTACCTACCACATTTCCATCGCGACAGATTACCTTCCGTCACTAGTGACACTGTAAGCTACTTTACGCTTGCCTCGGTTAAATAGAAACCAACAGGTGCAAATAGTAAAAGAAATTTGCACGTGTATAATTCAATCAACTCAATGGCCGTAATAACTGAAGAAAAGGTGCATGAAAAAACCAATGGCCGTAATAACTGAAGAAAAGGCGCAGGAAGGAAAAGAAATGGTGGCATCAGCCAAAACCATGACAACTACATACCATGACCACACCATACCATATATATATATATATATACACACTCATTGGCCACTTCATTAGGTGACAGGAGTGGCACCCGGTGTGGTCTTCTGCTGCTGTAGCCCATCTGCTTCAAGATTTGATGTGGATTGCGTTCAGAGATGCTCTTTTGCATACCTCGGTTGTAACGAGTGGTTATTTGAGTTACTGTTGCCTTTCTATCAGCTCGAACCAGTCTGGCCATTCTCCTCTGACCTCTGCCATCAACAAGGCATTTTCGCCCAGAGAACTGCCACTCACTGGATATTTTCCCTTTTTAGGACCATTCTCTGTAAACCCTAGAGATGGTTGTGCGTGAAACTCCCAGTAGATCAGCAGTTTCTGAAATACTCAAACCAGCCCGTCTGGCATCAACAACCATGCCACATTCAAAGTCACTTAAATCACCTTTCTTCCCCATTCTGATGCTTGGTTTGAACTTCAGCAGATCGTCTTGACCATGTCTACATGCCTAAATGCATTGAGTTGCTGCCACATGATTGGCTGATTAGATATTTGTGTTAACAGGTGCAATTTGCAGTTGAACAGGTATACCTAACGAAGTGGCCAGTGAGTGCATATATATACACACACACATTTCAATATCAACGTATGTCAGAACTGAAACAAAGCAAACAATAAGATTTTTATAGAAAATGCAGTTCCATTTTTGATGTCTTAAAACAATCTCATCAAACAGTTCCTTGAAATTAATGAAAACCATGCTGGCATTTGTCTCATTCACGACCGTGTGCTGAAGCAAAATGATTTATCTGAGGGGCCTCATCTGAATCAAAATTTTACCTTTGAGGAATTCTGAGGCCAGCACGCCCTGTGCTCACCTTGCATGTTGTGTGTGGAGACACATAATTAATGGTCGGCATTCTCTGAAGCATAAAAGCAGAATTCAGAATGAACCAGGAGAGTAATTAGTCATTCCACAAAAGATGTTCTATTGTTGGCAGGATGTGGAGGTAAAGAGGACTGGACAGTGGTTTCTGTTTTTTTTCTCTCCCATCTGCTTGGTAAAACATTGTGTGTGTGTGTGTGTGTGTGTGTGTTTGTTTTGCATGTGTGAGCAGTCAGTCATAAGAGAGAAAGAGAGAGACCAGTGAGTCATATAATTGCAAGATTTATATCTGTCAAGTTCTGCTGTATTTGAGAAAACCTGAGCTGAACAAATTGTTGTTCTGAAACCTGGAGAGAACCCCACCCATGATGCTGATGATAGTACTTGAGGTTGGGAGCAAGTTAAACCTAAACATGTAGTTTCCTATGTGGCACAATTAGGGCCACCAGTTTGCCTCCCCTTGTTTTCTGGCATGGTACTTCATTCCTCCACCAGCTAGAGGTCACAATAGTCTTTGTCAAGCCCCTTCACAAAAAATTATCCCACACACACCACCTCAATATTCTAATAATCAATGACAGATGGGGGTTTTTAAAAAGGGGGAATCAATTGAAGATAGGGATTTTGAAAAGTAAAAAAAATAAATAAATTTGGCATCTGGAACCATTGGTTGTTGAACTGCCAGCTGCTTCCTGGAATGCTCAGTTTTGCGATTCCAGCTGCTTGTGTTTTACTGTGAACTTAGCTTTAAATATATAGATGCCAGCTGAGCTATCTAGACTGCAATCGATCAGCTTCACTTTGAATATTCCATTGAACAAGTAACAGTAAAAATATATTTTATGGGTCAGTGCTGTTGGTTATGCTTTACATCATACGGTCTCGTAGAAATGCAATCAATAAAGGCAATATGACAAACTCATAAAAGGAGACAGCCTAAGGGCAGTTCATCAACCCTGCTAATCCTGACAGAAGCTAGGAATATGCATCTATTTACACCTGTGTATATCAGCCAGCAAAAGATTCAGCTACTGAGCAACAGCTAACTCACTAACTAGGTAGAAGCTAGCAAGCTAGCCAGATAGATAGATAGAGATCTAGGTAGCTCTCTCCCTAGCAAGTTACCAATTTATCTTGTTAGCAAGAAAGATGTAGAGTCAACTAGCTAATACATACACAGCATTTACTTACTACTGTTTGTTACAAAGGAATGGCTGAGTGTAGGCTATATGTATTCACAATAGTCTAGCTATGGTTTTCATATTTTAAATCAAGTTCAAAGCAAAACACAAGCACCTGCTTCTCCATGTTTACACTTTCCCAGGAGATTCTGACACCATGACATTGACCCGGAAGTACATATGTGCTGTTATTTATATTTGTTTGCGAGATCTCGCAAAAGTTTTGCTGGGGAATGCAAAATTTTGTGAGGGAACCCTAAAGTTTTGCAAGGGAACACAACAGTATTGCAAGGGAACGCAAACGTTCTGCAAGGGAACGCAAGAGCATTTTCTTTGTTCTCTCTCACCCGTGTCTCTTAAGGGACTCCGTACATAAATAAACAGGTAGAAAACATCTTGGTGCTGCCCCCTAATGTTGGAAAAATGCTTTCTGCATTCCACTCTGGCCCCACCCCCATTGCGATATCAGAGTTCCTCTTTGAAGGTACTACTATGTCATGTAGATGTCAATCAAGATTTCAAGCTGGAAAATAGTTTCCGCCCACAAATTCTTCCGTTTACGTTTTTAATAGGACAGAACACTGCCTGCACCTGATTGGCTAGATTGGTTTTGGCCCAACCTTTTTCAAACCGGAGAAACATAGTGGCCTGATCATAGACTCTCTCATATTCCGCCTAAACAATCCACTAAAATATGTTTCTGAAAATTTTTGAGGTGAGAAATTGCTTCTTATCTGGATTCATATTTGATCTGCAATGCTTAGTTTGACAGTTTTATCCAAGTTTCATGAGCCTGTTGCAGCTACGCTGTACAAATTCATTTGCATATAGAATACTTAATGCAAATGAGATGGGCACACCTACCCCACCCACCCGAGGACGCATTTTTCAAAACCATGTAGTAGGCGGGGCCAGGCTGAAACAGTGAGTGTAATTACTCTTTAACATCAGCAACCCATTCAGACCCGAGAACCAGGTGACCTGAGTTAATCAACTGTGTAATTGTGTAATCAACTGCTTTAAATAATCAATTTCTGTACTACTCAAGTGTTGAGTAACAATCAAAGTCAGCAGATCCTGTGACTGTGCAGGACCAGGAGTGAGGATCACTGGCTCAAAGACATGCTTTTCTCTAGCATTTAAACTTCCAACCATGTTTACTGTCTGTCCTGACTCTCCCCATATTAGACCAACTAACTGTTTTCATAAATGTGTAACTTAGAAAGTCAGTTAGTGACTTGACTGTGCCTTTGGAGTGCCTATGAGGACCCCTGGAGGATATCAATTTAAATACAAGTTTTAGTCACTGTGGGGGGTGTTTTTTTTTGGGGGGGGGAGGGGGGCAGACATGCTTATGGAATATTTTCTCTGAAAATCAAAACAATTGTTCACAAAAACAGTTTAAATCTCTGCAGGTAACATGGTGAAGACAAACTGGTGGCCCTAGGCATAATAGATATCACAATCATAGACCTATAACACACTGATTGAAGTCTTAAGGCGGCTTTCTGATATTCTTTTATTTTAGGTATTGTACTATTTCATATAAATCAGTGTACTGTGAATTAAATTATACAATATGTATGAGGGACTAGTAGCCAATCATAAGAGTTTGTAACATACATTTCTTGACATCTGCGTGCTTCAGTTAAATATGACTGCTTATCATTAACTGTAATTTTGGAATAAGCCATGAGTAGATGTTATATTTGAGCCGAGTAGACTGAACTAGTAAGTAAAGCTCTCTTTTATAAAATACAACCAAAAAATATAAATATTCTTAATGAAATACAAATACGAGTATTTTGTCCCAGTCAGAGGCGTAGCCTCTTAAGTTGCATGTTCACGACTTTAATGGCAATGGAATCCCTTGATTGCCAAAACAAAACAGAAAACAAACGTAATTTGCATAAACACCGAGACCGTCAGTGTCGAAGACAAGCCTATACTGTTGACACTTCGAATCAGTTTGACTACAGGTGCTGCGTCCGGGCGTATTTCCCCAAACCACAATGTAACTAGTTGCGCATCCTCCACAGCGAGCCCCTTCCAAACGGATCCTCTTCAAAGGAAAAAAACGGAACACGTTTCGCTCTTTTCCCTTGGAATACCAAGAGTGTTTTATCAGATTGGATGGCTCTAGAACTCGACACACGCAACACATTTTGATTTTTGAAGATTCTTCTGACAGTAATTTTGGACTTACTGCCTGTTTTCGAATACATTTCCGACTCATAACATACCTCTGAAATTACCTGACAACATGCAAATATAGTCTTCATATAGTTCTCATTCGGCTTCGTTCAAATGTGGATTGTAATTATTTTTAAAACAATGATTCATAAATCGGTTAATTCATCTTAATCACGAGCAGACCTGCGTGTTCATGTTTTTCATGTAGATTATGGGAGCTGATATCCCTGGAATTAACACGAGCTTCAATCTCACTCATAACGACTCTTCGAGGATCAGCAGCACTGGTGCTGCCTTTTCGGGATTTGTCATGGTGATCCTGGCTGTGCTTATGGTAACTCTGGTAGTTGTAGTCGTAGTTGGGAACGCACTGGTCATCCTCGCTTTCATAGTGGACAAGAGCCTGCGAAACCAAAGCAACTATTTCTTCTTGAACCTTGCGATATCAGATTTTCTTGTAGGTGAGTATGTATAAATGTAGCTCACATTAATCTACTTTTATTTTACAACATAAAATAAACAAATCGGCTAAAATGCATTGAATAGCTACATTTGAAGCCACTGCACGCTCAAAAATAACCCGGAATTATAATGTTCCAGGCAAGAATCCAGACAAGAAAATTATTCAACACGAACGTCTTCAGTCCGAACCCTACTTTAATTCTCCATGTATTTTCTTTTCCCGTTAATTGATTTATGCCTATCATTAGCCAGAACGTGTATTTTTACTGATCAACAAAATAAAGACGACTCTCAGATATCTCAATTCCTGTCATCGTTCTGGACAAACTTATAACGTAATTCATGTGATTTTAGGGTTGCAAATTCGTAGGCAATTGATTATATGATTCATATAATATAGTATCGCACAAAACGGCACACGTGGAGCGTATATCTACACAAAATGTATTTTCAGTCATGGTTATCTGTTTTAGCATTTATAAATGCGTTTGGCTGACGGCAAAATATGTTTCTCCACAGTCAAATTGAAAACAATTTGAACGGACAGTACTGGACCCCACCTGGAAAACATTGATACTTCCTCAAATGGCTGGAAGTGCTTCGTTGATGCTAGGTTTTACGCAGGCACACCTTCTCTTTCAGCCAAACTCTTTTACTCCTGGTTAAATTGCCAAGTATATTACACAGGTTTGTCCAGGACCCCAGGGAGTCGCCCGCCTATCCCTTGCGATATTTTTCTGGGTTCTTTAATAACCTCATGAAATGTAGGTTAGGTCTTCGAAATCACAAAGTCTGTCTTGATTTACCTCCCGCATTGCCAGATAAAGACCGTACCGACACAGTGTCTTCTGCAATAAGGGGTCCTTTAAAAACACATATTTTTTCTTAAATACAAAGCCACTATTACCAATGCCTGAAGAAACATAGAAAAGGGATGGACATACATTATTTAAGATTGACAGTTTCATTCACATAATACCTGCTGTTCCAGATGTTCTAGGAGTTTAAAAAATTTCAGTGAACTACTCTTGGTTGAGACAAAAAAAATAAAAAAATAATAAAAAATGCTTCCTGTCATAAATGTTAAACATTATCTGTGGCAACAAATTTCACTCAAAGCAGCTTTCAGTTCATGAGAAACAACACAGAAAGAATGATCAATCAATCAATCATTGTTTTCTTTTGTAAAGTAGTGTTCACAGTTACATTATCATGCAATGATTCCATGGATTTCCTAGAACAAATGAAAAAACTCCTGAAAAACTATTGGGGTACAACTATTTTTAAATAAAATGAAGATAAACCGTTATTATCTTGCCTTTGGTGTGTAATAAATGCTCTAGCTGATTATTTCTTCCATTCATATGTATTTATTGTATAATTTCCAGCTTTGCCTGTCAATATCGCAGCATAAACAATATGATAGGTGGTTGGCTGTAATGTCAATAAATATGAATCCCAATGGACATAAATGGAAGTTACTGTAAGATGATTCCAAGGGGGAAGACTGACAGGGGCCCTCAAGAAATATCAAATTTTCTTGGGTGGTGGGACCCAATGTGAAATATTTTCTTGGGGCCAAACATCCCTGGTGGTGCCCCTGGACATAACTATCTAATAATTATTAATAATATTTTATTATTGGAGTTAAATGGAAATAGCTTGTTATGTATTGTATATCATGTGTCAGGTTTGTGTTTGTTCAAATATGCTTTCAAAGCAAGAGATCTGAAATAATGTTTATCCATGCATTTCTTTGTTCATTGATAACACCGGAGCACTTATAATTTTAGCAAGATTAAACAGTGCTAAAGATGCTAACTTGTGCAGTCATGTCTTAGGGTGTGTTGGGCCTGATAGCCTATCATAGAATGGTGTGCCCGGTGGGGTGTAGGACTTCTGATGGATTGGTGCTGATAATCTTGCTTGCCTGTTCAGTCACGCGCTGCAGATTGGCTTGGTCCTCACACACACTACCAATATGCCTGATGGTGATAGCGCTTTGTGTCTGATGGTGCTGTATTTGATTACAGGGGCCTTTTGCATCCCGGTCTACATCCCGTACATTCTAACTGGG
Source organism: Anguilla rostrata (assembly GCF_018555375.3). NCBI lineage: Eukaryota > Metazoa > Chordata > Actinopteri > Anguilliformes > Anguillidae > Anguilla > Anguilla rostrata. The sequence continues at coordinate 35,935,638 of NC_057936.1, forward strand.
CGGTGGATGTTCGGGAGAGGACTGTGCAAATTGTGGCTGGTCGTAGATTACCTGCTGTGCACCGCCTCGGTCTTTAACATCGTTCTCATAAGCTACGACCGCTTCCTCTCCGTCACCAGAGCTGTGAGTATGGTCACCGTTGGCTTTACATCAAGCAGGAAACTTAACTACAGCCCCCATTCCATTTCTGCAGCATCCTTGGTTGGTTTTGGACGACACAGCCTTGTGCATTCGTCCTTAAATGTGCGTACTTCCAGTTCCTTCATCTCATGGGTTTTTGGTAACTTTGCACTGAGGTGGGCAGCCGTTGTGCTGCAGGGCTATGTATGCCATGGAGCTGGTGCAGACAGATTGCAGGTCCACCCATCAACCAGAGGAGCCGCTACTGGGCAACAGGATTAGGATTGCTCTGCCAGATGCAACCCCCCTTGCCCTGTGTGTGCTGCATCAGTGTCTATTTATTGAGCTAAAACTTGTCAATTTTGAGGCAGATCTCTTTCACAGATATTTTTTTTAAGCATGTCATTATGTGTAGACAAACCTTTTGCAACGATAAAGCACAACCCTAGAACAAGTTTGGCGGTACCTCATGCGTACTGTTTATTGTGGTAGTATTTCCCCGAGGACCAGCACGGCCTTACATATGACATCGTGCTACCTCTGAGTTCACATTTATTGCTCTCTGCTAGCCCTCAGTGCTACCTCCATCAGTGATTACAACTAGATTTGAAAACAGTATGGTTTCAGTGTTCACATCAGAACACTCACATGCGTCTTGGACTTACACCTTCAGGATCTTGTTAGTCTTAAAATGATGTGTCTGTGTAAAATGGACATTTCTGTCATTTCAGTGGCTACATGTGACTGACCTTATCTGGTACATGTGCATGATTGCAGTGCTGGCAATGGTGCCAAGCTGGACATGAGAGGCTTTCCTTAATATAAATAATCTATGGTCTCTTAAAATGATTTTTGCAATAATAATAATAATAATAATAATAATAATAATAATCATGGCCATCATCATTGAAATTTGCATAATGCTTTTTAATAATGCGAAGACACTTTAAAATATTGCCACGAAAACGGAAAAGGCAATATATTAAGTCAGTATATAAAGTCAGACAGGAATTGAATGTAGACAGGACAGAAGGGTGACAGAGGAGGGAGGGAGATAGGTGAACACAGAATGTAAGCGTGTGTTGGGGCGAGGGGATTTTCAAAGTTTGTGCGACCAATTTGTCTTCACGCTTGTTTTCACAAATGTACTTCAGTCACCATCAACAAAAGGTTGACAGCCTTTTTGTGAAGCCACATGTTCAAGCCAATGTCCTGATTGCACCACCCTAGTAATCTACCAATTTAAGCACAGACAGTGATTGACAGTAATGTTTACGAGTAGCAGTGATGCATTAAATTCAGTCAGATGCAGAAAACACATTAAAATGAAAACAGTTGTGTAACATTTAATTTTGAAATGGTAAAATGAGAAGTGTTAAAAATAGTCTGCAGCAATGATTCAAATAATGATAAAGGAGTGTAGTGTACACAGTTGAAATGAAAATTTGAGGTCCTAAACTCTGTAAATAAATAAGATCATGGTCAGTTGTCGTCCTGTCCCTGACTGATGATGCTGCATGAAAACATATACATATGAAAAGATTAATCTGTCTGCATGAACAGAGGTGGATACGTTGACTATGGGCACATATAGTTTTATCTTCCGAGTAAGACTCGGAAACATTTCTTCAACTGCATTCCAGAAATCACCCAATGGCAGTGCAGTGCTATTTTCAGCCATGTGTCTTGTGTTCACTCATCCCACATGTGATCATGTCCATCCACATCACATTTCACTGGCTTCCTGTTTCACCTCACATCAGATTTAAAACCTAGGTGTTAGCCTGACATGCAGTGAATGGAACAGCTCCACCTTTTATCCGATCAATCAAACTCTCCTTTCCACAACCTTGAGGTGGTGACTGGCTCTCCAGTTCCAGTGTGGTTACTTCTCCCAGTAATGATCCCTGTCTGTATTGGCCCCCGCAGTGGTGGAATGAACTTACCAAAGTAGTCAGGACAGAAGAATTATCTTCCAGCAAGAGACTGCACACTAACCTCATGCACGAACACTGATATAGGTTTATGCATGGGCGTTGCTAGACCCCTTTTACTGGGGTACGTGCCCCAGTATTGATCTGTGATCAGTGTTTGAGTTTTAACAAGCTCCTATATTTGGCAGTGGATTAATTTAGATTGATAATAACGGGAGACTAATGGATTTTTTTCTAATCCACAATGTCAAAGCAACGCAGTTTAACCCAAAATACAAGCTGAGGCACGGACCTTGCGGTCTGGGTCTGTACACCGCGGCGTGCACATTACTGTCCATGCACGCCAGTGTGCATGTCGTAGGCATTCAAGAAAAAAATTGTGTGATTTGAGTAATGGGGGGCCTGTGCCCCAGTAGCAACGCCCCTGGGTTTATGTATATCTTCTGAGGGTTCCTGTTATCTATGTAGTCATATGTACATATTATTAATACTTTGGTTGTTGGTTAGTGCGATTAACTTGCACTAGTGCTTTAGTGATGTTGCATCTTTGCTCACTGATCTGATAATGTTGTTAGCTAAATCGGGGCCTATTGTTAATTAAGTATCTGCAGTTCTGTTTTTCTTTTATTGTAAGCTGCTCTGGATAAACGCATCAGCTAAATGAATGTAATGTAATGAACATAATTTGTAATTGCCCAGCTCAGTTTCACATTTTTCATTGGAACCTAAAATTGAGTCCAATTGAGGAGGGTTGTCATGTTGCACCTACACACTTGCTTTGGATCAAAACCAGCTTCAAGTCATTTTTGAGCGGGTTTATGGAAACGTGGCTTATTTTTGAGTTCATCAGGGTTTTAATATGTTGTTTTTTCAATTCAACTTCACTGACAGTTATACAAACCGTTGGGGTCATTGTTTCCGCATCTGGTACAGTGTATCAGCAACTTCAATTGGTTCTCATGCACTTACCTTGAAGAAGGAATAAAATATGTAAAACACATTTGTCTGTCATTTCTGTTGATTTGTCTAGGACCATGGATATAGTATGTTGTCAGTTAGGGTGTTGATAAGTTCTTTCTTTTTGTTTTTATACAAAGCAACAGTCCAACATACTTATGTCGAAGCTGTCTAGCTGATAGAACTGTCCTGCCATTACATGCTTTAAAGATTTTTTTTTAAAAAGCGCATAATTTTGAATTACCCTCTTTTTCCAGCACACTTTTTCCACATTTTTTAATGTTACAGCCTTATTATAAAATTGATTAAATTCATTTTTATTCTCATCAATCTGCACACAATAACCCATAATGACAAAGCAAAAACAGGATTTAGACATTTTTGAAGATTTATCAAAAATAAAAAACTGAACTATCACATTTACATAAGTTCACACACCCTTTACTCAGTACTTTGTTTAGGCACCTTTGGCAGCGAGTACAGCCTCAAGTCTTCTTGGGCGCGATGCTACAAGCTTGGCACACCTGTATTTGGGGTATTTCTCCCATTCTTCTCTGCAGATCCTCTCATACTCTGTCAGGTTGGATGGGAACGTTGCTGCACAGCTATTTTCAGGTCTCTACAGAGATGTTCGATTGGGTTCAAGTCCGAGCTCTGGCTGGGCCACTCAAGAACATTCCCAGACTTGTTACGAAGCTACTCCTGCGTTGTCTTGGCTGTGTGCTTAGGGTCGGTGAACCTTCATCCCAGTCTGAGGTCCTGAGCACTCTGGCGCAGGTTTTCATCAAGGATCTCTCAGTACTTTAACTCCATTCATCTTTCCCTCAATCCTGACTGGTCTCCCAGTTCCTGCTGCTGAAAAAGCACACCCCCACACCATGATGCTGCCACCACGCTTCACTGTATGGATGGTATTGGCCAGATGATGAGCGGTGCCTGGTTTGCTCCAGATGTGACGCTTGGCATTGTGGCCAAAGAGTTCAATCTTGGTTTCATAAGACCAGAGAATCTTGTTTTTCATGGTCTGAGAGTCCTTTAGGTACCCTTTGGCAACCTCCAAGCGGGCTGTCATGTGCCTTTTACTGAGGAGTGGCTTCCGTCTGACTACTCTACCATAAAGGCTTGATTGGTGGAGTGCTGCAGAGATGGTTGTCCTCCTGGAAAGTTATCCCATCTCTACAATGGAACTCTGGAGCTCTGTCAGAGTGGCCATCAGGTTCTTATCACCTCCCTGACCAAGGCCCTTCTCCCTCGATTGCTCAGTTTGTCCGGGTGGCCAGCTCTAGGAAGAGTCCTGGTGGTTCCAAACTTCTTCCATTTAAGACTGATGGAGGCCACTGTGTTCTTTGGGACCTTCAATGCTGCAGGTACCCTTCCCCAGATCCCTTGACACAATCTTGTCTCGGAGGTCTACGGACAATTCCTTTGACTTCATGGCTTGGTTTTTGCTCTGACATGCACTGTCAACTGTGGGACCTTATATAAACAGGTGATTTGGAAAGGTATACATGTCCAATCAATTTTATTTACCACAGATGGTCTCCAATCAAGTTGTATAAACATCTCAAGTATGATCAATGGAAAACAGGATGCACCTGATCTCAATTTTGAGTGTCATAGCAAAGGGTCTGAATACTTGTGTAAATGTCATATTTAATTTTTTTATTTTTAATAAATTTGCAAAAATTTCTAAAAAACCTGTTTTCACTTTGTCATTATGGGGTATTGTGTGTAGATTGATTAAATTCATTTTTATTCTCATCAATTTTAGAATAAGGCTGTAACAAAATGTGGAAAAAGTGAAGGGGTCTGAATACTTTCCGAAGGCAATGTATGCATTATGTACTAACCCAGATGGAAAATCTTTTGTTCAGGATTGTCTTTTCTTTAACTCTTGAGAAAGTAGTAAGATCTCAATTGTACATCTTTTTGAGATCACTTCAATCTGAATTGTTGATCCTAAAACCCCCTTAGGAGAAAAGATGAGATAATGAGAGAATGAATTTGAAACAAATGGATGTTGAATTGAGATGCGGTTGTTTCTCATGAGGTCACTGAGAAAACTGAGACATATTTGAGAAGAATCATAGAGTTTTATTTGAGCTCTTTCTCTGATCTCATGGTCCCATGTTCAGGAGACCTAAATTAGACTTATTTAAGATCATTTAGAGATCTCTTGTTTTGATCAGAGTAAGACATAAATTAGATTATATGTGGTTGTTTCTCCTGAGTTGAATTTGAGAAGTAGGAGAAAAAGCCTTTGGTCTCACCTTAGTATTAAAAATAGCTCATTTGTGTCTAGGAGAAATGAAAGAAACAACCATGAGATCTCTTCTTGGATTTTGCTTTCCTATGGGAAGTGTAGCTATTTAGTACATAATAAATATTTATGAAAAACAAGAATCATGGCATCATCACAAAATATATGTTAACTCAGTTTAAGGTTTACCTGAAGATCTAAAATAATGTCATTTATGAGATATGGAAAACAGTTTTCCAAGCCTGTGCTTGGGGCATTCAGTGACAAACACCTGCCTGTTTAAGTAGCATTCCCACATATATGATAAAATATTCCCAATGTAATAAAGTGCAAGTAATTCACAGTTGCCTCATCAGTGTTAATGACTGCTCTCTGTCAGAGTACATTTCCAGTGACCAGGGACACCCATTGGACTGCTGGAGACTTGGCAGCCCTTGAGTATCCATCTGTGCAGGTTAATTACTTAGAAGGGATCAGCACTTAGGAGTCATCCAACAAATAGCCCAATTTGACACACTGTGAAGCAAAAGTTAGCCCTCAGCACTTTGCTGTTCTAACTCTGACTGCAAAGGCCACATGGCAGCTCAGCAGGCTGTCCAGAAACTTGTACTGAGACACACACACACACACACACACACACACACACTTGATGCAGAGTGATCCATCTGGGTTAGTTTCATGGTAAAATTGTGGGGGTGGGGGGCTGGTGTACGTAGGGTGGAACATTGACTGCTGTAGTAATTACAATCCAAGTAAAACTGAGAAGAAAACGGTGTTCTCTTCTCAGCTTTGCCTCAGCCACTTTATAAGAAAACTGCACAGGTTTCTAGTAGAGTATTGGGTATGGGTATTTGGTTCTTATCGAATCCTGTTTCCGATTGTCATGTTTTTTGAGTACGGAAAGAAACCAAAATGTGTTGTATGCAAAAAACCACCTTTATTTTCAGCAAATTTAGGCTGCTATAAAAAGTAGTAAAAAAGCTAAACCAAGTAAAATTAAATAAAGAAAAATAAATTAGTGTCCTCTCGCTTTGAGGCATGTTCAACACAAACATTTACATCTGCCAAAAAGGAATGTAATCCCTTCAATGACCCTGGTTACCACTCAGTAATATTAATTTCACAGTGTCAGAGCTTGATGTTGGAGGAAGTAGTACATATTAACACTACACACCTAATTAGGTTGCTAATTAATTTGCTATATAACCAGCTATGTAGACGTAAGCACAACAGGTCCTGGCAGTTCCGTAAAATTCTTTGCATTTCACTTGCTTGTGAATGCCATTAAAAATACATTTTCAGGACCAGATGAGCAGATTCGAAATGCACATTTCTTAACGAATTCCCGGACAACCAGACCACAACCAGATTTCAACAAATCTTACAATTTATTAAGGAAGCAAAAATAAAAACAAACTTCAGGAGTGGGCCAGGCCAAAATAACAAACAAAACGCATCCACCTGAACATAGGAAACTAAATACCCTCAAAACAAAAAAAAGGAGAACAAAAGAACAAAGAATCTTACCTTCCTCTTCCTAACTTTAAACCATTTAGACCTAAGGCGCCCTCTAAAAAAAAACATTCTACAACCTAAGGCATTGTTGTAAACAACCTTCTAAAACCTGAGGGTTTTCTGAAAAAAACTTGACAGAATTGTCAACGTTCACTAACACCTTTATTTCTCAGCCTCTGTAGCACATAGGAACATGAAAACCATTTGAGAGCTTAAAACTTTTGGCTTTGAATGGGAAAGTATTGCCTTTGCCCTAATGTTCATTAACATTTTTTAAAAAATCAATAAAACTAAAAAAAATGTTGACGAATGTGCTTGTTGTTTCCAGCCATATTTTCAATAAAACAAACAAACTGGCAGTAGTAGTGCAATAACTATCACAGTTTGTTCACACTCTTGTAACAGAAATGGGCTCACTGATGTGTTCACTGTTAACTTCAGACACACTGCATTTTCTGTCTGTAGTGTCAGTACTAGGATGATTCCATTCTTCACCAAGTTTTTTTAAAATACTGCTCTCGCTGCACGGTGGCATAGTGGTTAGCACTGTTGCCTCGCAAGAAGGAGGTTTCAGGTTCGAATCCAGGTCCGACCGGATCCTCTCTGTGTGGAGTTTGCATGTTCTCCCCGTGTTCGCATGGGTTTACTCCGGGTACTCCGGTTTCCTCCCACACTCAAAGACATGCATGTTAGGTGCGCTCCTACAGTTGCCCTTGACCAAGAACTGGAGTTGGTCCCCAGGCGCTGCACTGTGGCTGTCTACTGCTCCTAAGTAACTATGATGGGTCAAATACAGAGGACAAATTACCCCACGGGGTTCAATAAAAGTATCTTATATCTTATCTTATAATCGCCTTCCCAATGTGGATTTCAGCGAATCACGATGCATTTCATTGGTCACATGTCTTGAAAACAATGACAGGGCCTAAAACACGCTCACGTTGCACCCGGTTGTAAACGGATATACATGCAAATGTTGCATCCGGTCTTAATGGGTTCAACAAAAGAAAAAAATATATATATTAAACAAAATGGCACCCACTCCCCAGCTTCCTGGAAAGAATATCTGAAATCTGTTTATTGCTTCAATAATTTAGGTTTCCACACAACACCAAAATAGGGCCACAACAGGCTGAAGTAGTTTTCCCAACTGTAAGAGATGACTGCTCTAGGGATAGTCTGGTGGCAGGAGAAAGGAGTCGCGTCTCAGCTCCCAGGTATTTATACTTGACCCGCCTTCTCCCACACCTGCAGCTCGTTACCTCAATCACCGTTGTAGTGGGCGGAGCAACCTGTCAGGAGGAGAGGAACAAAGGCAAAACAAGAGCGAGAGAGAGAGAGAGAAAGAGAGAGAGAGAGCAGACATATAGACAACTCAAAAGGGGACAAGTGGACAACTTGACAATAAATACGTCCTTGGATATAACACTATCCATGTAGCATGTAGGCTATACATTCCAAATGGAAGATTGTAACTTCACCTCACCTCAGGAGGGCCATTTGGAAACATTACTAGTTCTATGCCATCGGAAACAACCAAGATATGCAAGAGGCAGCTGCCCTCCAACCGCCAAAGGCTTACACCTTTTCCCCTTTAAAGGAGATTGGTCTGTTCAGTCATAGATCCGGCACGTATTCGCTGGCTATCTGGGGTTATTCAACTTGCATGTTTCTTTGTTTTATGTTACTGGTATGCAATGTAAGATGGATGTAGGCCCATAGACACTACATAGCCAAAAGTATGTGGACATCCCCTTCTATTTTGTGGGTTTGGCTAGTTCAGCCACACCCATTTCTAATAGGTGCATAAAATCAAGCTACAGCCTTGCAATCTCCATAGACAAACATTGGCAGTAGAATAAGTCATACTGAAGAGCTCAGTGAATTTCACTGTGCCACTGTCATAGGATGCCACCTTTCCAACAAATCAATTAGTCAAATCTCTGCCCTGCTAGAGCAGCCCCGGTCAACTGCAATTGCTGTTATTGTGACGTGGAAATGTATAGGAGCCACAACAGCTCAGCCATGAAGCAGTAGGCAACACAAGCTCACAAAATGGGACCGACGAGTGCTAAAGCATGTACCATGTGAAAATCATCTGTCTGTTGCAATACTCACTACCGAGTTCCAGACTGACTCTGGAAGCAACGTCAGCACAAGAACTATTTGTGAATTAGGTTCCCAATGGATTTTTCTTGTGGTTGAACGGAAGTAAATCCCTTCAGCCATGTTCCAAAATCAAGTGGAGAGTTATAGTAGCAAAGGGAGGACCAAATCCATATTCATGCCTATGTTTTTGGAATGAGATGTTTAACAAGCACATATAGGTATGATGTTTGGATGTCCACATACTTTTGGCTACAGTAGCAACCGAAGAAAACATAACTAGAAAACATGCTGCGACATCTGAATTCACAACACCAATCTACAGGGCTTTTCATACGACTTTGAGTGACTTATACTTGCTCATTGGACATACCCCAAACCCAAACTTAAAACTGTGTTGTGTTGTGTTTATTTTGGTTGTTGTGTTGCAGTACGCTTCGCTTCATTGCCATCATCGATTGTTTAAAAAAAAAAAAAATTCTCATTTCCCATGAGTTCTCAATGACTAGAAAACTAGTCTATGGATTTTCAGATTTTCCTGGATGTATGCCAAACCCAGGCTAGTAAACCACTAACTAGAAGCTAATTTTACCAACTAGATAACCGTATTTCTAAAAGGGAAACAAATGAGTGAATGTGTTTTCTCCCATTTTTGCATGTTTGCAGGCACTGGCTAGTCATACCCACCACTCTAGTTTGCCAACTGACAGGCTGAACTGCCTCAACATGCACCGTGAATCAGGTACCAACGGAGATGGTAATGCTAAGATGTCGCTATGGGTGCTCATTTCTGTCTGGTCCTAATGTGCATTGTGGCTCAAGGTACAAACCCACTGGGGTAATATCTTGTGACTGATACCAGCTGACTTGAGGGAGGAACTAGCAACATGGGGAAAAGGGGATTATGCTTTTACCAAAGTATATTCTCACCCATATTTAGAAGAATACTTTTGACTTGTATAATCTGAGACCATGCATAAATATTACAAATGATGAATTTTGAAAAGAGTTCATTTTGTAACTGAGAGAGGCCAAAAATCCAAAATCTGAGGGGGCCACTTTAGTTTGAATGGGCAGGACCCCACTGATTGAATCCACTATTAAAGCAGAATATTTTCCATATCTATGAAATGAAATATTTCTGAGTACTTGTATTATTCATTTTATGCAGTCATTTTTGTTCAACTTCATCAATGGTTTGAATAAATTTGCAGGACACTATATGCACCTCTCAAAATTTGTCTTTATGGAATAACTTTCTGTTTAATGTTATTACCCCCTGCTTATTGGTTTCTTAGATTATTGTAAGGTTCCCACATCTCGTTATGCTGGCTAGTGTTGCCTGTAATGTTCCCCGGCCCATGGTATTCATATAAACTCTTGAAGCTCTGAGTGACTTTTGGACATAGTGAAGTGATATAGAGGTCAGTGACCACATCATTATCTCCATATTCATCTCCTTCCCTAGCAATTTCCTGGGCCTTTAAGGGAGGCTTGGCATTTGGTTATAGATGTTCTTTATCCTGCTTAAGTGTCTATCTCTCCTTGTCCTGGTTTTTGTGTCTGTAGTTAGTTTAATGCCAGCCGAGGTCTATTGATTAAGGTTATATTAAGCTTTCTACAGAGTACTGACATGGATGCGACATCCATTGACTGTCGTCTGCTGTTAATCCCCTTTGAAAGCAAGGTGTAAATGGTATTGTATTTCTGAAAAAAGCAGACATGTAAACATTCTGTCTCACTTATTTTTGTCAATATCTTTCCCTCATGAGTAGGCTATCCACCTATATATTTTTTGACTTCGACTGATTTGGTGGAAACACATTCAATTATGTATTAAATCAATGGGTCAAAAAAGAAAAATATATTTTAGTGGTGACTCATACAAGCACCAATGCCACACCAATTTTAATGACGTTGCAGTTCTCCTTAATAATAATTCACCCCCCCCCCCACACACACACCATGGCAACTTCTCTCATCACCCACTTTTGATATAAAAAAAAAAAAAAAAGTCTTCTCTCTTTCCTGCATGGGTATACCGTGTATACAAGTATAGAAATGATCAAAATACTCAAAAATAAGTCCTATTTTTCATCCAACAAAACATGTGCAGAATATTTTCCCTCTGAAGGTGCATTCTTATCCCCTGCTGAAAAACATGATACAATTGATTTTCCTGTAAATTTCTGTCTCCAAGGTGGTCATTTAATGGGGGTTTGACACTGGAGATGGAAACTGCTTCTGATCATGTCACCATCAAGCAACAGCAGTATCACAGTGTCCTGATTGTACTTACAACCCTCACAATGCAAAGTGAATCTTGGCATGCCTTTTCACAAATATGTTTTGCACCGGAAATATTTCAAACTGGCATAGTATCAGTGTTGTGAATAACATGATCAAACTATCAAGGCTGAAACAAACCCTGCAACACTGAATTTTCAGCACCATGTTTGTTCACAGATTCTGTTATGTCATCAGTGAATTAGGACAAAACCAACATAAAAACAGCTATCTGCTGGTTCATTTTTGTGTGATCACTTAACACATGGCTTACATTTATGGTTGCTTCTTTTATTTGTGAATATTTGTATATTGTTCATTTTTCTTTTCAATGTTGCATCTGTCACAACAGCCTGTATACCAATGAATATAAATTATCTCCACTGACCTTTAGAGATCTGTCTTTGATCTTCCAAATGTGTTTCTGACAAAGGCATCGTCTATGACTAGGGAAAAAGGGGAAAGAAAAAAACACTCAAAGGCATGACACTGGTCATAAGGAGACAAAAAGCTTTCACAAAATGTTCCTATCCGCCTTACTCACTGAACAGTTTGTGCAAACACACAGCAGTTGTTACAATGCGAGTACACATCGGGGGTCTCTGAGGGAGGCGGTTACACCCGCTGCATTCGCATACTCAGTATTTATTCATTCAGAAGTAATTCATACTCTGCCAAATGAACAGTCAGAAACACCTGTTCATATGATGGCAACCAAATTCAGGTGGGTGATTAGGGGTGCCTGTTTACATTTCTAAACGTATACATTTAATTTTTGCCTTGTGCAGAGTTGTCTATCAAAATTCTAGACTATCAGGTCGTAACATAATATTAGTCTAGTCATGTATCCACTGTCTAGGTCATGAATTTTATCCTTACAATTAAATCTGTATTTTGTATTGACCACACCATTTGTGAGAAAAAAAATTGTTACATTGCAATGGAAAAACCATGAACAACAATTCAGTTACAATTTAGCAGCCTTTATTAGTATGATCCTTTCATAGATTTTCCACTTGGCTCAAGTCAAGTGCTGTGCTTTTATTTATAATGTTCCTGCTAAGGCACAAACGTGCTCTGCTTGAACAGAAGGAGCTTTTTTCCCCCTATTTTTGCGTTTCTGTTCTTTTCTTCCTTCTGGAATATAATGTTCCTTGAACACCGTTAGAGTAAAAAGAAACAACCTGTTATTTTATTCCTTTCCAATCACCTCACAAACATTGAAACATGCCTAGTACCTCATCTGAAAACCTATTATATTTGTGACTATATATGTTTCTGAGAAAAATAATGAACACAGGTAAAGTGCAGTAAATCTTTTTAGTTGTGCAGCACTTATTCTCTGAGTTATCCATAGCTTTTGACCGTTGTATTAATCATGACTGCCTACATGAGGCCCCCCACCCTATGAACACACACCCCTGTTTAGAAAAAGAAACTCATTATGTGGATAATGAAAAACACAGTTGGGAGATGATATCACACTGCATTAACACAGAATAGCTTGGCATAGCTAATGCAGCACCATGACAAAATAACCACGTTGGAATAATGGGGGGAAATACTGTTGAAAAAAATGCAATTCTCAAACCGATAACAGCGACACAATCAAATAACCTGGTCAGCTCCAGGCATTTGCAAGATGTAAAAATGCCTGCTGCTTTGCCACCACAATTTTGCCCCACCACATAGGGAAACATAAATGTAAAGAAGTCTTATCTGGGTCAAAGAGGAAAAAATGTTTTTATCATCTTGGAAACTATGCTACAACTTGGTTATTTGAAAGAAATCTAGTAAAGGAGCTGCCTCACCAAGTTTACAGTTCTATTGCACAATTGTATGGGTACAATGCTCAAACATACAATTTGCAATCCTGCCACAGAATAAAGAATACTAGATGATTTGCCCAAAATTATCAAAAGAAGAAAAAATAAAAATACACATGAAGTGTTCTAGTTATTTTAAGTGGGTTTGCTAGTGTCCATTTAGTTTTTGTTCAAAAACATGCAGTTTTGTTTTTATTTCAGTTTGGAATTCAGTTCAGTTTTTTAACATAGTTTTCATCTTAGTCTTAGTTCACAATAATAACCTTGCTCTTAACAATCAAAATTTTCCTGATTTTCAGGAGGACATCAATGCTATTACCCCAGGACCCCTCTTAGAAACCTGCCTCAACACCTGGAACCCTAACCTTAACCCAACCCAAAAATAATTTTAACTCTAACCCTAAATCCTAACTGTGACCGTAACTCAAGGCGTAGGAGTTATCGCAAGCATGATTTTGAAAATTGAAATGGAAAAACACAACCTAAATATTAACAATTCAAAACAACAAATAAGGACATAAAAAATGTAGTTAATGATTACTTGTCACAGTATGTGGGTCAGTGATCCAGCGATTTCTGTTAATATCTCTCTCGTCTCTATCATTTGATTACACTGCCACCTGCAGTAATTTACTCCTGTAGTTGAGCCAGTAACTGATTAAGGGGTTCAGTTGGAACAAAAGCCAGATGCTTCTCATGGCAGGCCAGCTCAGGGTTTCCACACAGAGGATCTAAAAATAAACCTGTCTGATTGGGTGGAAGGGAAGGGGGCCCGGGGGGGGGGGGGGGGGGATGAGGCCAGGTGGTCGGTTTTCACAGAATGACAGAAGAGACTCACTAAACCTCATCGTCTCTCTTTGAAGTGCCACTACTTCAGGTGAGACCACTTCTTTCTTTGAAGTGGCCCTCTGCTCTTCATAAAACACTAAGGGAGTGCTTGATATCTCGTGGGGAATATCCCGGGAAATTGAAGGAGGTGGAAAAGAACTGCCGGCATGTTTGGACACAGCCGGGGTCAGGCTCTGGGGAAACGTTACGCAGGCGTGCGGCCTGTGCGCACACTTGCTGCTGGGTTCTGGTTGGGTTTGTTAAACTGGGTTGTGCACGGCTGTATGGGCTAAGGAAAGGATGCTGTCCAGGTAACATGGTACTGGACCATCTGTGTGGGTAGCCTCACAGCAAGAGCTAGGTAAATGGCCGGTTGTGGTCCCATCAGGAAACTGGGAGGGTGCACGATGTGCCGGGGGGCCTGGCCAGTGCCTGTTTTGGGCCAACAGAAGGTTGTAAGTGGTATGCGATGTTCTCACAGAGTGAGCCAAATATGGATGACCTGTTTAGAACAGAGCAGATATGAAAATTGGGAACAGCCACAGTGTGAAACTTATTTTTAAATGACATTGATTATCTTTTCTGACTTGGCACCTGGAAACGAGATGTGCGCGTGTGAAATCAGATTACCAGGCAGGAAACTTGCCACAATGTGCTTTTTGTTGTTAGCCTGGTATTAATCCTACATTATGGTCATAGGTCAGTCTATTAGCATCAGCCTGACTGGCAATAAGAGCTGACAATAAGGCAGACCATTAAAGCTTTAAAAGTGTCAGTGAAGTGTCAAAGTTGACCTTTGCAGTTCAGTTTTCTTCAAAATGGAGTAATTTATTTGTTTGAGGGGAGGGGGGTGAGTATCAATTTTGAAATTTTCTAATGCTGGAGAAAGAAACCTGGTTCCATGCCCTTTCCATAGACAGGCCAACTGATAAATTATGTGAAGGGCTTGAAACAAGGCTCTGTGTGGCTGAATTACTGCACCTAATTATCTCCATTCACTGATACACCAAGGGCCAGTTACACAGACACAGACTAAGACATGGACTATATGGACAATCTCAATTCAAAATTGAATTTAGTCTGGGACTAGGCTAAATATGTGCCTTTGAAACTGTCCCCAAATGTTTTGCAGAAAAGCTAAAAACTACTAAAATGTAATTGAATGTCTATTGTAGTTATTCCGATATATACTTTGTGTCCGGTTGATATTCTCTATAATTCCTGTGGGATATATTAGTATAATATATAGCAAGAAGATTGTTTCATTAAAAGCATGACTTAATAATATAGGGTTGGGATTTTGCTTCCTCAAGCGTTGCTCTGAAATATGAAGTTCCATTACAAAACAAACAGTACATCAAGCTGCTTATCCAATTAACCCACCTCAGATCCAGACAACATCAACCTTTTTATAGCAGCTCATTCAGCCTCTAAAATGGCAATCAAACCATTCATCTCATTTAGAGTGCTTTTGAAGAGGTGCTGTTGTAATGTAGAAATCTTAACTGAAGTGCAGCTTTCAGACTTTTAGTTTCAAAGCTTCTAAAATTCCCAGCGTAATTACTAACAAAACTGGTTTTAAATGCATGCAAATCAGCAAGAACTGAAACATACTACCTCAGGGCAATACATTCCATTGAGTCTAACTCAGAAACAGCTCTGCAAGGACTGGCACAGTGTGCAATACACAGTGCATGAGAAGTAGAAGTGATGCATATCTGGAATTCATTCAGATTCATTTTGTTTTACCAGCAGAACCTACCTGTTCAGTTAATTGCTTGGCAGGTTGCTGTATTATTTTTAGTGGTTGTGGACTCAGTTCCATTTTGCCGTACCACGATCAATTTATATTGATGGAATAGGATATTAATTGCAACATGAATAGTTTTATATTAACACGTCTGTTTTCCCACGCAGGTCACTTACAGGGCTCAACAGAGCATGACCAGTCTGGCTGTGTGGAAGATGGTCGCCGTGTGGGTCCTGGCATTCCTCTTGTACGGCCCGGCCATCATCTTCTGGGAGTTTGTGGTGGGGAGTAGCAACGTGCCGGACGATGAATGCTTTGCAGAGTTCTACTACACCTGGTACTTCCTGCTCTGCGCCTCCACCTTTGAGTTCTTCTCCCCCTTCATTTCGGTGGCCTTCTTCAACCTCAGCATCTACCAGAACATCCGGCGGAGAAACAAGAACCGGGCCATCCACATGAAGGAGCGCGGCAGCCAGCCCCAGCCCCAGGGCTCCTCCGTGTTCTTCGTCAAGACTCGCAAGGTGTGCTCCGGCGAGCCCGCCGCTGCCGTCGCGTCCGCCATGGTGGAGGTGGACGATCAGTTCCCCTCCTCCAGCTGCCCCAGCCACCACACCTTCGTGCCGAAGAAGAAGAAGGGGGGGTCTGGCAAGCGGAGGTCCGTCGGCTCTCACTCCCGCGGGGCCGGGAGCGGGGCCCGCGGCTCGGCCGCCAAGAGAATCACGCAGCATTCGCGTCTGTCCCGGGACAAGAAGATCGCCAAATCGCTGGCCATCATTGTGTGCATCTTCGGGGTCTGCTGGGCACCATACACTCTTCTGATGATCATTCGGGCAGCCTGCAGAGGGCACTGTGTAGATTACCACTGGTACGAAATCACCTTCTGGCTCTTGTGGCTGAATTCAGCCATCAACCCATTCCTGTATCCTCTCTGCCATGGCAGTTTCAAAAGAGCTTTCATTAAAATATTGTGCCCCAAACGGCAGTCCGTACAACCTCAGATTGTAACTGAGTCCTGACAGTGACAAAAAAAAAATAAAAACTAAAAAATATTGCAATGAAGTCTCTCTGAAGAGACTTGGGAGGCTGGGAGGACTGATGTTAAGGAAGTTTACCTTGGACCAAAAGCACAATGTATAGTATATGGGGGCTGACCCCATGCTGACTCAGACCCCTTTTTTTTTTTTTACAACATTCATGCTTCCGATGTGTTTGTTTTAAGCTTGAATAATTTTCATTGTAAAATGGACACAGGGTATTTCACGTAAAATGTGTTTATATTGAATATGTATTTTTCTCTCATTTCACGTAAAACGTGTTTATATCGAATATCTATTTCTCTGAAAGATTTCCTACCAAGGCAATTTAGTAGAAAGTGATGGATGTTAAATTTAACTGAATCAGTCTCCTCAAAGTGGACCAAATCATAGTGCATACAAGGGCAAAGGATTTTTTTTTTTTTCATATGCTGTTTTCTCTCATGTGCAAAGGCATTGATAGATGCAAACAATTACTTTGTTCAATTACAACGTTTTGCGGGCTAAACTATGAATGTGAACTGATTACATTAAAAAATAGGGTGTAAAAGATGTTCATCGCAGAGATTTCAAAGGAGAACATCATAAACATGACGAATATAACAAGAATAGTACATCCGTATATTTAGTGCTGGTAAACCAAAGGGCAAAGCAGGTCCACATTGATTTGTTGAATGTTTTTCAGAATTTGCTTTTTTGCTCACCATCTGTGCCATCAGCTCAATAATTTTCTATGTCTATCAATGTGACAAAAACACTTAAAGTCCAGGGCAAAGTGAGGCACAGCTGAGTCACACCTCTTTGGATGATAATTACAGACAATACTATGGCACAAAAGGATAATGCGTCAAGTCCAAAAGAGAAATGCTTTTTGAGTCCACGTGTTTGTGGGCTCTGAACAGGTGTGAATGCATGCCACCTTGTACCTACTTCGGTTTCAAAATGATACTGCTGTCCTAATTTTAGCTACCGTCTTTCTGGAGTCCTTGTAAATTGCTCTTGCTGTGGTACTGTTGTCACGTTGATTTGGAAGACAATCTAGTGTGTCTCAGCATGGCATTGTAATTTTGATTCAGTAGTGATACCACTTGCTTTTCACTCCATGAAAGATCGCTGGTGCCATTTTCCAAAAATCATTGCATTGCCTGGAGAAAAGAAAGGAACCCATAGACATTTAAGATGCATTCTCTTCAGAATTTGATGCACATTCAAAAGTAGTTCTGGTAGGCCTGGTCTCAAACTTCAGACACTGCATTGAGCAAAATTCCTGATAGGTGGGTGTTAAACTCTATCACTTTTGGTTTCAAATATAATTCCCAACTTGAATTCATAGATTTCTACACTGGAATACTATGCTTTCTCCAGCCATCACATGCAGCTCATTGCAAGTCAGTTATTTGGAGGATAACTATGGTCTATGGCATTACAAGCAGTAAACATTGTTTCAGAGTGTGGTCATTGCAACAGAGGCTGTTGTCTGTTTTGTATTCTACTCCTCCTCCTCCTCCACCCTCCTGGGTCCTTAGCTGGATAGCTCACTCTTCACTGCCTATTAATACCAGCCAATCGATGTGACACATCAGTAGTGCATGCCCATAACTATCAGCCTTGCTAATACATAAACCAGTTAAATTAGAACAACCAGAATGTAGTCTTATTAGTAACTGATACTCCTGCATACTCATTATGTTATGAAGGCTAAAATGATACCCGTGTTGAGGGTTATATCACCAGGTAACACAAATGAAGACTTTACTTTGTTTTCCTCAGTGAGGAAAACACTGAACGAACCTTCCTAGTGTGATGTGTGATTATACTTTGTTATGGAATTATGGGAGTGAATATACAATGCAGAAACCTACTTTAGGTCATCAATTTGTTTGACAGCACAAGGAGCGCCAAATCCATGTTGCTTTTCATCCCATTTTTGAACTTCACTTGTGGCCATTGAGGAAAAGCAATACCTAGGTTGACTCTGGTTTTTGAACAAGCCCAGGTTGTTGTTTAGCTTCACTGTACTTGTGCTTCCTCTCCTCTGCCATTGCAGTAAATAGCTACAAATGCTCTGCTGAATCATGACCCCATGCCATGGGCTTTGTAGCCAGACCCTCCTCTCCCCACACAGAAAAGCGGCAGAGGAGCACGGATTCGGGAAACGTGTACAAATACAGAGACTGCCAGTGCATCATAGATATGACTGAACATCAATCCATCCACCCATCCATTATCTATACCCGCTTATTCCTTGTCAGGTTCATGGGGGGTGCTGGAGCCTATCCCAGCATGCACTGGGCGAGAGACAGGAATACACCATGGACAGGAGGCCAATCTATGACTGAACATGGTTATTTAATATTTTCAAGGTAAAAATCCTACATAGTACACTCCTGGTAAAAAAGGGCCATATTTTATATATAAATAATATTATATATAAATAAATATTCATAATGAATATTTCTTCCATTGAGTTCAACAGGAATATTAATCAGGAGAAACAATGCTTGTAGTATCTGCTGCATATCTGGCAGCAGCATAGTGGTTTGAGGCTCATTTGATGCCTTGGACCCTTGATGACTTAAAGCCATTTAGCCAACAAATGTGTTCCATACTGTATCAGCATAATTTACAGCTGAATCTAGTCCCACCCCCCAATTCCCATAGAGATCCATTCAAATACAAAGTGTTTTTATATCGCTTGTAGGACATCCTGAAAATAAGATATCCAGACTCTGATGGTGTTGATAGGTCACAGACATCAGGAAGTCGTGGCATGCAAATGATATGCAACCAAATACAAAACATGACTCTTATTTGACATTATATGTTAATCTGTCTACTGTATAACTGAATTTCCCTGTTTCTAGCTTTTCTCCAAACAGTTCACTGCAGCAAAAGTAAACAAGCAAATGTTGGCACAGAAGGTCTCAGGAGTGCATTTGTTTAATTCTTGCTAATTTTCTGACCAATGATTTGTTGCAATTTTGGGCTTGGCCCATTTTTTTTGCCCAGGAGTGTACTCTTATAACAATATTGTTTTAGGGTACTTGCAACAATCCAGAGGTCAGGTTGGAATGCCTAATTGTTTATTCATATTCACATTTATTAGAGAATCAGGAGTGGGAAAAATGTGTGACTTATGTTCTCTCAGAAATCGCACTGGCTACACGAGCAACCATGATGTTTTAGTATAGAATCTGGGGGTTCCGAGTTTTGTTTTTGTGCAATATGCCTTTTTCAGCAGATTCATACACTAATAGCCAGAAATAATGGTAAAGAGCATAAAATTACATTAAAGGTCCAGGAAACAAAAATCTGAATTGTTTGCTGATGTCTTGTTTTATTTTTTGCATTCACAAATGGGCGAAATATTTTAAAAAGGTCCTTGGAAAAAAAACAAAAAAGCCTGAGCTAAAATTGGCTTGCTTTCCCCTAGGCTAAACACCAGGTTTTCAGTGGACAGGGTTAACTTAGTTACATAACAAAAACCTTAAATCCAGTGAAATCCTTTCTACGTGTAAAATGTAAATGAGGCTCTTGCCAGTTTTGTGCAGGTAAGGCAAGCTAAGTTGAAAATGCCTAAGCATTGCCCCTTCTCTGGATGCCGAGAAAGAAACACACTTTTCTTTTCACAAAAATGGAGACATGCTGGAAATGGGTTTTATTTCTGGAGCCCACAGGAACTGCAATATAACAGTAACTCGCACAGTTAATATTTGCAGTGCCCATTTTTGCCTGGAACTTACATGGTGGATCGTAAATAGGCCAACCGTTAGCTATCGACAATTAAATAGCTTTCAAGCTTAGCCATGTGGAGTCAAATTTTCTTTATTTGGGTGTAATGTCCAGAGTTTGACACTGCTACAGAGTCTAATGTTAGTTTACAGTAGTTCAGTGTTACACCATTATTATCCATTGAATGATCTTCAGGGTTAACTATATGATGGTAAAGCCTAGTTTATGTTGCTTTCTTTCGTTATGTCTGGTAGTGTATGGTTACTATTCTAATTGGCTCTTACCTAGCTAGTGATGAGGAATGGTTTGCATACTCTTGAAATCTTCAACTGAGCAAAATCAAGTTCTCTCTTTTTATTATTTCAACAAACCACCTCATAAAGCAGTTGTCTTGTTAAGCATTTTAGAACATTTCCTACTTATATCAAAATGTATTGTTGGCCATGGTATATGTATGGATTTAAAGGGGAAATATAAATGTGGGGGATTGGCATCAAGCTGTCACGACTTCTCCCATACATCCAGGTATACCAAACTTACATCAATATTGCCACCTTGCGCCATTGCTTTCACTGCCCTCTGGTTTTCTGATCAACTGTAACATTTGCCTAGTCTCCTTTTTACTGACTAGTATACCACATTAGTATTTCCCATTGACAGCAAATGTTTTTGGTGCAATACAACTTGCGTGACAAATGTTTTTTCCTTTAAACATTACAACTCAGTGCTGTTGGGTGAAATATGATATAATGGTATGGGCCATTAAAGGACCACAAATCAAGTGTGGTTTTCACTCTTATGTGTTCAAATGGAAATCATTTTTTTTTTTATAAGCCATGTGTTCATGTTATTGTAAAGAAGGCCAAGGTAAGGTTATATCAAATATGTTTTAGAAAGAGCTTTTTGATTAATAATGAAAACGGGGAAGTATTCTGCTTTGCATCTTCAAAAGTGTTTGTAAGATATTTGGGTTTCAAATTTCAAATGAGTACTTTACAAAAATAGCTGACGTCAATAAATCAGAGATGCAACACAGTCACATAGGACTACAGCAGAAATCTGTTCTAGTGAAATCCATTTTATAATATTAATTTGGAAATTAACTGAACTGTACATTTTATGCAACTGTATAGTCGAAACTCAGTGCAAAAATATGTCAATTGTATAATCATTTTTGCCAGTGTTCTTTAGCTTTAACTGTGTACTTGTACTTATCAGTTCTTAATAAAAATTCTGTTAGATGTTCATGAAAAGGGATGAAACTTTGTAGGTTTCCTTTTTTAAAAAGAAAAATGACTTAATTAGTAAAAAATGGGTCGTATGTCTACATTTCAGTCTCTTCTCTATCTGATCGCCATCATATGTATGTGACAATCTCATTAGCAGGGTCAACCCAATGGAAATTTACTTTAAGATGCTAAGGTTTTCTGAGAAGCCTTGCTACAAGACAAATTCCTTTTCTCAAATCATGCCTTCACTTCATCTCCAACGACCATTTTGACCTTGCATCTCATCAGTGATCACTGTTCCTGCAATACGGAGTGATTGGACTACAATGGAAGGACCATCATGCATGATCTAGTAAAGCATAAGGACGCAACCATTGTAGCCTTTCTTCGTATTTACCTGTCTTTTACCCGGTGTACTTGTGCATCTCAATCATCATTTACTCTGTTAAATAAATTTGGCATTGATTTTGAATGTGGTAATTACTCAGAAGTTAAAATTCCTACAAATCCAAGCTGTGGATGTCGGCCTAGGTATAGGAAAATGTCCTCAGTCAATAAACCATCATAACTGAGGTTGTGTCCTATGGTGCCAGGAGGGGTGTGGTGGGACCAGCTCTCTCTCCGTCTCTTCCCTTCAGCACCTGTCTCAATGACCTGGGAGAGGTGGAGGACCTTGGACAGCAGCGGCCGCACTCACAGGCATGATAGCTGCGGTGGTACTGTACAGTGCCAGTCAGAGCAGCTCATACCTACTGCCTAATTGCTGGGTTCTGTAAAGGGTCCAAAACTCACGTGTAGAAACAGACCTTAACAAAAACGATGCCGTCCCACTAGACATTTTTGTTCTGCTTTTGAAGCTGGCGCCGTGATTTGTGTGACGTTTTTCATGGTTATATTTAAGTAGTGAATAAAAGCTGATCAACCAACCACAAATCTGCATCTATATTGTCTGTTCACCACATGACACTGACCACCCCCACAGCATGGTGCCATAGTCCCTCATAAGTTCATTTAGACTATTTCCACTGCTGTGAAGTAAACCATTCTACTGTCAGACCACCCCAAACCTAACCTCAAAGTATGGAGTAATGATTACTCAGTACTGAAACAATTTTTTAGATGCCATTTTTAGATGTAAATATGTAATATTTTTGTCCCTAATGCATGATTTTCTTATTGCTGCAACAGTATAATCCCTACGAACCTGCTGGTAGGCTGGGACAACACAGAACTGACCACAAATAGGAATAATAACACAGCTGGCTAATGTCCACTTAATGTTTAAAGACATTAATTGGGGGAAATTTCAGTGCTAATGTGATAAAATAATGCAATTTAATAATAGGGAGAGTTAATTCCTGCAGTATCCAGAATGTCAATGGGGTTTTCTTGCGACTAAGCCCTTAAACACCCACACACAAACAGTGGGGTCTTGCTCATAGATTTGTCAAATAAAAGAATGTGACGAGAAAGCAAAAGCCTTTTTTCAGACTTTCTTTGTTAATGCCTGTGTGAATTTCAGGTAGCAAGCCAATAAATCTTTGTCCAGGTACTTTTGAGGAAAGGTCAACACAGTATGCACCGAATGCAGGATATAAGGATACAGAAAGACCTTGTGTGGGTGCAGGTAGAGAGAAACACTATTTTAAAAGTTAATCTGGAAAAAATATGGTATCTATACAGAAAAACGTAACTGTGCAACGTAACTGATGATGGGGAAATCCACACACAGGTTATAGCCTGCCCACAGTTTCTCATTCTTTAGCCACCCTTAATAACATTTATAAATAACTGAGCCATTCTACATTCATCCATGTGTTATATTTGAGACCTCTGCGTGGCAAAGAACTGGTTCACCTTTGAAAATAACCTTTCTTCTGTACACGCTATGGCAGTGGTCTCCAACCCTGGTCCTGGAGAGCTACAGGGTCTGCTGGTTTTTGTTTTCACCTTAAAATCAGCACTCAACTGAGATCCAAGACACCAGGTGAGTTGAGTTAACTGCGTAATCAACTGCTCTAATTGATTCATGAAGTGCAGAGTCACTATGAAAACCAGCAGACCCTGTGGCTCTCCAGGACCAGGGTTGGACCACTATTCTATGGCATGCTAATTGTATCTCTCTGGAAGGGTGACCTATGCATCATTACTCATGGTTCTCTAGTGTGGTGGAAGGTCTGTGGTGTGATCATTTAATTGAATTGAGGCAAGCTGTTGAAAGTAGCATCTCTGTAAACATTCAGTTACTTAATTATTAGTTCATTATTGTACCAAAAGGGACAGCTTAGTATTCAGACCCCTTCACTTTTTCCACATTGTTACGTTACAGCCTTATTATAAAATTGATTGAATTCATTTTTATTTTTATCAATCTACACACAATACCCCACAATGACAGTGAAAACAAGTTTAGATATTATTGTAAATTTATTAAAAAATGAAAAACTGAAATATCACATTTACATAAGTATTCAGACCTTTTGCTATGACACTCAAAATTGAGCCCAGGTGCATCCTGTTTCCATTGATCATACTTGAGATGTTTCCACAACTTGATTGGAGACCTGTGGTAAATTCAATTGATTGGACATGATTTGGAAAGTAACAGACCTGTCTATATAAGGTCCCATAGTTGACAGTGCATGTCAGAGCAAAAAACCAAGCCATGAAGTCAAAGGAATTGTCCGTAGGCCTCCGAGACAAGATTGTGTCGAGGTATAGATCTGGGGAAGGGTACAAAAAGAATTTCTGCAGCATTGAAGGTCCTGAAGAACACAATGGCCTCCATCATTCTTAAATGGAAGAATTATGGAACTACCAGGACTCTTCCTAGAGCTTGCCACCTGGCCACGCTGAGAAATCGGGGGAGAAGGGCCTTGGTCAGTGGCTTCAGGACTATGAATGTTCTTGAGTGGCCTAGCCAGAACCCGGACTTGAACCCGATCAAACATCTCTGGAGAGACCTGAAAATAGCTGTGCCGCAACGCTCCCCATCCAACCTGACAAATCTTGAGAGGATCTGCAGAGAAGAATGGGAGAAATACCCCAAATACAGGTGTGCCAAGCTTGTAGCGTCATACCCAAGAAGACTTGAGGCTGTAATCGCTGCCAAAGGTGCCTCAACAAAGTACTGAGCCAAAGGGTCTGAATTTTTTTTATTATTATTTTTTTAATCTGCAAAAATTTTCTTTGTCTTTATGGGGTATTGTGTAGATAGATTTAAATTCATTTTTATTCTCATCAATTTCATACGGTTGTAATGTAACAATGTGGACATGAAGGGGCCTGAGTACTTTCTGAAGGCACCGTATATTTTGTTCAGGCCCCTTTGTGAATATTCATAAATTAAACACCGATTCACAGTACATGGGAATGTGCATAAGGATAAAAACCTGACAAATTATTTTCAAGTTACACATACCTGTGTACTGAACACCTGTTTCTGGGACAGAAGATGGCCCTATTTGGAAGAGAATTAGATGGGAAAGACTTTGGATCCTGATGTTGATGGCCTGTCATCAGGTACTCATTTTCTCTGGCCTTACTTTGCGCAGCATTTGTTAGAATGTTTAAAAAATGATCACATGCACAAGTTCTCCATTGATTTCATTACATTTTCTGGCTCTAATTCAAGATAAAAGGCTACAGTATTCTTGAAATCCAGTGTTGATAGCAATAGACAGGAATGAATGCCTTGATTCCTTTGATCGAAATGATTTTCTTTTATTCCAGCTCGCACCACACTCCTCCTTATAGACGTGTAAATGTGAGTTAGGAGAACAGGGAAGGATAAATTGGGGTTGTGGACACTAGGAGAAAATGTAATATGACAGAGTAAATTTTCCAGTGTAAATTCAACACTCAACAGATAACATTTGATTCCACTCTGGAATGTGGGACCAAATGTTATCTGTTAAGGGTTAAATGAACATGGCTAGAGTTGAATTAACACCGGACATTACTGTGTACAGCATCCTTTGAGGATGTGCATGTGCAGAACCGGCAATAGTACCAAAAACAACTTGGGTTACTAGGATCATGAGTTCTTATTCACATTAGTCCCTGTGCATTAGTCCCGAAGCAGAAAGCAGCCAAAATGAATACACCAAACAGATGAGTGATGGATCTAATAAGAGCCAGTTGATGGAAATCTGTCAAATGAGCCTGTCTGATTATTGGGTGAGAATGCATGTGAGGTTTCATCACCATGGATACGACTGGGCAGCGGGAAAGGGAACAATAGCAGCTTTAACACAAAATTGCAGAATCATTTCAGAAGTGAGGGACAATGCTATTTGAACACAGGTCTACCGAAATGTAGTGCTACAAAAGAACAGATATAGTCCTCCTGAACAAAATTAGTAGACCAGCATACCCAACCATTCTTTTTTTAAACATGACCATTAACTTAGGGAAAAATGACAATCTCATGGCACACAAGGATTTTCTTATATTAAGGGAAATTATATTTATTAAACTTGAATTCCTGCATAACATGAAAACATGACAAAAGATTAATAGATGTAGTTATTTTAACAGTAACAGTAATAGCAAGACAATGTTGGTGAAACTATGCTTCCACCTGATGCAACACCCTCCAGCAGTAACACTGAACAAGCAGCAGTCTTGGTAAATCCAACATGCATTTCAATGTTTTTCCCGTCAAATCAACACAATCAGCTAACTGATTAATGTCTGAAAAAAATGAAAATTTGTATCTGTTTTTGGCTTCTGAGAAATTTATTTTTGTATTTATTGAAACTCCAGAATAGCAACATTATATCTCCTAACTGTAATAAGAATGGTGTTATTTCAATCCAGGCTCTAGAGCCAGGGTATAAAACACCAGTCCTGGATGGCCACATTGTCTGCAGGTACAAAGCAGACTAGGGCTGTCAAAATATTCTAAGTTCGAAGAATATTCAAAAATCTTTTTTTTTTTTAAAGTTCGAACCTAAATTTGAGCATTCGAATATTAGTTTTGGATCCCGCCTTTTGTAATTAACATGAATATACAGGCTTTTCATACGGCGAATAATGTTCATGCACGCAAAGTTCATTTCCTGTGCTAACGTTACTTCCTCTGTCAACAAAAAACGTTCTGCCCTGGACCCAGAGCAAGTGTATCGTCTGGTTTTCCTTGCCAACAAATCTCCGGTGATAGTTTCAGCTACATGGACATCTAACGTTACTGGTCAGCTAGCTTCGCGAGCCAGTCTCTTTTTTCACTTCGTTCAACAGATCTGGACAGCTAACAATTTAGGCTAAATAATGTTCCCATGGCTGGCTATGTTTCCTTTCTGTTCAATGAACTGGAAGAAGTAAACAACTAAAGGTAAGATGTTGTTAGTACAATATTAGCCGTTGAGTTTGGTTAGAAATAAAGATTATAAACATTACTTAAGGATTAAGACGCTATCAGAGAACATTAATAGCATTTAATGACAATGAAGCAATGCAGTTAGTACCCTGCTGGTACACGCAGGCCTACGGATCGAACCTGACCGTCAACCGTCCTTCCCACTGTGTACTCGTCCTCTAAACGAAGTTCATTGCATAGGCTTAGAAACTGCAGGTCATTTATAAATGAAGTTAGTTCATCGTCAAGTATGCACGGTTTGAAATTTAAATCACTACTTTGACATGATTTTCTACGTACGCGCCACACAGTTGATCTAAAATACGTTTTATAAACGAGGTCCCAAATGTAGTAACCTAGTATGAAAGTTCACCGATGTCCTCTATTCTACTGCCCGCTTGTGGAAAATAACGCGCAGGCCAGTTTAGAGGGAGCGTCACGTGCATATTGCGCCCGACAATAAGCAGCTTATTTTTGTGAATTATACGCAAATGATATTCGAATATATTCGAACTCTAATTACAAAAGCTAATATTCAAACTCAATTTCATTTGGACAGTAACACAGGTTTTTATTGGTTTGGCTCTGTACTCCAACGCATTTCATTTGAAATTCAACAATGAATATGAGGTTCAAGTGCAGACTGTCAGATTTCATTTGCAAGTATTTACATCAATATGAATGGCAGCTCTTTTCATAGTCCCCCCATACTTAGACAGCACTGTATTGGGGGTATCCATCCAATCAGCAGACAGTTAAGGCCCTGTGAACAAGGTGCGTGGATTCTTCAACAAATCAATGACTTAATTAAATCACACGTGCTGAAAAAAGCCAGTAGATACACAGCACCTTCCCTCCCCGCCAAGGCTGGAGTTTGACACCCCTGCTATAGAGGCTACCGTTAGAGTAATACATTTTTTTTTTACAATATTGTCGAGGAAGTGAGAATTTGTTTCACACGAGAAAGCCCAGAGGCTATGCCATCGGGTGTTCTGACTTAAAATTCAAATTACTCCAACACCGTAAATGCAGTACCCTCCTCCTTCCACAACTTTTCCTTAAAAAACTGCCATTATTTAAAATCTCAAAAATCTACTCAGCAGAGAAATAGAGGCAGTTTATGCCTCAGACAATAGGCAGCAGGTGGGAATGTGCCGTTCTGTCCTCCAGCACACTATTCAGCAACTGACTGACAGTCGCTTTGATACAAATTTCTTGATCAAGTGCTATCAAAACTAATTTCGCACATATGACTCAAAATGTATTCATTTCAACCGTGTGATAAAGTTGAAGATTTTAGGGTGGAGATGAAAGTCTGTGGGCATTGCAGTTATAGGAATGATAAGTTTATAATTTCAGAGAATGTCTGAGACATATGTTCAGTTTTTTTTTTTTTTTTTTTTACTGAAAATGATTTTTGATTTCAACCCACCAAAGTAAAGACATGCCCATGGGACACACTCTTCTCCTGGCCCATGCATACTTAATGAATGAACATGTATCATGGTAGTGGGAGGTGGGACACAATTGCAGACCGAGGGGGATCTAAAAGTTAACCCCAGGGGGTAACCACAAAGATTTCCAAGTGATTGAAAGGGACAGGGGAAACACCAAATAATAAAGAGCTCTAAATAATTGCTCCCTCTACTCACTGAATCTTCTGTTAGTGGACTCAGAAAACTAAAAACTAAACACTGGTGCAGCGTAGCTACCTACAGCGTAAAAACCCAACAGGAAAACAGAGTGGAGTAACCTGCTAAAGAAAATGACATTCGCAGCCCGCCGAGTTGGAAAAGGTAAACTAAAGAGACAAGGACAAAATGTCCTCCAAAGCGCTAAGAGTGAATCAGCTCAGAGAAGAAACTAAATGGTGGTCAAATCTCACAGATAGGATCGATGCGGTAACTTCTGCAGATTCTTACACCCCTACACACCTAGAACCTGACAAACAATGAGTCTGCATTGAACCCCAAAAACCAGGAGCTAGATATAGGACTCCCACACCTGCCCCTCATCGGGGACAATTAACTTAAGGAGCCAATGCGTGTGAGGTGCCACCCCCTCACAATAGGACTCACACACCTGCCCCTCATCAGGGACAATTAACCCACAGAAACCAATGACTGAGAGGTGCCACCACCTCACAACATGGGAGGTTGCTTGGTCTGATTGGGTGAGGCCGAGTCAAGGTGTGGAAAGGGCGTCAGACAAAGACTTATCTATAAGCTGACAAATTAACTTATTAAAGTGGCCAAATGTTGTTGGAAGCATAGCTAAGCGCCGTGATGTTATTATCGAAAGATTCAGATTTTAGCCTCTCAAACATGAGTATGTTTGAAGTTAATTCAGCTTAGCTATTGAACACTTCTACAAAAAAATGTCTATTTATTTCTGCCTTTTAACAACAGAAGTGATATTTGTAGGGAAATAGTTCTTAAATCCAGCAGTAGTGAAAATTCCACCTTCAGCCAATAATATTTTCCATGTGACAAGATCAATCATGACACACTGGCCTCTGCTTGAAACTGGAACCACTTCTAAAAATGTCAGTTCCAAACTGGCAGGGCTCGACAACCATTATTTGATATATACATAAACCCTGTGGTGCATACAGTCACACCAGTGTCACTGCGCTAGAGGGGTCCCGGAAGCATATGGTCACACAGGTGTGATTAGAACCCACGGTTAGGACATCTATTTACCAATGATGTAACAGTCAGCATTTGGGTTAAACCTTGTTCTTTCTAGGATTAAATACACTTATTTTCCAGAAAATATTGCACCAAATACAACACAGTTTACAACACTGATCTTTATGTCCCCCAATGAGAGCATGTATTTGTTTATGCAGATGTTCACACTTGCTCAGAAGTAGCAACAGTTGGAAAAGTATACTAGGCTATACAAATAGCTAACATTGCTAACCGCTAACCGGATGGTCAAAATGAGCTAACTAAAGGCTGGGAGAAAGAAAAATATAAACATCTTATAGCAATTAGAATTTAAATGCAACAGTGATCAAAATAATTGACTAAACACACAAAAGTTGAAAATAATCCAGCAGTAATGTCCTTTTGCGGTGCTGCCATCTTGTTTTTCCACATTCCATCCAAGATGGTGGTGATAAACTCCACTACCTCCCAAAATAACCCCTATCAATTCCCTATCAAGTCCTTTGGGAAGCTTGTCAAAAAGTAATCTTAGTCAGA
The DNA here is from genome assembly GCF_018555375.3 of Anguilla rostrata. NCBI lineage: Eukaryota > Metazoa > Chordata > Actinopteri > Anguilliformes > Anguillidae > Anguilla > Anguilla rostrata. Next base: position 35,965,783 of record NC_057936.1, read on the forward strand.
AGATCATCTTTGGTTGGGGCAGATGATGCTATATGGCTGCACCCGTGTTATTAGTTTTATTTAGCATATTGTGATAGTGATCATCGTTCAAAAAATACATTATGAACATAAGTGTTGATTACAATATTTTCTAGAATTAGAATACATGATTTGTAACAATTATGTCAAGATATGCTCATAATATTGCAAATGAAGAAAATTACAAATTCCAGTAAAGTGATCCACTTGATGGATTTGACGGGTACTGTATTCATGAGTCTGACATAGCACATTATGAGCTAATTATAGAACAAAATTCACTTATTGCATGATCAAGTACACATGATAAACTTGTAAGTGAATTTATGCCAACACAGAACCATTAAACAAAATCACAGAATCACACAGTATATTATGCTGAAACAAGCTCCATTTGACACAGCTTCACAACGGCATCTCAACATACAGGTTCAATATACCTCAAACATGTCCAGTTTATCGACTCATTATTTGGAAGTTAAAAAGAGTGTCAACGTTGAAAAGAACAATCTTATAGGTAAATGTATAGTATTACTAAAATAATCCCTACAGTGTGCTTGAAAAACCATAGAAACTCTATATTAATACCATAAGTAACTCTATGGCAATACTACAATTTTTCTACAGTACAGTAAATGTTTATGGTAGGAGCAGGCAATTAAAACTACAGAATGTCCGGGGGTAAAAACAGTCCTGTGAAAACAGGACTCTTGGAAGTAAGTCCATAAGACAGGAGGTGCTAAAACCACTTTAAACAAACATATCATTATTGGCAGATAAGCAAAGATTAAGTTTGATACAATGGGCCAATATGACCTGCATGTGTCAGAGAGGCTATACACCACGGATGGCGTAAATAAAGTGAAAATGTCATGCTCAAAAAGTTGCCTAATCATAGTCGTTTGGACCTATATTTATTTGTTATTTAATTTTCATTAATTTATTTTTTCCAGGCAAACTCACTTGCAAAGCGATACAAAAACTAAGGAGCTCTCTCTCCATGTGCACAAAAGTAGACTTAAAGTTACAATCTCGAAGATTTCAGTTACGTTCTCCTTGGCGGTACCAATGGCGAGAAGCAGTAATTGCAGGTGTGTTTTTGGACCTCACTTTCCATAGATCCAACCGGATCCAACCAGTGTCACCTGTGTGACGTCAGTCAGTTGGCACCTGGGCCACGCCAACTATTACACTTATTATTTACTGAATAAAAAATGGTTGTTATACAAGTAACATTATGTACATACTCATTCATTGCCTAACATTAGGCTAACTTAAGCTGTCTTTACACTGCCGAGCCAGGTTAAAATGCTGTAGCAGACCTGGGGTAGAATTAGTGATGATCAATTTCCACAAACGTTCTTTATCCACCTTTTTCTCGGTATGAACATCTTTACACTGCAGAGAAGAATTTGCGGGATTCGCTGTGGCTCGTGCAATTATGTATCTGGTGCATCATCATCGTGAATGATTGTTGTGTGATATTTTTGAAACAACTGCCTTGTTGTTTCTGGTTTTGCCAGCTAAACTGTTCAAGAATAAAGCTGAGCTGGGTGTTAAATTAGCAATCAGAATAAGAAGAATAAAACAAAAACAAAGGAGATTTCATCAAGAAAAGGGCATCAAGGCTGAAGGAACATATGAGGAAGTGTAATAAAATAATAACAACACTAATCCATACTGCCGTATTCTTTTATTTAGTTTCCTCCGGCTTGACATCTCTACTCAGAAATCAGACCCAGCTCTGCTCCACCTATACCCCGGCTTATATATTGATGAACTTGATGTAAATAACGGTAACGTTAAGGCCAGTTAAGATCAATGATTCGCAACGAGACGAAACGGTTTTAGAATGTTGCAGAGAAAATTGCACGACGGTTGTGAACTGTTGAAGTTGCTAGGCCCTCAAAGCCCCTTGTTCGCCAGGGGTTTATAAATGACACACTCTGATTTGCAAGATTGATCCATGTGCGATCAGATCAACTGGCCTTTATTGACATGTGTCCAGGTAGCTTGCATTCGAGAGACGGTTTGAGAGGTCGGTACCGGTCGGTAGTGTTAGCTAGCATTTTTTCTAATTGTTAGCTGACATCAGATTGTGTTAATTACATTAGCTAGCTAGCTAACGCAACGTTACCTGATATGAGAGATGGATACTGTGCGCAACGTTGCCTTTATTGACATGGTCCGGTAGCTAGCGTTAGCTGTGCAAATAGCTATGTAATTTAGTAACGTTACATTGTCATCAAATGTAATACGAAATCTACATCAACAAATAATATGACCTCTCATGTTACACAAAAACTTTTTAGAGTTCCTTAACCCGCCCCCCCCCCTCTGTTATTGTAACGCTGGCAGACACCGGAAAAAACAGTACGCCGCTCACACACAATTGAGTTGAAGAGCAAGCCTGTTGCGTTAGCTCCGCCTACCCTCTCTGGCGGACCAACCACTGATGGGTGATGGAAAACGCGTCACTATCTATGCACCGCTTATGATTTTTTCCCGGGAATGTCGCCACAGACACCCAGTTCTTTAATCATAAATAATAATAATAATATAAATGAATATAATAATAGGCTCAATCAGCATTGTGTTACCTAATTCAGAGATAGATAGTGACTTAACAGACATTTATTTTAATGAAAATCTTCGAGATTATTACTTTAAGAAAAAAGTAAAAAAGACATTCAGGTTAAATTTGGATACTGTTGCTTATACCTGTGATAAAGGTAGTTTGGCCAATCTTCTGTATGATAATCTGCCATCAGTACCTAACCAAATAAGAATGAGGCAGTTGAATTTAATTGTATCAATGAAGATGTATAGATGGACAGCATATAAAATGTTAGTGGCATCTGCATCATCGGATGCATTTAGCTTTTCTAATACTTAAGAAAAAACATTTCAACATCAAATGAATGAAATATGCACAATCTATCTGTCAGAGAAAAAAGTTTCCAGTTTTAAAATGAAGTCATAAAAAGTTCCAGGATTGCTTCTTGCCTGGTTCAGCAAGACATAACTGTTCCATCAGTACAGATTCTAAAGTTCCATTATAAGTTTCACCAGTGTGCTGGGAACTCATTATGCAAGTGATGAAGATTCTCTGCAATTTTTGTTTTCTGAGCAGTATCTGTGAAGGTGGTCAGAGGTGTCAGAGAGAATGCGCAGATGGCTGCCCTTTCCATATGTCTTGAGCTTTTCTGCTGATTTTCTATTCATCCCAAATCAGCAAGCGGAGACACTCAGTTACAACCTTGAGCTCAGTAAATGCGTGCTGTCCTTGATGCGGATGGTCTTGTATGAATACAATCATACCAAATACAATTTCTTCAGAAGAACACTAACAGAGGATAGGTTCGTGGAATTCAGCTGTTTCAAAATGCATGAAAAATATTCATGCGCACAAGACGAAACAAATGCATTTTACCTCAAGCACAATGCTTCTGAACAATACCTATACTGTAGATCAGTGGTGCCCTCTGTTGTTAGGCAACGGGCACCTGCACTTTGTAGCTGTGATCTGAAACCAAAGATAAAATGAAACAAAAATTATTAAAATATTAAAATAAAATAAACCCAAATATTTCATTGATATCATTCAATCAGCTGTGTTATAGCCTACAGAACACAATATCCAATCACAATTTACATGGACAGAACCCCAAAAACTCTTGCAAAGGGCAATATTATATCAATGTTTACATGTATAGTTCAACTGTTTCTCTTGAAAACATTGATAGCAGTTTGGTACAACTGTATCATGTCTGCAAATACAACTGTAACGTGTCTGCAAATAATAACATTTTATGAATTCAGTTTGTGCACTATTGCATATTGACAGACTGTTTGAAAACTCTAGTTAACTTCCACAAACAGAACAAAATAGTTTATAGCATTATTAAATTCAATATTTTCATATTTCTGGTGCTGATAAATGTATTACATAACCGCCATTTAGAAGACACTCACATGCGAAGCAACCTAAATAGGTTTACATCATACTCATTTATATTACCCACCTCCTGAAGATTTTTATCTGTGGAAGAACTCTCATTCTCCTGGAAAAGAGGTCCCTGCAAATGAATGCCACAGTGACTCCCTCCCACTCAGCTAAGATTCTTTGTGTGACCCTGGATGACCAGCTGACCCATTGCAGCAGCCAAGAGGCTACACTGCTGCTTGTACAAGCCCATAAGACCTCTTGTCTGGACTATTATAAGGCCTTGCTAGCCTGTGCCATTGGGCCACAGCAACTGGTCCAGAATGATGCCACCCACGCGATCTTCAACCCGCTCTAATGCACACATGCCATGGCTTCACTGGCTGCCAGCATTCATCAAATCCCTCACACTTGCATACCAAGCTGGTATGGTACTACCCCTTCGGACAATGATTACACCATACACTCCAACCAGACCTATCTGTTCAGCATCCTCTCGCAAGCTGGCTGTCCCATCTCCTCGAGCACCCAGCAGCCACTCCTCTCAGCCATAGCTCTTCTCCGCCCTCATCCCCCAATGGTTGAGCAACCTTCCCCTATCAATCAGGAAGGCATTCACTGAGTATCTTCGAAAAACGCCAAAAAACTCACCTTATCACACAACAGCTAAATGTTTCTATTCAATATTTTAAACATCGAATGCGTATTTCCCTTTATCTTGTAAGTCTTGAGGCATGCACCTTGAAAATGACACTTATGGCATATTGTGTCTCTCTTGTTCTAGTGGTGTTTGCTTACCATGTGAAATGTACTTTAGTAATTTGCTTTGGCTAAAATGACTAATTAGTAAATTTAGACAATTATGTTAAGTGCGTTGTGTGAGTATATCACAGCAATGCCTGGGGACAAAACCTGCAACCTCTGGGCTATGAGGCAGTTCCCTATTTATTATACCACACTGCTGCTCAAAGTACAGTTTTAAGGAGTTTCACTGGGTGCAGGATGGAAACTATATGCTTATCTACAACCATCCTCATTGTGCACATGGGCTAGACAGATTTGTGGACTGACTGCGGGGTGAAAGGTCAGCTTTTTCACAGAGTCAGTGTTTCAACCGGTTTCTGAAATAAATGATTCTGCTTCATATGGTTTCAAATGACGTATCTATTCCACACATACCCAAGCAATCTCCCTGTAATTTGCTACCCATGTAGCTTTAATCACTGGCTCACCTCACTGTAGGCCTAATTGTGTTCACATCCAGAACTACGCATACTGCAGGTGCTACTATTAGCAATGCATTTTGTCCACTAATAGAAGATGCCAACACGTTGATTTGAATGGCTTTTTTGTTTTGACACTGCGCCTGCCTTTGACATTGCCAAACTATTTCTTTTAAAGATATGATTGCCTGAAATACAGCATATTGTAAACATTTTGTTGGGATGCTTTGCCACATTACTACAATATACAATGATGTACAGTACATTATTTTCACAGAAGATAAAAATGTGACTATTCTGTATTACAGTAGATGGATTTTCATTAATTTGAAAATTCAGAGCCTACTCTCTGAGACCTTCATGAGAAATAAAGTGGTTTGCAATTTGGTATTCGTGTCCTGAAATGAAAAAGCCCTATCATGGGTAACAAGCTCTTCATGACTTTAAGCCTATTCATCTGACTTTAAGACTATTCATAGCTAGAACAGTTCACCTGACATTATGTTGCTATGAAAAATATGTACAAAATAAGCTTGTTTACACCAAACTGAAATCTGTGTTAAAAACTCAAACATTAAAAAAATAATCACATGTAGGCTAATATAATGAAATATATTCCAAAATTACATTAGATCTATTAAGTTTATGTTTTGGTATAGTGGTAAGACGGAGGGTGTTGACAGCCCACAGAGTGCTGTACGATGAGCTGACAGTGATTGCAGTGAAAATGTCCAAATATTGTTTTGTGAACTGAACATTGATAGGAAAGGGCAGCAAGTCAAAACTGATCGGCACAGACGTGAACTAATCTTAAGGAAAAGCTCTAAACCAATAAATGGTATTCAACATGGTATCACAGTCTAGGAATCACAGTACATAAACAATTCCAAGTTAAATGAAGCAGTACACAGATCAAGGTCCTCCCGCCACAAAGAAGAATAATTCAAAAGAAAATACGCATTTTATCATCCTCCACACTTTGACCTAGATGATGCCAGGGCGAGATGGCTCTCATACTGTATGATACAATTTCAGGATGCAGGTCCTGTGCCAGGACTCACAGAAATTCTACCAAAAACTGCTCAGTCTGAGGCATTTTGGACAAGCTGGCATAATACTACGTTCAAGTGAGGTTCAGTACTGGACCAGACCTGGTAGCAGAATTATTCGGAAGGACGAGCCTAGCATTTTTTATGGCTTGGACAAATTGATCAATATTTTCAAGAAAAATACCAGGTCATCTACACAGGATTTTGTGTTTTCACAAACCACAGCCATTAGCGAACGCATTGATGTCAGCATTAAGGAAGTCTTAAACACAGCTAAACACAGCGCCTCTTAAACATAACACCACCATAGGTTACTTTCCTTCAATCCAAATAAATGAACTATAACAGTTTAAAGTTACACACCAATTAGTCTGACTCTGAAAATACTTCTGACATGACTGCAACCAATTTACTACTGTAATTCACAAGATAACTGGTACCTACTCGATCGAATCACAATACAGATTTCAGTGCCTCACTCCGGTGGCGTAAGCCTTCATTACACTCGCTCTGCTGACATTAAACTCGGTCAAAATGCCAAAAGAAAAAGCATAAATTATAGGACAAAGTATAATTTAAACAATTAAATAACACAATGAAATCGTTCAATTTCTTTGCCTTTGCTATAAAAAAGACACTTTTTAATGTTAGTGCTTTATTTTAAACAATGTTGACAGCCATAATCCAATCCTACATGATGGCACACACAAATAAATTCACAATTAGCCTACAATTAACCAAATCTTTATCAGTTGAGCTGGGGGGGGGGGGGGGGGTGTTTTTCATTAGAAAGAAATCTTCTGAGTACAAGGCACTTCCAGTCATCCCTGAATGTTAATGTCAAGTCCTTTTCAAATGCCTTCTGGATCAGACGGGCCTGCATGCTGTGCCTGTGCTCCAAGAGAATGTTCTTCAGAACTTAAAAAGAAACCTCACAAAGTGCAGCGCTGGCCCCAAAAGTCAATGCATGCTTCAGTGCTGTCAGAACCCTTGGCCTCGTCTCAAGGGGCTTTTAGAACTGTTTCATTAGTTGTTTAATTGTCCATTTTCCACCGTCTGGAGGAGAGGATTTCTTCATTTGCTTGTGTAACCCACTTCTGGGTATGTACACAATATAGCTAGGTTTGGGAAGGAGCAATGGGAGTAGACAATGTGCTAGGGGTCGACCGATTATCGGTCCGGCCAATAATCGGCTTCGATATTCGTCATTTTTCATATTATCGGTATCGCCATATTTTTGTCGGTTGGCCGATAAACAAGTCCCCTTTTGTGATGCATACGCTCTGCTGACGCAACACGTGGCCCTCTGACGCAGGCTTCACTCTCTGTAAGGCACAGTCTGACTCAATGGGCCGCCCGCAGCACCCCTCTCTGTGAGCGTGTGAGAGAAGCAGCATGGAGTGAGCTACTGGTGAGCTGAAAATTGGTGGGGCGCAAAACTTTCTCAAAGTGTTTTAATTAATTTTCAGTGATTAACAAGCATGCAAACGATCTGACTAATCAATTGGAAAGTGACACACAGCTTCTTCGCATTGTGTTAGGGAGATTATAAATGCGATTTAGAAAAATCTGTTTTAATCAATAACTTGCAGTGGCGGAAACTTCCCCTGATTTTCCTTAAGTATCAATACAATTAATCCACAAAATAGGCTACTCAATACTATCATATATAGCCAGCTCTCCCCAAATAGGCAGTTTTAGCGAGTAGCCTAGGCCTTACAGCCTACATTTATTTTCATTTGCAATACGAAATTGTGCACATTTTTAATCAACATTATTTGCGGATAGCCTACATCAGTGGTCTCCAACCCTGGTCCTGGAGAGCTACAGGATCTGCTTTTTTTTATCCGCCCGAGTATTTCTAAAAAGTTTTCAATACGGGCCAAAACAATATCTGCTGATGCACCATGTTGATCAATTTGATTTGCTAAGGATAGCATGGTATCTCGGAGCCCACTGATGTCTTCCATATTGTCCGCAGTGCTGTTCTGGTGCTGTTGCTTTGCTCTGAATCTGTGAGATAACCACGCCCCATTCATTTGAATATAACAGATGGAAATAAAAAGAGCTGGGAATTAAATGTGGTATTAGGAAATGAAAGTCCCCTGAAATAAATAAATGTGGAATTATGAAATAAAAGTCCTCTGAAATACATAAAAGTAGTCCTTTGAAAAAATGTCATTTTTAAATAAAAACATATTTATTTATTATTTATTTAAAAATGTATTCATTTATTGAACTATATTGACTCATTTATATATTTATATTTACATTTATTTATATATTTATTGCCTCAAACAGGATTTATTTTGTAGCCGTATTTATTTATTTCATAGGCATATTTATTTATTATGTATTTATTTATTTATTTAATATTGACTTAAATGGCATTCCATAACTCTTAGGACCCATCCAGTTTTACTCCACAAATGAATATTGGTGATACAGTTCAACTGTCATGTCATATATTTCACTGTGCTCTGATTCGAACATTATAAGCTTCCCCACCGCTACCTTCTCCAATTTTGATGTTGCTATGGGACATGACAGGTCTCACTGCTCCTTTTGTGATTGGTCAGCTGTCAAAAATTCTCAGGCAATGTAAGTGTTTTAAAAGCTGTGAAATGATTGGATAGATTGATTGAGTTGATGTGATGGCCCTGAGTACATTTATTCATTTTTTTAACCCTAGGTCATGGTCCCATTTCTGGACATGCTCACAGTTAATGTGGCAAGTCACTTTCCGGACGTGGTTATCCTGCGGAATTTTAAGGCGCTAGCTCCAAAACAAATTCAGGAAGGAAGTTTAGATGCAAGCTATGGGCATCAAGAGATGCAGTCCCTAGCAAGGTACTTCCCAAGACTGAATGAGCAGGACTTGCTGAATGAGTGGGAAGCATTCTAGGAGCGAGCAATGCTACCAGACCTCAAGGTTGGTCTGAGCCTTCAAGAAGAAAGGAGATGTTGCTAATTGAAATGTATGTATGTGTGTGTGTGTGTGTGTGTATGTATGTATGTATGTATGTATGTAGCATGCATGCAAATCTGTAGAATTTGTGTGTTCTTTCTTCAGTCAAAAACTCTGGAGGAGGCTTTGCTGTGGCTTGTGTCCCCTGATCCCAAAGAACTCTACCCCCAGCTCAGTCTGGCAGCAGCTGTCGCCCCCACAGCTCCTGTTCAGACTGTAGATGTTGAGAGGCTGTTCTCAGCCCTCAAGTTGGTAAGGATTTGAGAATTATAGGATGACAGTAGAAGGAAGCTATAACAATTAATATATAAAACTATAGTGGTCTGGTGCATTTGACTGGCTATTGAGCTCAGATATCAACAATCGTTAACCAGTATTGAGGGCTACTCCTTTAAAATCAGTTTCATTTTTAGGTTAAGACCCCACTGAAAAAGTATGCTGCCAGGTGGCCATTGATGGACCTCAGCCTGGGATGTTGGACTACAAAAGATTCATTAGAAAATTTTGCAGGGCCAACAAAGCTAGGAAAGTGAAGTGTTCAAAAGAGGGCTGTGATATTTGCAGTTGAAATAAATCAAGAAATTCTCTGAACACAATTTTAGGTACAATTTTAACATGTTTAAATAGTGCCTGTGATTTTTTTCCATCTTCTTGATGGTCAGTGCATGTGTTTCAAATCATATCATGCAACTAAATAATCTATTTGTGAACGTTTAGGACATCATAGAGCCAGACATTGACTGGGACATGGCTGCAACTCACGATGTGGGAAATGCAGAAGTGGGGGGGTCATTGCTCCAGAGCTTGAGTGCCCTCTAAGTCCAGATATGCTGGAGGCCCTTACGTCCCTTCTACAATCAATGGATCCCAACATTTCCCCCAGAGCGCTTTACTTGCTCTGCCGTGAATTTGTTACGGGAATGTTAAGATAGATGACAAGTAATTCCAGCTATACACTAGAGGAGAATCACAGAGATTTTGCAGCCTCCGACTAATTTTCAAGATTTGTAGTTTGACCATCCAAGCCAACACAAATACTGAAAGACTAAAAGATTTACTACAGATCTTGAAAATTAGTCTTGAGACTGCAAAATCTCTGCGATTCTCCTCTCATGTATAGCTGGCATAAGGATTGAGTGGAGCACAAGATTTTTTTTGACACTGCCACTATAGATTATGTTACCCTAGACAATGGACATTATTTCTAATTTGATTAAACACCAAAAGACAGTTACCTGTGCCAAGTAGACTAACCATAAACTGAAAAAGAAATACAAACAGTTAAGCTGAAAGAAATACAAACAGTTATACCAGAATTTGTTTTTATTGTCTCAACTTGTTAGTCGAACATGTTTCTGAACAGATTGTACAGCAGGCTTTTTTTTCATTAACCTTTTCATACAGGCACCCTTGTGGTCATTTTTTATGTGACAAGTGTGTAATAAAAGTCTAGACTAGACATTAGGGATGAGCCAGTACACTATTATCTGTATCTGTATCTGTTCAACCAACAAAATGATCTGTATCCCTATCCGTACTCGGAATGGGTGGGGCTTAAACCGGAAGTGGACGTAGCATAACCGGAAGTTGGTATTTTAACGTCTTAGCAAACCCCTAGTGGTCGCTGAACTCAGACATTCAGTGCTACTGCAACCAAAGTATGAGTTAAAAACAGAAACGCTTTGTTTTATAAGGAATTTTGCCGCGCCACCATTGTCGCTCTGGTTGTTCATTTAACACGCACTCCCTCCCTGTGGTCTCATCAGCAACTACACCCCACACCCATGACATAATGGACAATATTGTCTATCTGGGCATTCATAAAAATATTCTTTCACCACTCAAAAATCGTATTCTGTCATAGCAACAAGATAAACTTGACAATAGCCCTAAAATATGCCAATACAGCGGTGAAAATGCTGCTCACTGAATAACGAAATAAACCAGACAAAGTTGATACCATGTTATTCTACAGTCAATATCTGGGACTAAATATTGAATAAATACACAACCTTACCGTTGGTTTTACGCAAAGAGATGTCCCTTTTGAGACTGAGTGGTCATTATTGTCTTGGACAATCTGTTTGTGAAATATATGCGCATTTGTGATGCTTGGGTACCTTCCAAAATAGCTGTGGGTAATACCACACGTGTCGTTTACAGTGTTGTTGCCTTTAGTACAGACTGGCTTGATCGACAATTCATTTATTCAGTAGGTGAGAGTATAAGCTTTCTAACGATGTATAACATATCTAATTTTTCTTTTGGAATAGCGTTTTATAGGTCAGCGTACCCAAAATTTTTTAAATCATCGTATTCACTCTGTGGTAGTAGTTAAAGATGCTGTTATCGTTACTCTGGTTTTAGATTTTTAAACGAACTAACGGTATGAAGACAGTAGACAGAGCGCGCCAGGTTACAGTTGGCTAACCACGATGTACTGTATGTCTTGTGATTTCAGGTGAGCGACGACATCTAAATTTGCACAAAAGTGATATTGCATTAGTACAGTGGATGTATAAGAATGCTAGGATGTCAATGATGCTAGTAGTGTGTGTGTATGAGATTGCTAAATGTTAGGAAATACAAGTGCATGCTTATATCATGTAGTCGCTAGCTAACTGGCTAGTTAGCGCCACCGTAGCAAGCTAGAAATGTCCGTTTGTAATCAGTAATATGTGCTTACGTGTGAATGTCCAGTAAATGTATGTTTAGCTATGATGAGAATAATGTGTTGATCTGAATCTGAGAATTGCAAACTTTATTTTATTAAGAATATATGACAATAGATAATAGATCGCTGTGGACAGAGTGGCTGTGACGATGGCAAGATTGTGTTGTGTGGCGCAGCAGCAGTGAACTTTGTATAGGCTCTGTGTAGAGGAGGAGCGCTGTGTGTGGCTGGTCTATCACGAGTACCGATATTGACATATTTCACTCGGATGGTACTCGTGCTTGTAAAAAGTACATTATCCATACCGGGTACTCGTTTCATCCGAGTATTCGGCTCAACCCTACTAGACATAGTCAAAAAGGACCATTTTCCTTGGAGAGATTCTGGGACACTTAGGAATGTCTCGACCTTATTTTGAAAAAAAACAAAACAAAAACAAAACTATAAATAAACTCTAGATATCTGCACCATTTTTCTTATACATGTGATCAACATGTTGCTAGAGAACTGTAAGGAAAAAACTTTCTTACATGACTTGTAAGATGACATAACAAATGTTAAGTAAAGTATATTATAGGTGTTTTTTGTTTTGTTACACCTGCACATCATGGGTAAATAAAATGCAGTTCCTGTGAGATAAAAAACTTTTTTTTTAGACCATTTGTTTATGACAAATAGCTTTATAGGCGATGGGCCTAGACCGCTAGGGGGACAGTATGAAGGGGTTTTAGAAGCACAACTGATTAAAGGGTCTCCAAATAATACTTCACATTCAAATAATTCATTTAATAATTCACAAACAACAATTGAATCCTTGCAACAAGAGAAAAATATATCTCTGTTTTGGGTAAACTGATACATCTGAGTAAATTTCTGGGTAAAGGGTATTTCTGATACAACTACAGCTGTATAGACAATCCAATTGTTTTGATGTGACTGAAACACAATAGCAAAACAAACATAGCTATCGTGCTAATGCTAATTATGTACATTTTCGACATTTCCCTGGGGTAATGTTTTTCCAACGTACGTTTCAGACCGCATTGGAGCGCTGCACCTCTGCACTCTAATTGCTTGGGAAAATACGACTACACCGAGATGGTTACCTCTCTCTATGCCCAAAATCTCAAGGCGTCAGCCAGACAAAAAAAAAAAGGCTGGCACGCGAGACTAACTAAAAACAAATCTAGCACTTAGTAAAGACGGAAAGCCACCATGGATTGCTGCTGTTACTGTGGTCTCAAAAGTTTCCAAAGTATCAAAGTGGCATGTAGTGTTGGGCGATATGGCCTAAATTTGATATGACAATATTTTTTGCCTACTGTCGATATTCGATTTGACTCGATATTTATCGTATTAAAGTTTATAAATAATATTCCTGTATAAAACTGAACCAGAACAAATCGATTTATATTATAATCTAGGATGTTTATTTAGCAATTATAATCATCACAAAGAAATAAAGACCTTTTGCCTGCAGGTATTTAAAAATATAATGATCTAAAAATAAAAGAAGCCACTATAGCAAGCATGGTAGGGGCCTTATTATTTTAACTCAATATTTGCCAAATTGTGCAAAATAACTCTTGAAGGTATGCTCTTCAATATTAACTAAAATTGTGAATACAGTGAAATAATCATCATTAAACTAAAATAAATAAGAAATCACAAATACCAAAGTACAAAAATAAATAAAAATAAATATAACATTATGAGAAAATAAATTAAATACAAAAATAAGTCAAGAACAGATAATGCCACCATATGATATGGCTTGTAAAACATTAGCGCTTGGGTACTCTTGTTTCTATCAATTTTTACAAATTAGTGCAAAATAACAAGCTTAACATTTACTGCTGGGCAACTTGTATCTCGGTTCTAATGTTTTCATTAGCTTTCTGAATCTTTTCTTTTTCCGCTGCATAAATGGGAATCATTTCTTTGGCTATATGGAATGAGATTGCTGACGTTATCTCTCTCCATTTGGGGCTCGTCCTCTCATAACGAGAGGAGCTGAACATAGGTTCTGTTAGTGAAGTTTGTTTGCGGTTACGGGAGCGGCAAAGGGAGTTGCGGCTCCCTTTAGCTTGATACATTCATCGTACTCAATAACGTGCTTTATCTTCAGGTGATTGAACAGATTTGTAGTGTTGCCTGTCTTCGTCGCAACATCTTTCATACAAGTCTTACAGACTACGGTTGTTTGCTCGGTATCATTTTGCCTGTAACTGAACCATTTCCAAATGACAGACGTTATGTGTCCTCTTTTTGGATATAATTCGGTCCCGCTTGCATCTTTCTCTTTCTCTGACAATGTTGGTCGCCTACAAGAGCTACTACTCAGCGGCAGGGGCGGAGTCTCCACACAACAAGGAAGGAGCGCTGCCGCGGAAAATGAAAAGCAAGAGCAACAAAATCTAGTGTGAAAACTTTGAAGTAGTTTAGAAAATAAAACTCGAAGTTACCTTTTCCATATCGAGCATTAATAAAATATCGATCGAATTTGAGGTTCACGATATATCGCCCAGCACTAGTGGCATGTGGGGAATGTGATGCACACAGCACATGCAGTTACTGTCGAGTAGCAAATGCTGTGTGGGCCACAGCGTGATTGACAGTCATGCTCACATTCCACCTTGATCTTAAATGCCTCTCTCTCTCTGAGGCAATCAGGGGAATGCGAGCGTGACCGGTTAGCCACTGGAGGAAGCTACCGACGGAAAGTCGTTTCTCCTGGCCAGTTGAGTCACCCAGCGCTTCATCTCCAGGAACCTCACTCCCCTCTTTTTGGCTGTCTGCTTCTCCTAATAGAGATAAAAATGCAAAAACATCACTCGGCACATGAATTTTACTGAAATCCACCAACATGTTTCATCAGAGAAGTGGCAGTGCTAGCAAAAAAGGACGCAGTTCTAAAGCTTTGCATGAAATCATTTCAAGTTTGACAAGACAGACAATATAAAGATGCGTAGGCATATTTACCACAAAGGAGGGGGACAGAAGTATAGAAATACAGAGGTGGACAAAATAAGACTGGTGGAAAACAAAAGTATATTACGGTAAGATAAGAGAGAGTGACGGATAGAGGTTATGAGAAATAGTGAAAACATTCAGTGCGTTACCTGTATCCTCCAACTTCTGCAGAAAGTTGATAATTCTGGTCTCTCGCCACCATCTGAGTGAACCTTCCTCACTAAAACAAAGAGACTGTGCTAGCAGAAGGAATTCTGCATCCACCTAAAATGGGAAAACAGACAAGTGAGTTAAATCTAATATTATATGGTAAATTAAAAGGCAACCCATTTACCTATAGCTATACTGACTTCTTTTAAGTGGCCTGGAACAAACAGCTGCTTGCAGACTTGTTGGTGTTGTGCCAAGACTTCGAATCCATAAAGCTTCATCCCTTCACGGAGCTGCTGTAACATGGGGATATGTTGTTTAAAATACCATGTAGCAGTCCGCTGTTTAGCGAGCAACTGTCAGATGAAGCTGGGTACACAAAATAAACCAAACGAGGACACAACTGGGAGAGTATCATAGTTTGGTCCCTGAACTCCATAGTGCTAGGTAGAATACACTAGCATGCAAGAACTGCTAAATAGCAAATCTTTTTTTATACAGCTTAATTCCGGCGTTCGGAATTTATATTTAGCTAGTAACTATTGTTTCGGTACATTATTACATTACATTACAGGCATTTAGCAGACGCTCTTATCCAGAGCGACTTACACAACTTTTTACATAGCATTTTACATTGTATCCATTTATACAGCTGGATATATACTGAAGCAATGCAGGTTAAGTACCTTGCTCAAGGGTACAACGGCAGTGTCCTTACCCGGGAATCGAACCGGCGATCTTTCGGTTACAAGCCCAGTTCCTTACCCACTGTGCTACACTCTGCCGTGGTACTGGTCCCATTACCCGGCACTGTCAAATCACGATGACGATCATAAAATCAAATCTTAGGAAATGAATCGCGTCAGTAATTCGTCTGACAGTTGCTCGGTAAACAGCGGAATGCTACATGGTAATTTAAACAATTTACGGGATTGGCCACTGCAGCGTGACGTTGGGTTGCGTTCCGGCAAAAGTTGATTCTGGTTCTACTTTCTTGCCGCAGGCCGCTGCGTTTTTTTTCTGCACTCCACGCGTTCCCCAGTCCCACAGCCTAAACGCATTACCCCCATTCAAATGAATGGGAAGACTTTTTTGCCGCATTGCCTGATCTGGTGTGAATCCAGGCTGGATTATTATTATGCATTTTATTCATAATATGCTTCTCATACACCCAAAACACAACTATGATCTGGTCCAAAAGGATGTGTGGATCTTCTTCCTTTTCTCAGTCTTTTTGGTCCTGTGTTAATGATGCTTGGCCCACTTGAGTCTTTTCTTCTTGTTAACAGCACATAGCAAGGGCTTTTTCACAGATACACTTCATTTTAGACCGGCAGATCATAGCTGCCGTTTGACTAGTCAGGGGAACTGGTTTCTCTCTAGATGCATTGAGTTCCTCCTGTAGTTGTAGTGCTGTTTTACAAGGTTTCTTGCTAGACAACACAAGATTGTTTTCTGCCTCTTGATCTTCCTGGACTTCTCCTGTTAACATTACTGCCCATTTAGGAAAAGTCACACGGGGGAGCCATATCATGATGGCAGAGCTGAGGCATTTCTAGTGTTAACCACAGTATTTTTCAACTAGGCTGTACCTACCTTGCAACTGCCACGTCTTTAATTTTAACTGGGTCTATAGGACATCTACCAACATGCAAACAATTAGTAGCTCTATTGTGTATACAATAACACATTAAAACATTTCAAACACATGTAAAACACTTTCAATTGTTTTTAATTCATAAAAGAAAAATGACTGAATCCTTGCTTGTGTGTAGGCCTATCTGTGACCTAAAATGTATGCTACATGGCTTAAAGTTATGTAGACACCCAAACATCACACCCAAATGTGCTTGTTGAACATCTCATTCCAAAACCATGGGCATTAATATAGAGTCCATCCCCCCCCCCACCCCCTCCCTTTGCTGCTATAGCGGCCTCCACTCATCTGGGAAGGCTTTCCGCTAGATTTTGGAACATGGTTGCAGGGTTTTCCTTCTATTCAGCCACATGAGCATTACTGAGGTCAGGCCCTGATGTTGTTATACGGCCTGGCTTGCAGTTGACGGTCCAATTCATCTCAAAGGTGTTCAATGGGGTTGAGGTCAGGGCTCTGTGCAGGCCAGTCAAGTTCATTCCTCACCAAACTCGGCAAACCATGTCTTTATGGACCTTGCTTTGCACATGGGGGCATTGTCATGCTGAAACAGAAAAGAACCTTCCCCAAACTGTTGGAAGTTGGAAGCACACAATTCTGTAGAATGTCATTGTATGTTGTAGCATTTAGATTTCCATTCGCTGGAACTAAGGGATCTAGCCCAGACCATGATATACAGCCCCAGACCATTATTCCTCCTGCACCAAATGTTACAGTTAACAATATGCATTCAGGCAGGTAGTGCTCTCCTGGCATTCGCTAAACCCAAATTTGTCTGTCAGAGTGCCAGATAGTTAAGCATGATCCATCACCCCAGAGAACGCTCCATCCATCACTGCTGCAGAGTCCAATGGCAGTGTGCTCTTCCCCACTCCAGCTGAAGCTTGGCATTGCGCATTATGAATTTAGGCTTGTGTGCTGCTCCTGATGAACAGTTCTTGTGCTGATCATGCTTCCAGAGTCAGTCTGGAACTTGATAGTTAAAATTCTTTATTTATTTTATGTGCTACGCGCTTCACCAATCAGTGGTCCCGTTCTGTGAGCTTGTGTGGCCTTCCACTTTATAGCTGAACTGTTGTTGCTCCTAGATGTTTACACTTCGCAATGACAGTACTTACAATTGACCGGGGCAGCTCTAGCCGGGCATAAATTTGAAGAACCAACTTGTTGGAAAGGTGGCATCCTATGACAGCGCCATGTTGAAAGTCACTGAGCTCCTCAGTGCAACCCATTCTGCTTTGGGTGTGGCTGAAGTAGCCAAACTGCACTAATCAGAAGGGGTGTCCACATGTATGTAGCGTATGTGTGTTTGCATGCATGTATGTGTATGCATGTCTCTCTACATTGAATTATCTTTTGGTTCATACATTTTTATATGCATTATTATTATCAATTACTCATAATAAACACAGTACAAAAATAATCTATATCTCAACAAAAACACGTTTTCAATATACAAAATCCTGAGATACTCACACATGCAAAGCACCGTTTTATAAGTCACTAATTAAAACTTGCAAAATCTAGGCTTGCCGTTGAAAGTATTGATATGAAACTAAGGCCAATAAACAATTTGTACATTTTATAATGAGCTGCAACTTGTATTTCTTGAACATGTATTTCCAGTTTTTACAAGCAATGGCAATATTCATGCAAAGGAAACTGTTTTTTTGGCTTGTATGCTTATTTCAAATTAATGATGGTCACATAATGTCATTACCTCTTGTGGTCAATAAGGTAACTGTTTTAAATACATTTTTACAAGCAAAAATTGCTCTGAAAAAAGAGAGAATAGAGCACAGATAAAAGTGCTAAACTTCTTTAAGCGCTGTGTTTCTATAATTTGTGGCAGCGCTATATGACTATATACAGTGAGCTCCATAATGTTTGGGACAAAGTTTTTCTTAGTCTGGCTCTGTACTGCACAATTTTAACTCTGTAATCAAACAATTCACATGTGATTAAAATTTACATTCTCAGCTTTTATTAAAGTGTATTTTTATACACTGTGTTTCACCATTTAGAAATTACAGAAAAATAGCGACCGAATGTCATTATTTTTTGATAGCTGACCACTTTGGAGACGATTATCCTGCTTATTACATGGCTGATTACCTTATGGAAGAAATCGATCAATAATTTGACACAAAATATCGATTTAATGTGATTTGTTTCATATAGATTTTCTCACCACAACATATTGGTCTTTTACCCTTTGATATTCTAGAGCTATCACATTTACACCTTGACTACTCCTTAACCTTCATGTTGTTCTTGGGTCAAATATAACCCACTTTGAGTCTGGTTCCTTCCATGGGTTTCTTCCTATTTGTTACCAGGGGTTTTTTCCTTGCCACTGTTACCTCATGGTTACTCCTGTGGGGGTTTAGGCCAGGGTTGTCTGTGAAGTATACTGTACAGTTGTTTGTGAAATGCACCATATGAATACATTTTGATTTGATTTGATTTGATATGATTTGAAATATCACCCTTTACAACAGCAGTTTAAAATGTTTTTCAGCATGGAATTTGATGGTTTTTTCTTGGAGTGATCCTATCATTAGAAGAATTTAAACATTTCCCTTTTTATTCCCGCCCTGGTGAAGGCTGATGTGGCCGAAACGCGTTGGCATTAGACTGGTTTTTTTAAATTCCTCATGCCAATTGAATAAAGGCTTTTTTAAAACTCATTCCTTCCTCCAACGAGAGTGCCTTGAATTGCATTGAAGTAAGCCCAGTTTTATACTTTTTGCACCCTTCTTTGCTCCCTTCGAGATGTCTCAGCCCTCTTGTTCAATGAGCTCCTTGTTGGTTCGTCCTGATCCCTGGAGCTTGTAGATATTTCTATACTTGAGCGCCCAGTGATTGTTCTGTTTTTATTTCCCTTTTTATATTTTATTATAGGGGAGCATTATCAGGGTACAAAGATTGTCTTATGCGGTTTTTATTATTGCAGTTAAGAAGTCAGAAGTCATGATCAAAGTGCCACACATCTATTACAGCAAGTAATTAAATAAATAAACAAATAAATAAATAAAATCAGCTATGATGTGTTTTGTAGTAAAAAATAAGACTTACAGTCTCTTTTGACTGAAGTAGGAAAACAGTTATTCACCACGTCCCTACATGATATGAAGACAACACAAGGGTGTCATATCATGTCCCTACATGATATGAAGACAACACAAGGGTCATAGCTGCTGTTTCATTCCATGTGCACTGCTTCTGTCACAGAAAACTCCAGTTCCAGGTACAACTGTATTTTCACCAGCAGAGGGCAGCGTTTAACCTGTAAATATTGTTGGATTGTTTCACATCACTGAAAATCTCAAAAATGTTGTAGAAATGGATGATAGAAATTCCATGATTTATTTGGTTTTAATAATCATAAATGGTATAAACTGGTGTGGACCAAATAAAATAAAAAATATAATATTTCTAATGAAGCAAGCAGTTCAGGGTAAGCAATGCTATTTAGATTTATGCTGACATTATGTCAAACACTTTGATGAACACACTTGCATAATACCTGTGAACAGTTCTGGGGCGAATGTTTTCAGAAACAATATCCATACATGCTCATAGAACGGCATGCGTGGGATCTTTTCAAATTCGTGACCTGCCAAAGTTTTACACACAATGGTTAAGCAACAGTACACTTATTTAAACAGCCATTTGAAACAAAACAAACCCCAATGAGTCATGAATTAGTAGCAGTTGCAATTTGAGGTTATCATGTTTTATGGCCACCAGATGTCGCTCTTGATCTTTGTGTGTTTCATGGTTTTGAACCTTGCCTTGAAGTTCCTCAGTAGCTGTCACTCATTGGTACATTTAACATTATGCACTGCTTAGAAGTAGAGATAAATGTATTCTTACAGCACATCTAAAAAAAATGACATTTTTTGAAATGGTAAGTTATTCAAGAATTTAATCTAACCTGAAGGTTTATTTTTCTGTGCAATCAAACATAATTATTTTCCTTGTTTAATCTGTATTAGAAAAACACCAGGTCATTTACAGCAAGAAATCTTTTGCTGTGTATGTTATGCATTTCCTCTGTCATAATTTCTTTAGACTGTGTCTCTCAAGTCCATCCATATTAGATTCAGTGTCTCAACAGGAGAATTTCCAGTTTCATTGATCAGATTTCAGTTTATTGTAACCAGTGTCTGTCACTATAAAGGTGAGATGTGTAAACATTAATGCATCCAGATATCATTTCAGGTAAAGCAGTCTAACTGCCTCTACGCCATAGATGGCTGCAAGACCAAAGCAATACCCAGGGAATAATGCACCTTTGATATCGTCAATGTTCAAAGCTTCTAGAGCTGCAATTGGAAAGGAAGGGTATTTATTACAATTTTCCTTGTCCCACTCCGCATTACTGAACGTACCGATATCCGCAAACACTGGTCATTTCTGAAGCTATGGCTATATACTCAAGGGGGTGTACAGGTGGGGGAGAAATATAAATGGTGAGAAGCGCTAGGTTCATTTTTCTTCAGGGTAATGACCTAAAGCAGACTTTCTAGACTGTTTCAACAACAGCGGTGGGAGAAGCCGTCCGTTCTGTGGAGCCCCCCCACCCCCCACCCACCCCCCCCCCCCCAGATGAGGGCATCAGGAGTTTCCTAAAGCATGATTTATGGCACGAGGACACATCAATAAAAGAGCTGTAGTAACGCTGTCGCCACGGCGACCGGCGCCGAAGATGAGGCATCCCCTAAAGCCGCCGGCGTGTGTTATGTGTATTTCCGTCCCTGTATTCCCGGCAGGACGGAGCTTCTGATGAAGCGGCCGCCGCCCCACGCTCCTGGGTCACACCCCGTCGGCCAATAGAACGTGGGGGCGAGTCACACCTGGGTACTAGCTATAGTAGTGGGTGGTGACATTAAATACCAGAGGAAGAAAATGTACCCTAGTACAAAAATCACCACAATCCTGTTTGGGTGATTTTAAGAACAATTATTTCTTAGATGTTTTAGCAACATGGAACGCATATTGATCACTATTATGTGATTCCAAACATTACAGTTCAGATAAGAATCACTTCTTTTTCTTTACTAGCTCACATGTGATAAAATTATTATTGTACATGTCACACAAAATAATTGGGTTTACATTTTGTTTTTGTAAGAAAAAATGTTTGACTGTAGAATTTGTTCTATGGATAAAAAGATCGGACTGTCATGCAGTTTTCCTCAAGAAAGATACTGCAGTGCGACATTTTTCACACTGCAAAAAACTAACAAGTGTTTTAGAATCGCAATAACACTTAATATCTTATTTTTTTCTCTCAAGTAGAAAATATTAGCTTGTTTTAAGTTATAGTTTGCTTGACAAGTAAGATTTTCTTACCTCATTGGCAAATCATGAAATGAAAACTGTCTAAAACTCCTTGGCAATATTTGTATTTATTTAGCAAAAAAGCAATAGAAATAAGATTTCAAGTCTAATATAATATTTTTTTAAACTTTTGCACTGCACAAATAATTAAACAGAAATGCGCTGAATTGTGATCTTTACTTAAAATGGTGAACATGATAAATGTGAGAAAAAAAAAAATCCCTGCCTTCCCTGTTTTCCAGTTCTTAAGACCCCATTGTCACAAACACTGTCTAACGAACCTTCACTGTTGCGATTTCAGAACACCACCAGTCGCTCTCTTCTGTTCACACAAGACAATCACAGCTGCACATATCAATGTAAAATATAAACAATTGGACCACCAAACATTTTGCCTTAAGGGTTCTTCTGACCACTCCAGAGCCAATAAGCTGATGACGCCAAAGCCAGCGAGCAAAGTGGTCCAGGTCTCACCACTAAGCCTACCACTAGTGTGACTGCAATGGCCCTTACCACCCCACCCCACGAATACATAAACCGGGTGACCGAAGGAGTCAGCTTTTCTGGTTTTGTAAATGGTAAATGGACTGCATTTATATAGCGCTTTTATCCAAAGCGCTTTACAATTGATGCCTCTCAATCACCAGAGCAGTTAGGGGTTAGGGGTTAGGTGTCTTGCTCAAGGACACTTCGACATGCCCAGGGCGGGGTTTGAACCGGCAACCCTCCGACTGCCAGACAATCGGTCTTACCTCCTGAGCTATGTCGCCCCTTTTGTGAATGGGGATCACATGATTAACAGACTAAGGGAGCAAAACGCATCACGTCTGGCGTCACGCTGATGGCCTAGCGAGCCGGGGTCGCGCGGCGTGGCGCTGGAAGGACGTTGTTTTAGCGGAGAGTTGGCGGCTCTGGGAATTCTCGAGGCCGCCGAACAGAGGCGGGAGGAAGGGCACTCGAGGTCCTCTGCTCCGGCGTCTCCGCTTCCCGACGGCGTCGAGCGTTTCGGCGGCTCTTAAGCGCTTCTTGGGGACCGGCCAGCTCTCCTCCTCCTCCTCCTCTCCCCTCTGTAGTCGCGGGCTCCTCCATCTGGCCCGCGCGCTCTGCTCGGGCGTGCGGGGCTTCGGGGGATCTCTCGCCGGGCCCCGCCGCGAAGGCGGCGCTCCCGGCACACGCGTCTTGCTCCCTGCGCTTCGCTGTGCTCTTCCTCCCCAAAACCGGGCTCCAGCTCCTGGTCCCCGTGGGAACGCCGCCGCGGAGGCTCGGGAAGCCGAGTTTTCCTGTTAGCCGCCAGCGGCTAAAGAACACGTGACCGCCAGAACAGGCCATTCGGGATTCTGTTCGCCGCATTCTGCGCTCTGCCAGCCAGCACACTGTAGGCTCGTCACGCTGGCCCATGGTGTCCATGCTACAGTAGCCTGGATACCTAATGGGGCAAGTTCCCTGAGAAACATGGCAAAATGTGACACAGCCGCGCACTTGGTATGGTCCTGCTCTGTTCAACTTACCTGCAATTTGGATTCCAAAACGGATTAAATAAATTTCTAACCAAGAGAAAACAGTTTATTGTGGTTGTGTGATGCTCTGTGTCGCACGTGTTGCATGGTGAATGTGGTGCTGCTTTGGGTCGTCATTCTGAGCAGGCATGCAGCAGCTTGGGGATGCGTTCATGTGCTCTGGCCACGCAGGATACTACTGCACCTGGTCTGGTGTTGCTTTTGCAGAAACCCGTATCTCGGCGATTGACTTGAGGGCTGAGATAATGCTAAGGATGTCTCTGTGACCATGTGACTAGAAGAAGAAAAAAAAACACAATTCAGGAGGTCGCAAGGTCACCGTTGCAGAGAGATCTGAGGATGTGGAAAGACGTCCCTGGTGACAATGAAAACATCAGACTAAACCTGCATTCATGTTCAGCACTTTCTGGTTGAACTCCTTGACAACCCGGGTTTCTGCTGCCGACAGAGGGCAATACCAGCTCCCCCCCCCCCCCCCCCCCAACCCATTCTTCGTATTTGGTCACCTGACCACATGTTTGGGTGACATTGTATATGGGTCAGATTGGTCACACCTGTACCCCACTTAAACACTGGTGTGTGTCCCCTAGCGCTGGGTTTTGAAGCGGTGACTGATAATTGCACCCACCTGTGATGGTCTAATTTATGGGCTGTCTTAGCGGGGCAGGAAAGCAGTCTTCAAGGAGAGGACGCTGGGGCGGGGGCAAGGGGGGGGGGTGGCGTGGAGGGAGGGGGGATCGGATGACTCCCTCAGGAGACCCAGCTGGGCTTAATGGAGTTTTCTGGATCTTTAAAGTTTGCAAGGCTTTTTGCATTAATCACATTCACACCGCACATTATCCGCAGGGAGGCAACTCAAGCGGTCAGGACTGTCTGCCGGACCCCTCGATGGAAAACAGCTGCTCTGATTGGTCCCTGCGTTTTCTTTTTTTTTCTTTTTTTTTTTTAACATAATCCCAATGCAGCGATGGAAAATTCCAAATCGCTTGAGGGTCGCTGCATAAGCCCCCACCCCTGCCTGCAGCCCGACTGTACACAACTCTCGCACCCCAGGCCTCTGATGGCTCATTACATTGCATTATTTACACGCTCGACAGAAACCCTTATCTGAGGCAATAGGCATAGCTAACTTTTTTCTTTTCAAGCTTTCCATTTATTCGGTGGGATATTAACTTAAACTCATCGGACTGAACACCTTGTTTACTGTAAGAGCCCCAACCAAAGGAGAAAACCTTTTTCTTGAAAAAATTATGTTTAATGTTGGTTATAAACAAAGTTACCCTTTATTACATATTTTTTCCCACCACCACCCCTCAAACTGCATTTTGTATATGTACAGAAAAGTGGGTGTGACAATATTATTAATGTACAGAACTCAGGAGTGAAATTGTGAATTAAAAGGCCTCTGTCCCCCAGTGCAATGGAGAAATGGGGGAGTATATAAAAGATGAAGAATGAAAACTGTCACCCTCAGTTTGCTGAACCAAATTTCCTAACCACTGCCCTGCTCTGTTTTCTGCAGTACAGCCATAGAGAAAGCCATGGATCATGGCGGTGCATATGGTTTGTGTGGTACGGCCATAGAGAAAGCCATGCGTGTACAGCAGTGCGTATGGCTTGTGTGTTATAGCCATAGAGAAAGCCATGCATGTACAGCAGTGTGTATGGCTTGTGTGTTATAGCCATAGAGAAAGCCATGCATATACAGCAGTGGGTATGGCTTGTGTGTTATGGCCATAGAGAAAGCCATGTGTGTACAGCAGTGTGTATGGCTTGTGTGTTATAGCCATAGAGAAAGCCATGCCTGTACAGCAGTGTATATGGCTTATGTGTTATAGCCATAGAGAAAGCCATGCATGTACAGCAGTGCGTATGGCTTGTGTGTTATGGCCATAGAGAAAGCCATGCGTGTACAGCAGTGTGTATGGCTTATGTGTTATAGCCATAGAGAAAGCCATGCATGTACAGCAGTGTGTATGGCTTGTGTGTTATAGCCATAGAGAAAGCCATGCATATACAGCAGTGTGTATGGCTTGTGTGTTATGGCCATAGAGAAAGCCATGGGTGGACAGCGGAGCGTCTGAAGCTCACGCCGGCCCTGCTCCTCTTTAATGATGCTCTGAGCTGGATGCGAGGCGGCCGCCCCTCTGGGTGCAGGACTTCCTGTGAGGACGCTCGTCGATAGGAGCCGTACTGCCTGCTGTTTTGCTCCGGGCTGTTTACTGGAAGCAGAACGTTATTCAAATGAGCAGAGATCGGGGGGAAATAAAACGAAACCAAATCAAGATTTTTTATTTTCCCCATCGAAATGTTGAAATGAGCATGGTTAAGATGAGTTCTGTCTTTTTTTCCTTCTTCTCTCCCCTCCCCCCCTCCACCCTTTAAAACTGCAACCCCCAACCCCCATCCCTTATGTCTCAGGACTTGGATTTTAAATAATTTTGTTACAATCCTCCCTGGGTGGATTCCCTGCACTTGGCAATTAAACAATTAATTTTAATCAGCAAGGGCAACTTGAAGAGTCATCCTCATTTCAGACATTGATTAAAAGGAATTCACCAGCGGGTAATGGGTGAGTTTGTAAACCTTTGTGCGATTTTTTAAGTTTAAGGGATTTCGGGGTCAGACACAGTGCCTGAAAGTGAGGAAAGTACTGCAGTCATAATAATGCTTTAGGAGACAAGCTGTTCAACTCAAGGGTAAAAGTCAGAGGGCTGAAAGAGTGTTTCTGAAGAAAGGGCTACATCTCGACCGCACCACCCCTCTTTATACGAAGAAACAAGAGTTTGTGCAAATTTATGATTGTCTTGCACAATTTGCTCATTTAGTTGAAAATGGAACAACAACAACAACAAAATGTCTGTCTCCCATGTGCTTCTCCCGTGAATTTAAGCATAAAATTGTTGGGACCAAGCGCAAGATGCGACATTAAAATCCAGTGTAAAAAGAGACGCTTTCTGAGCTTCTTTAATATTTATATATGGGACAGACGTTTTGCGGAAAACACTAAAACCTGATCCAGGATCAGCGCTGGAGGGCATTGCCTGCCGACGTAGCCGATGCACCCTTAAGCGCTTCCTTGTCGCCCTCCAGGGAAATACGAGCAGCAGTTAGATCTTGGCAGCCATCTTGATTGTGAAGCTACAGGGTGAACATACTTTGTCTGCAATCAATTTGCATGATACATCACAAGTGCCGCTTGGAATTTTCTTTTTAAACTTTGCACATTTTAAGCATCTCTGCCAGACACATGGGATGAGAATGACTTTGAAGTTGTAGCGCTGTTATTGAGAAAAGGTGGATGCTGATTGGCTTGCTCAGAAGACCACACCCACTACAGAAGGATATCATCACAGGTCTACCAATTGTGCATTTTGGTAAGAGTGACAACGAAGAATTACCGTTTGTTAAATTAATCAGATATTCTACTTCTGTTTTTCTGCTTTGTAACTACAAGGTTAAGAGTTTTCTGTGTGCTATATTACCATACAGAGTATCTAAGGCAGGGGTCTTTGTTCCTTAATTCAGTCCAGAGAACTCTGCTGCTCACCAACATCAAATTAAGCTCAGATCTGTACTGCTGAGGGTGGAGAATCTCTGTGTGAGTGTAATTCCTCCTCACTGTTTCTGTTCATGTTCGACGGAGTCTAATTCTGGTTCTTTCTCACCACTATGCCACTCTCTGGAGCAACCAGCATGCTCTGAAGTCCCATGGCACCGGCCTTTGGGATCCAATCTAGCTGTGATATTAGTTCTGGGTATAAATTTCCCAATTATAATATTACCAATTCCCCAGCAAAAATGACACAGTGCGGTGATGATAGAGCAGTGCTACGGCACGGATTTGTTTAATCTGATATGCAGCTGACTTTCTGCGAAGTTTCGCTTTGTAAGTCATTTCCGCCCCCAAAACACGATAATAAACATATTGCGCGAGCAGAGAGTTTTGTGTCGTAATGAATCTCTTGCTGATCATTCCTCAATAAAGGCTTGCGCGTTTCTTCGGGGTCCTCTCTCGGCTCGGAATGTGAATGGATTAAACACAAGACGGAAACGTAATTGTCTTTTTCGCTGACATTTCTTCAGAAGCTCAAGTCGGTTTCTGCTGCGGCGCTCTCCCCGGGGGAGAGGCAGTACAAAACTGATAATTACATTAAAAATACATAGACAATAAAGAGTCTGTTTACATAACTATACCCGTAAATATCTGATTGAGCAGACATTGTTCTGCGTCCTCTTTTTAAGCTGCTCCCGGAGGAATGCCATTTTAATGACATGATGGTTTAAAAGATGTTGCTCCAGTCTTGTTCCATATTTAATTAACTTTTCTTTTAAAAAAAGAGAAAGAAAAAAACATGTGATAGCGGGGAGACAATAACAAATAGCTGCGAACAGAGACGGGAGCCGGGAAACATGAGCGAGACCTTGTCATGCTTTGTGAACCATTTACAATACAAGATATGCAAAGAAGAAGAAGCAGCCGGGGAACGCGGTGAACCTCTGGGGGGTTCATAATGAGACATTTCCTAGCTCACCAATAAGCATTAAAAATTACAGTCTCGCATTAAAGAAACAACGTTTTTTTTTTTTCTGAGCATCCCGACAAAGGAACAGGAAAGGGGGGGAAATACAACCTCTTGACTTGAGACGTGTCACGGCCGGTTTTGGTTCTCCCAACCGAGCGGCCCCATGCAGATGGCAGCGCGCCAGATTGGACTGTGGACCCACCCCGGTGACGTTCTGCGTTCGAAAAAGGAGCCTTGCTTGCATCCCTCTCCGGTGAATTTGGTGTAGTGTGTACCAAACTGGCAGAGCACCACAGTTGGGATGCCGTTCCTGCTTCGTAGGGACAGAGTGTGTTTCCGATGCCATGGCAACCGGATTTATTTTTAGTTTAATTACACTTTTTTTTTTTCTCCTGTAGCCTTAATTTATCAAAGGCTGCGCAGGATCTTTAAGGGGAATTGAATTCTTGAATTATGGTAGCGCGGTAGCTTGATTAACCATACTTCAGCTTTCTATTGAGAATTGGCTTGCGGACTGGGTTCAAAAGCGGGCGTGTGTCTCCTGTGCAGGTATAACGCAGCGAAGGGTCTCAGCAGGCTCGAGACTAGCCTTTCTGTCGCCCTAGGCCAGGTTGCGGACTGGGGGAGCTGGCGACTAGTCCTATCATGGATGCAATGCGTGGGTTTTACATTTTTTTCCCCCCTTTACCCCCTCCCCATAAGGATGGCGCCCTAGGCGGCCTCCCTTATTGCCTATGCCTAGAAGCAGCACTGGCGTCCTGGTGTCCAAAACAAAGACCATGAGCAGCCTATTGAAAGTCAGGAATGATCGCCTGACAGTGGACAATATAACATCATGCTCCATGTGTTGGCTTTATTCATATCTGGCTAAAACGTGGTGTCTACATGTTGTTCTAGGCCTGATTCCGCCATTTTTAAACGAAAGGAACACAGTTACATGTGTATATTGTCCATAAAACTATTATGAATTATGCGAAATATTATTGAGAATAACTACAGCACGTGGGGCTGGATGAGCAGAAGTGAAGATGTCTTTCCATTGGTGCTATCCTTTGGAGCATTTGTTCTGGCTTTAAACACATTAAATGTTTGCAGCAAATTGTATGATGCCATTTACACATACAGTATGTTTCAGCATCATCTGTGAAATATGTCTGGAGATATACATGTTAGACGATTCGCCTTCACATATTGGATGTCAGGCCTGGGTCAAATTCAGCCAAGTTCTTCAAGTTTAACTTTTATTTCAGTTGCAAGGTTTCTGTAATTACTGTTATGGGACTATGTGTTCATTTTATGTTTCATTTTGTGGGGTTTTTATTTCTAAAATCTGCCCCTGATTCTAATTTGGAATCAACAATTGTGCCTGTAAAAAAACGATTTTGACTATATTTCATATTACAGATCATACAGTGCTACTGCACAGCTAGCGGACGGCCCTGCCTCTCACTGATGACAGCTGAGAGCCTGTGGAAGCAGGGTGCTTTGTCGGGGGGAACTAATGAAGCGGTGATCTGGGGGTCACGGGTGGACTTGGAGCCCACGCTACCCCTGACAAAGCCAGCTGTCCCATCACTGCAGGCTTCCAGTCATGACAGCAAGCTGGCTACTGACGCAGCCCTGGACTTAACTGCTAATCTTGGCAGCCCGTGTTTCTGACGAACCTTTGCTTCGCTTACATACTTTCTGGCAAAACATGTTTTGATAAAATGTGTATGTATGTTCCTGTTAAAATAAATGTGGTTTAAAAGTACAGACACACCTTCCCTACACTGCCCTGAAACTTAGTTTGCTTGTTCAGTTTTGTCCAATCACAAACTGTTATGGACTACACACATGAACACTGTCCAGACACTTAAAGTGATATGGCTCTTATTGCTGAAATCAGGAAACCTGACAGAGAAATACATATGAGTTTGTTAATTTTCCTGGGTATGCTATGTTCAGTTAGATTAAGCAATTTCCAAATAAAGACAAATTAACGCGGCCCAACTTCGAATGAATTTCAAATTCGATGGATTTTTACATAGCAGATTACTGGAATTATATTAATGTGAAAGCGAGTGTGGAAATTTCATTTGAGGTAAACTTAAATGGACAATTTTAAGTTTAAAGACAATTACCTATAATCTTTAAAAATCATGGTACAGCTATACTTCTCAATCAGAGATTAATGGCCCTCAGGAGTTTGTCTCATTACCGGTGGACATTTTGTACCCCCCCCCCCCCCCTTCCCCAACAGCAAAGGCGTTACCCTTTTATGACCTGTTGTGGTATATCAAACTTGTATGGCTTGCTGAACAAAATACCTTATCACTGCAATTAAATGATTGTTCATCTATCACTCAAAATCAAAATGTATGAGATATGGGCCTGCAATCTTGCAAACTACAGAAATATATTAGTATAACGCCAGCTGTTCAGCATTCTGACCACTGAACATTTTGTTCATGTCAACAGCAACATCAGAAAATTGTAGCAGAAATGCTTTTATGGTGTTTATAATGATTACAGTGCATGCACTTTCACGGAAGAAGGAACACGAACATAAACAGTTTTGACATGCTGGTACACTTTAAAGAAAAGAAACATAAAGATCTAAAACTCTCGTTCAAATCTATGGTTAATGTCACTATCATGTCACTTTGTTCCGAATTGATTTTACCATACTTTTCTGTGTTGCGTTCTATAATTAAAGCATGGATTTGTTTCTTTCACATGCACAGTTTGAGTACAGCAATCAGCAAAATTGCCCATAATGTGTTAGTGAAGAATAAACCATGACTTTGTTTCTTTGTGCAAGGGCAAGGACATTTTTTCATTCCTGTTTCTGTGTCAATCCTACTCTTCATAGCTTTTTAAATTGTAAAATCTTCCCCCCATAAAGTATAATTTATAACAGAATCACTCGTAAGAAACAGAAAAAAAGAATGTGTAGATTGACATTATTGTGCTAATTGTCTTATATACTGTAAGGAGTAAAATAAGCTGAAAGCAATGGTTACAATTAAGAACAGTTTCTCACTATTGTATTTATAGTTGTTTGTTTTTGCTCAATACACAATAGCCCATGGTAATGAAATTCATTTATATCTTAAAACGAAAACAAAAACAAAAACCCACAAAAAAAGCGAATCCTTTTTAAGACGACAAATTTATGCCGGCACTCGCTGGTTCGGCTGAGGAGTGAAGAGGCTTCACTTCAGCGGCTGAGCCGCCAACATCGCTGTGTTTCCCGCTGTTAGAAGTCATCACAACAATGAGGGCCCTCTCGTTTTCTCTCCCTCTCTCCCCTCTCCCTGTCTTGTAAAAATTTAATTTCAGCCCTCAGTAAGTTGAACTGGAGAGGTTCAAACAAACCTTGGGTTCTCTTCTTCTCCTGAATTAACCTAATCAAAAACCTCCTCTTCCCCTCTTATGCTGGGAGTTTAAGAACTGCCTGTTCCCTGGAGGATTTCATTTTTTTCCCCCTTCCATGGCTGCACTTTCCTTCACTAATGATTCTGAATTAGCAGGAAAAGTATGTTTTGCTCGGGCCCCGGCATCAGAGCCCCACAGTCTCACTTCTGCTGGGACCTCCTCCCGAAGTTTCCCCTTCATAACGCGCCCCTACCCAGGATCCCACATCAGACATGGGGCCCGTAGTTACCGCTGACTGACAAAGTCTGACTGAATTCAAAGTACCACCCCCACCCCTCCCTACCATCACCATGCACACACACACACACACACACACACACACACACACACACACACGCCATACTGTGCACTTCAATATTTTATTTCAACAAAAAGCCGGAGTCACACCCTGTCACATCCGGGAGAACAAAGGTTCGCCCCACGCGGTGCCGTGTGACCATTCAAAGGAGCTGCCGGTGCTTCTGATCATTACTAGCACACCTTGTCCTCAGCGCTGTTTCATCTGCATAGCCCGCCCTGGTCAGCTTTTCTCTTCCTTTTTTTTTTGTCCTTGCTGCATCACGTAGGGGTCGCCAACACAAAGTTCGGAATCGGCAGCGCGAGGTATATATTTTTAATGCCTGTCTATTCTATTCCTTTTTCAGTAACGCTCTCCTGGTGTGAGTGGTGGGGGTTGGCAGGAGCGCTTTGCTTGCCTTCAGCTAGCCGAAACCACAAGGGAGAGGGAATAATTGGCGATCAAGGTTAGAAAATGGGAACGGATTGGGGCTTTGTGGTTAAGCCTACGTGGCCTCAGTGTGAGAGGTTAGGAGAGCGAACGGAAAAAAAGAAGGAGCAGGAGACAAAATGATGAAGAAGAAAAGTATATGTTGAGAGGTATTTGTGTTATCGCGTGGGCGGATGTGCACTGCGTTCGTTGCCAGCTCTCATCAAATTCCCACAAGACAGAGGAGAAAAATTCCCAGTTCCATTGCTTTTCTGCAATTATCACCTGAAAAGTTTTCCGACTGCTGAACTAGTTCGATGCTTACTGCTTCTGCCATTTACCACTCTGCGTGTGTGTGTGTGTGGCTTGCTGTATTTGTCTTCAAGCTGAAGTTTTCCAGGATTCGATTTTCGAACATTAAAACCCAGTTTGTTGCAGCACAAACATAATAAATAAAAAATTGATATATATATATATATATATATATATATATATATATATGTGTGTGTATGTGTGTGTGTGTGTGTGTGTTACATTTATACATATTATAAAACACAGAGGTGTTATGCCCTGTGTTATATTTCACATACCTGTTTCCTGTTAATAGAGAATGCGGTCTTGAATGCGGCTCCGCTGTCTAATTGATTTGCTGCTTCAGTGTGTGGCCTTGAAGGGATTATTATTTTCCTGTTTTCACTCTGCTTTTTGCTTTTTTCACCAAAGATTATCATGGGCTTTGGCATCCCAGCATCTCTCCATTTCAAGCTTTTTTTTTCTTTTTTTTTTTTTTTTTTTTTTTTTACCTCAGAGGACTGTTATTTACTTGATTTCTCTCAACAATAAAATGAGGTCTTGCACAACACAACGCCTCGCAAGGCCTTACAGAGAGAGAACTTCCATTTGCAGACAGATCTGGGTCACCATGCAGATAAGGAGCAAATTGCTCTGCCTCTTAAAATGTCTAACAATACTGTCACGGATGCACAGCGCTTCCTGACGTCAGCTTTACAATTTTACTGATGTTACATAAGAAAGACACAAACTGTGATTCATTTAATACGAAATGTGCATTTACAGCACGAAGCAGTCATTCTGAAACATGTAAGATTCATTTTGCTGCCTTGTGAATTGAATGTGCCTTTCCGCAACATTTAAATATTGTTCATATATATTTTTTGACTAATAGTGGACTCAACACAAAATCAGCAGAAAAGAATTGTGTTTGTTGTTAACTAAATTATCCGAACTTCAACATAAAATACAGAAGCAAATGTTATTGTGACATTGATCTTCCTGGGCTCAAAACCAGAATAAATACGAGCACTTAGGTTCTTACAGACTTAACCAGTCTTCGTTCAGCAGTGAATCTAATCTTGATGCGACTGAAATATTGTGTCTGTAGTCTTGTAAAAAAAATCTTTTTAGCTTTTACTATTTTTTTTTCCAGAACATAGTGTCTGCTATTTAATGATCTATATATTTTGACTGAATATGTGAAAGATACAAAATAATTTGAATTCGTTCCTTTGCATCATATCTGTTTACATCAAGCAAGGAAATAAAATCCGTAATAATTTTCGTTATAAAATTTGCGCCAGATGTCACGCTTTAGGGGCAGCCAACAGACCTGAGAACTGCACATTCCTGTTTTATGTTGAAATAATTAAATGTTCATTTGAATCAGCAGCCATTTATGTCATGATAATTGAATCACACTGATGTTATTACACCTCAGATTTTAATATCAATTTTTTAATATGCAAACATATATATGGGGGTGATGGAGAAGTTTGAAAGCTAATTAAATCTCTGATAATGTGTACGTGTGTATTTAGACATCACATTAATCTCTGTTTAAGCACAGACTGGGAGGCCAATCCTAATGGTGCCCAGGGCCCAGAGGTGGAAGCTGCGTTTCCTATAACAGCATTGTTTATGATGTTCATTGAAATTATTCCCCACCGATGCTATTATGAATTCATTATTTCCAACAGCACTGATCCCTGCTAATCTCACACTGAAAGATGTCGGGCACCAGTCAGCCTGTTAATCCTGTTAGTAAATATGCATGGTGGGGCAGAGAATGGCACAGTGCATGGAGGCCGGGGAAGATGAAACCTCCCTCCCCTCCATCCCCGAGATCGGAGCGAGTTTGAGGAGGGGAGACGCACGCTGGGCTGTTTCTGTCGCGTTCGCCCTCGCAGAGCACCTAACGGCGTGGTCTTGGCCATAAAACCCCCTCCCGTTTGCATAGCCTATCAGAGAGCATCCCAGAGGACTGTCCAGCTGACCAGAGCCAACCAAGAGCCACTGCCTCCTCTGCTCTAAATGGCATCCCAGAATGCAACAGTGGAACGGGTGGAGTGAAGGGGGCGGGGGGGTGGTGGTGGGCAGGGAAGGAAAATAGGCCAGTCTGCTGAGACCAAGGGTGGTTGAAACCGTCCCTATGGACCAAAGACATGATGCAACCCCTCACTGCCCCCAACTACACCGCCCCCGTACAGGAAGAGGGAATAATCAAACACCACCACAAGGTCAGGTCCATGGTCCCTCAGGGGCCACAAACAGAAAAAATCTCTGGAAGGAATTTTCCTTTACTCAGGGATAAAGTAGTCTGTGCTAATACCTGATTGCACAATGCTATCTTGTTTCATAATAGGAAATAAACTCTGAACTATATCTATCCATTTACCCATAAATAAGTAAAGAATTTCAAGGGTGATACCTAAAAGGAAATGGATGAATTAACTGGACATTGCTAACAGATGTACCTGGAAGCCCCCCACAATATATAGCCGTACAACTAACGGGGGGTGTATGTGACTTTGTGGAACAGTTGCAGGTTGGAGTCATATCAAATTCCAAATTCCATTTTATTTAATCCCTTGATAAAAACACAGGGCCATTTATAACCTACTCACAAGAGGAGCAGCCTTTTAAAAAAAGACAACAGTAACAGAAGTAACACATAGGATGACCAGGGATCAGTTGACCTAAAGCTGGTACTGCTCCAGCTCTGAAGCCAAAGGCAGGCAGAATACTGCCACCTGCTGGGGAGGAGTCCAAAGATTCCATGCGACTCCTCTGTCATATTTTTCCTGTATAGAATGTACAATGTATATATACATACTTCTGATTATTATTCATGCACTCTATGTTGTTTGAGAGTACATTGGTCTCAGTGGTTAAATGTTTATTTAGAGGGCACAGCAATACTGAAGTTCGGATCACATTATGAAAAGAAAATGTAAAAGACGGACAATTGAATGATGACGTTTATTTAATTTGTTAGGGTGACTTTGAACTACCTCAAATTGTGAAATTCCATGGATTCCGCTTCTGCTCTTAATTATTAAATTAGTCTAATCATTTATTTGATCTGACAACTAAAGCCATAGGTCACTGCTGCAGGCCCATGGTAGTCCATTGCACTAACCACTGCCCTACACATTTACATATACCTATATCACTTTTGGTATCCATTTACTTCCCCTGACTTTGCAAGTGCATGTGCAGTATTTTGTGTACTTTTGATATTTTTTCATGGAATAAACAATACATGTAATCTTTCTGAACAAATGGAACATTTGATTTTCATTTCTCTGTGTGTTATTATATGAAGCTCATCAGAATCTTTAATTAAAAGGGGGGAACCTGTTTATGCACAGAGGGAACCCATAAAATGCCACTGACTGAAACAAAAAAAATTAATAAACTGACTTAAATATGGTGGCTACAGAGGAGGGGAATGAGGCAACAAACAAGATTAATAGGCTCTGCTTTTACTGATTCACTTCAGAATCCAGCACTTCCTAGTTTCCTTCAGTTTCGGTGCCAAGTCCAAATCTCAGCCCACCTCTTCAAAACACGGGTCCCAGGTTCCAACTGCTCAAAGGCAGAACCAATCCCTGGGCCAACGGTTCCCCCGTTTGAACTGCAGAAATGTGGAATGCATCGAGTCGAGCCAACAAACAGTCCGCCGAGAGTCGGGATGAGATTCCTCTTTTGTGACCTGCGCTTTATTTGAAACGCGGAGTCACGTTAAATTAAACACAGCTGCTGAAATCCCTCTCAAAAACAGAAGGAAACAGAGCTACAAAACAAAAGAGCAGAGAGCGGGGCACAGACAGAGGGTTTGGAAGGCCAGGGTTTGATCTGTCTGCTGACGGACATTGTTCAGGAGCGGGCCCTTTCCCCCCACGTCCGCGTGAGCACGGGAACTGAGTCGACGTGTCCATTTTAACTGAGCAGTTTTTCGAAAGGCGGAGAGCAAGGCTGTGGCCTTGATACTCAAGATGGCTCCCGCTGTGGGAGATTGGGTTACCCAGACGGTCCCGGAGGACCTCGGCCAAATGGAACGGGATCACATGCTGCAGTGATGTTATTGAGTGCAGTCGGCTCCGCTCGCCCCGCTCGCTCGCTCGCTCGCTCCCTGCTCTCAGGCACAGCGATTCTGCTTCACTGTGGCACATGTTCAGCAAACCCACGGGGTAAATAACATGGCATGGGGTAATTAACCTGCCACGGGGTAAATATAGTAACAAATAAATAAGGGTCGGCAGTGTGGCGTGGTGGTCAAAAAGATGCTGGGCTTGTAACCCAAGGGTTGCAGGTTTAATTCCCAAGCGGGGAGCTGCCATTGTACCCTTGAGCAAGGTACTTAACCCAAACTGGTTCAGTAAATATCTAGCTGTATTCGGTGCATGGAAAATGTGAGCTATGCAAATTTTGCACTAAATATGGTGCAGATACCTGGCTATAAGGTAAACATGATGCATAATATACTACAAAGAAAGTTCTAGAAGCTGAAAGTGCAATATGCGTAATAAGCGTAATAAACAGAAAACAGAAGCGCCATTTTATTTGATAGATTCAAAAATGAATAGCTGCATGTTATTTCATTTCTGATGTTGTTTGTTATGGAAGAATTATTCAGATAATACCACAATATTAAAAACTGAAAAACGTTTTATGCTAATGCAAATAATGCAACAGTGCTTACACGTTTTTATTTCATTTGTTCCATGACAAAGAGAGTACTCACTAAAGATAAGAAAGTTTTGGAGGGTAATTTCAATTGTAAGAAAAACAACATTATGGTATTTGTGAGATGTTCTTTAGAAGTAATGTGTATCTGAAGACAGCTCAGATTGAATTAGTTGTGAAGCTTGGAGAGACATTGCAGCACTAAGAAGCAATAAAGAGTCTTCACGTTGAGAATGTTTTGGAAAGAACGCATGCAATACATGTTGAGTTGGCCTAGTCTCAGGTGTGTCTATCTTTTATTGACTAATTAAAGATTACAGCGGGGAGTATATTCTCCAAGGGGCCACTACAAATGAGATGATTACAGTTGCAGGGTTTCTATTGGGCAGATATGATGAAGATTCTTCTTTTACGGCTCCACTGCTGAACAGATGTTTGTGCTGCTCACTGAAAGCCAAATGCCAATTCATACCATATGTACAGACTGCTTCTCAAATACACAGTCAATTGATTGTCTGTTTCCTTCATCCTGTGCAGGCGATGCATACTCCATCACACTTTATATTCGCTTCATAAGGCCTTTATAAGGGCTTCATAATACCTTCATAAGCAGCTATAATTAAATACTGTGCTTTATCAATCAATCAATCAATCAATCAAACAGAATGATGGTTTAGAATGCATGCTTAATGTTTTTTTTCTTTTTCCATTTTCACTGTAATTCTAAACCGATGCTTTAGGAAGCACTTATGGCCTGCTCACGAAGGTGTTATGCATGCTATATGTAAGCCATATGAA
This sequence comes from Anguilla rostrata, assembly GCF_018555375.3. Lineage (NCBI taxonomy): Eukaryota > Metazoa > Chordata > Actinopteri > Anguilliformes > Anguillidae > Anguilla > Anguilla rostrata. Next base: position 36,003,740 of record NC_057936.1, read on the forward strand.
GTTACATTCAATACAAAAGTGCGACTCCAAACTCAGATTCCCAAAAGGAGCAGTTACGATCCGGCGGAGTAAAGGAAACATTAAGCACATGCTCTGCAGAAGAGCAGAGGAAACGGAGCCGTGGGCTGAGTTAAAACGTACACTTACAGCCCCTGGCTCCAGACCCCGCCTCCCACCAGCACACAGCCAAATGTCGAGCGCCGATTGGCCCCGATGTTTGTGTTTTCCCGCATAATCGTACGGGAATCGCAACACCATCCCACGCCACGGAGCAGACGGTGGACCCTGCCACTCCTGCGCTCACCCGCTGCAATCAGGCGCTTTACTGCAGAGACACAAGTCATTTTTCTAAGGTCAGGAATGGGAGCCAGCCCTTGAAGACTGCTATGAGTTCCAAATGGGTTTTTGCACAGAGTTTTTTTCGCTGTTTATTTCTGCATGTTGGCAAGACCACGTTGAGTTACATCACCATTGAGAATTAATCCAAGGAAGGACATCTTTGTGCAACCCATGCAATCTGATGGAGCTGTCAGGGATGGCCAGGGTATATGTAATTATAACAGTTTAAATGGACCCCCGAGAGCGCCTTTGCCAAGTTCTTACAGATTCTTTACTTTGGGCAAGACCAAGCAGCGCTTTAATTCGGTGGTTCTTTGCCCACAAAGCTGGCTGTAAAGAAACTACGGGTTCCTGATACGCGTTCCAAGTCAATTTAATTAAATCACAAATATGAACAGGCCGTTACCACCCTGTTTAAAGTAATGGATAGGGTAGGCCGGTCCAACTCTGTGGATTCTAACTTTGGACTCAACTGAATGCCCTTGAAGCTTGTTAAATCTGACTGGCTGGCAGAACAATTCCTGTTTATTTCAGTGCTGCAATGAGACGTGCACATTCTATTTGTGTGTGTGTTTGTGGTTACCATTGTAAGACCATAAATGTAGTTTGTTCTATCAACCAATCTACAGTACTTTGGCTGCCACTGGAAGACCGAGCCCTAGATACAGCCGGGTCCCCAAGCAGACCGAACAACTTAGCCAGTAGTTCATGCAGTAGCAATGTTTTACCACTAGAGGACAAAAAATCAGACGCATAATTGGAGTCACTGAAGACCTCTTGTTCCGTTCCAGTCAAATTAAGTTAATGAAATTAACAGAACTCCAGCAGCATACTGTTTGCTGTCAGCTGTGCCCGTAACTGGAACCAGCTAGTGTCGCATTTGAGGTCTCTACGTGGACTGAGCTCACTGTCCAAAGTGTTGTCGTTGATCTAATTATCACTGGCACAACACCCCGCCAAAGCCAGCGATCCCCAATGCGAGAGACAGGGCCATCGCACAGTAACATGTAAACCATTATTTTATTATTATTATCATTATTATTACTATATTGATTTATTATTACTAACCTTTATTTATACAAGGTAGCTTGACTTAGCTAACAGGCAAGCTCTTTTACACCAATGCCCTTTTGAATGCTCTCCCCCATTACCCTAACTTGCATGTCTTTGGATTGTGGGAGGAAACCCACGCGGACACGAAGATAACATGCGGACATGAGGACCTTCTTGCTGTGAGGCGACAGTGCTATCCACTATCCTTCCGAAATGACCCAAACACCTTAAAAACATCAACCAGGTTGCAAGGTCCAGCATGGCACAGCTTCTGTGATTGGGGGGCTTTTGCAAATGATGAGGTTTACTGGGCAATCAGTGAGGGATAGGGATGGCCAGTACCCGGATGCTTATAGAAGATGGATTGAGCACCCGTTGGGTAACCAAACATCTGCCTGAAAACAAAGTTCCAGTATTGTAATGAATAAACAAGGCAAAGCAGTGTAACAGATATGACTCATTTCCTCTCTGCACAGGGATAGGCGGTAATCAAGGCCTCTTTCATGTAAATGTGAAATTATACACTGGGAAAATAAAAGGCGAGAATGCTTTTGGTGCCCACCCATGTTGCTCCTAGGTATGGCTCTTAAGTACCGCCCACCGATAAAAGATATTAAAGATGCACATCTGATCACTGCATACTGCTCTTAATTGTACAGGTAATATCGTCGATTAGTTTTTCTTAAATATTGTGTACTCTCTGAAGCAGACTTTTTTTTTCCTGGTAAGGATATTAATTAGTCTATGTTAAACAATGTTTTATGTTTAAATATCAAAGGGCTGTGAGATTCATTGGTAGAGCCAGGGGGTGGGGCTAATGAGGACTCCAGGGGATTGGTTGTACAATTAGGCCTGGAGTGTCCTGATTTCATCTTTAAACGAGAGTTTGTGGGTCGGGGTCTGTACACATATATTCATAAATACTACACACACATTGAAGCGTAGATGCACACACACTGGATGTGCTCAAGAGTCAGCATAGAATGCATTTTCTAGAGTTTGTACTTGTCTAAAATGAACAATAAAACTTTCAACTCTCAACAAATAGCAGAGAGAGGACAGAGGCATTTTAATTATTTATTTAAATGGTTCAATCTTCTAGGAAGTCAGTAATGTATTTTCCCTCTCTTGCTATTTAAGGAGAGTAATCGTTAGTATCAGTTTATATTAACATTTTGTCTGCGGTACAAAATTAATATTCAGTAATGGGTGTTATTCTTCTTTTGTAAAAGTCACAAACTCTGTGCTTAATTAGATTCTAACAGAAGATTTGTCTCGGATAATGGAATCTGGAGTGGGTTCTTAATGTTAAGACGCCAGAGCTTTGAGCAGAGCACGAGCAATTGCATTCTGGGAGAAAGGATTTGTGGGGGTGTTCTAATAATACAAAGAAAGATAAAAAGTCTGCTTGAGTGGAATGACTGATTTTTCTCAAATGGTTTTTAAAAAAATGTAACCATACTAAAATATAATATAGCTGCTGTAAAGCACAGTAAATAATGCAACTGTCCTATCCCATGAAAAGCAATGTAACATTTACATTTCAACATAAAACAATTATATATATCCTTGAAAAACTGTCAAAATATATCATTCATTTTTACTGGCTATAAAGATTTTATTTCATTCAGGTAAATTCACTAGAATTCATCAGATGATCTCACGGAGAGCGACTAACAATGCAAACACAAACATACGGTTATTCTTCAGTGCATTGTAAACAAATGCATCTATGAATGAGGTAATGGATTTGACATATGTGGAGAGGATATTCCAATATGTGTGTTCACATATATCAGGTTTTTAGTTTAGCATAAAGGAGCATGCACTAGCCGAAATGCAAATATGGGGTTTGGAGAAATCTGGATTTTGAAAATGTGTTCCTTCAGTGTAGTTTGCCTGTGATTACTTTTAATAAAAGAGAAATAAAATGACAAAATGATAGACGTTACTTATGTATGTGGTTATGTGTGCATGTGTGTGTGTGTGAAACATAAAAACCTTTTGAACTCGCTGAAAAGATGAAAAGAAAAAAAAACAGGAATAAAAGAAAGGCATCCCCTAAATCACTAAAAGATCCTGTCCCTGCACAAGTGATTGTGATTGTGAGCTTGACAAGAACTATTCTATTGGAAAGGTACTCCAACACGGACAGAGGGTTGATCTAATGACAATTATAAATCAATCGAGAGGACAGATGTTGCCATGTGAGTTTGGAGGATTTGAGGGGGCCTTAGAGAGGGCATATTCCTCCACCTCCCCGCCTCCAAACCCCCAAATACACCTTTCGTGATGGGGAAGGGGGGAGTGACTAATTGGCCTGGAGTGAATGAATATGCAGGACTGTGTGCAGGGAGAGGAGACACAGAGTTATTAATAACAGTTCCCTCAGTGTGTCTCAGGAGTTCAGGTGCTTGTCACATTTCTTTGCCCACCAATGGCTGGTTCCTTGCCTTGAGTGTGATAAAATAAAATAAAAGTAATTTAAATTAAATGTTTTCTTGCCATGTTGCCTTTGTGTAGTTTTCGTGTAATTTTATCCCTGCATCAAAATCACTTGGCTTGGTTTGATTACTCTTGCACTACTTGGTTGTTTCTGCCCCATCAAAGTGGGAATGCATCGGTAGCCAAGGCAACCAACCAAAGGATCCACCCCCAAAACGCAGCTAAGCTCAGTTCTGGTATGAAACACTCAATGTGACCATTGTGATAATCATTAATGGAGTAATCAGGGCCAAACTTTGGTTTGGGACCCATATTAGGCTATGAAGTCAAAAAACAGGTGGAGTCACAAAATGTTCTGGCGTGGAAGAGCGCTCAGTTTGGAAATATTTCAGGAACATTAGGCTACTAATGCAATCTTATTATACTTCCATGACAATACATATCCAAGAGTCATCAAATATCTTTCTTCCTAAATATGCCAATGACAAAATGACATTGGCATAGTAGCAAATGTGTACTATGAGCATAAACTTTATCCTGTACTTGGTAGACAACCTGTAGTTTAAATTGAGTTTGGTTGTATATTTCAAGAATTCAGGACCAGTAAAAGCTTAATCTAGACAGGACCAGTATAGATTATTTCCTTTAGACCCAAGAGGAAAGCAAACACAATCAGAAAATAGGAGATAGCAGATGCGAGAAATCATAAAATAATATCAGATGGGGCCAGTAAAAGACAGAGCCAAGAGGACTAAATTCCTCCTGCCCTATCCACTGGCCATATTCTACAGGCCCTTGGCTGGACGCACGCTCATTACTTTTAGAGTTGTGATTAGAGCGAGATCAGCGTTCGCCGCCAAGAGTAAACTTTCATTCAGGCAGGACCTCTTAGCTAAGGTCATTGTGGCTACTGCAGCGTTCCTCGTCGCTCTGTGTGTTCAGCTGGGGGACCGCCATCACGCTAACGCTTTAGCCCTCGACCAAAGTAGGCCGCTGAAGCTGAAGCAGTAACTTGTGATTTAACAAGTGTAAAACTTATAGGCACTGTAGACCAAATGCACATACAAAAAAGGTTTTGTTTTCTTTTTTAATTAGCTTTGTGGAGAAGTATACAATATATGTAAAGGCATGTTAGAATACGCTACATAGGATTTTCTTTTTTTAGCAATATGGCCATTGCCTTTGACTTTTTTTGTCATTGTAAGAGGCACATCACACAAGAGGATAACTGACTGTTTTGCAGTCAATAAATATTCAATACTTCATCTGATGTGATTACACTTCAATGAATGTACATACAGTATACAAAGTAATAGCGATATTACACATTTTTGTAAAATTAGCTTGCATTGTTTTATTACAATAGAATAGAATTTCATATTTCTTATTATTTTACATTGCAGATGTGGGGAAAAATTCTTTACCTTCTTGCTCACCACTAATCCCAAATCTTGCACTGATAGTAAATATTCCACTTACTAGAGGGTCATTGTTTTTCTAGATAGAGGATCAGATTATGTCGACATCTAGGTGATTGTCTTTTTCCTGGTTTTAATTTCTTTTTTTACCTCGTGTTCTGTACATTTTTATTGTAAATCTGTGCTGCTGCCTGTCTTGGCCAGGACACTCTTGAAAAAGAGATTTTTAATCTAAATTAGGTTTTTCTGGTAAAATAAAGGTTAATAATAATAAAAGATTATGATGAGAAGCTCAGAGAAGCTCACATAGCTTATGTGTCTATGAGAGTGTGACTTCATGTCAGTGGTTTAAGAAATTGTCCTTCATGTACGAACAACACAAAATTATAATTAGCTAAGGAAACATAAACCAGTGAATGAAAGCACAAACACGACTTTACTGTTTCCCATAAACCAGCAACGTCTTTCACGTTTGTTTTGCAGGAGTGTACACACAAAATGACTTCAAGGTTCTTTTCACATACACTTTTAATAAGCTTCACATGTGCAACACAAAAAATGAGTTCTGCCAAATTCAGAACTTTGTCCATATTTGTACATTACATATTTAATAACATTTTTTTATATTCCAAAGTCCTGCCGCAGAGGATAGTTCCAGTTATCCGAAAAATGAAAAGATTTCAAAATGTCAGACATTATGTTTCCATATAAAAGTGCGTCTCAAGATCAAATAATACTAAAATCTTAAATAATGGAATGTGATATCTCTGCTTACAGCTTACAGCTTCCAAAGGAGAAATGGAATGTCACAAAAGCCAAGAGGGTAGAGGACTGGAACTAAATCCAAGAGTGCAAAGAAGGACAGGGTTTTGTAATTACATCATCAAAATTGAAGAGGAGGAAATAAAAGCACACTCTAGTACCTGAAGGTAAATTGGATTTATTTCCTATTGCAAAAAAACAATTCCAGTAATCTCCAGGTTCAGGCTAGAGAGTAAACATTAATAACAGTAACATACAGGTTGGCTTAATTGACTTGAGATTTCTCTGTGCCAGGATTATTAAGGTAGGCTTACGAGTCAGACCGTTTCCACAAGAAAAAGATGTGTTTCCAATCTGTGTCATCACTATTGCATATATGGGAATGCTTTTTTGTTTGAACTCTGCACATAGACAGACCGCATTAAATAATCCACTTTTCTTGTCTGGTCTCCCCTCTGCAATAATGAGATTTATGCATGAGGTCATCTTTTTTCCCTTCCCTTTTCTCTTTTTTTTTTCTTATGGGACTATCAGAGGATCTACAACTGAGCCATACATCAAAGCATGCTGCCCTGAAACAAGCCGATCTCTGATCAACGCGATGTCCGACAGGAACGCTCTCGCGGACGGGACACCCACAGCCTTCCTTTGTGAGAATCGGCACCCTACCGCCCCCCTCCTGTGCCAGTCCATTCCCAAATGGGAGAATCCCGTTCCTTTCCTGATTGGCGGGGCTGTTTCTCGGAGGGCGGCTTTACCTCTGATCCCAGGGCACAGCTGCTCGGTAGCCGGAGTTCAACAACACGTGGAGTACTTCTATTTACAAGTCAGCCTGATGCATACAAAAAACGGAAATAGACACTGTCCGAAGGTTCGTTTTTCTTGCCCCTGCTTTGCTTTCTTTTAAAGATAATAGTTTATTTAATTTTTTTTTTTTTTCCACCATACATGGTTTTTGTTTCTTGTGTACAATTGCAATGAAAGTTCCGTGCAAAGAATAAGGAAGACACCCATGGTAATGGGTCATCTTGTTCATTCCCCCCAGTCTGATGCCTTCTCAGAAGTCCTCCTGAAGAGATTGGCTCCTGAAGAGGATTAGCTGCTGTGTTGGCTCATGGTGTGGTTCTGGAGGGGAGAAAAAGACAAGGAATCCACAACGTTAATTTCAATGCAAATAAAGTAAAACAAATGTAAACGCCAATGTAATGTCACTTTGGGAATTCAAAGTCACGTGTCACCTGCATGTGCCACTGAATAGTCTACCACCTGCTGGAATTCAGTAGAAAGAATGGAATGGCACTGTTTCCCCAACAAAGCCAAATCCACAGCACCCACTTAGCAGTTTCTACTTCCTTAAGCCATCTCAGGCATTGCTCTGGAATATGCCATTTAAAAATCCCACCACAGGTGTCACTGTTTGTGCGACAACAGAATGTTGAGCTGTCGTGGACACAAGAGCTCCAACCAAATGCAGCCGAAATGCAGCAGTCTCCATCCTAGCCATATATATATTGAACTGGATAATTATAGGTAACCAGGTCTATCCAACATTTTACCAAACTACTGTATGCATTTCTCGTCTCTCATTTAACCCAGAAGTTTTTTTGAGCTCTGCATGCTACCTGAAATACGCATGTAACACATGCACGGTGAGCTCCATAATGTTTGAGACAAATACATATTTTTTTTCTTGATTTGGCTCTTACATTCGCAATCAAACAATTCACAAGTGGTTAAAGTGCTTTTATTAAAGGGAATTTGTTATACATTTCTGGTTCATAATTTAGAAATTACAGTGCTTTTTATACCAAGTTCAGGACACCGTAATGTTTGTGACAAATGGCTTGACAGGTGTTTCTGGTTAGTCAGGTGTGTCCAATTGCTTTTTTATTGCAGGTATAAGAGAGCTCTCAGTATCTAGTCTTGATTCTAGGCTTTTAATTGTCTCTGGATTCTGTTATTGGCATTTGTCAACATGAGGACCAGAGCTGTGCAAATGAAAGTCACGGAAGCCATTATGAGGCTGAGAATAAGAACAAAAATAAATAAAATAAACATTCTGAGACATAGGGAAAACCTTAGGCTTAAAAAAATCTAGTTTGGTACATCACTAAAAAGAAAGTGAGCAATGAATTCTGAAATGTACAGTAGCATCTTATGTGTCGAGTTCAAGCAAATGCCTCCAAACTCATTGGATGGCGTTTCATCCTACAGTGAAACAATGATCCCAAACATACTGCTGAAGCAACAATGGAGTTTTTCAAAACCAAAAGATGGGCTGCAGCACAGGCCTGTCAGTGCATCACCAGAGAAGATTCTCAGCACCTGGTAATGTCTGTGGGTCACAGACTTCAAGCAGTCACTGCATGCAAAAGATCATTGGAAGAAGGACTAAACATGACTACTTCAATTTACATAACATTAATATGTCCCAAACATTATAGTGCCCTAAAATAGGGGGGCTATGTATAGAAAATGCTGTAATATCTACATGGTGAAACCGTGTGCAGAAAGCCAAGTGTATAATGATACCCTTAAAATACCCTTAAATAAAAGCATAGAATACGCTCGTTAACCACATGTGAATGTTTTGATATTTTTCGTGAAATACAAAGCCAAATCAAGAAAAATACATCATGGAGCTCACTGTATATACAGTGACAATTAAAACTGCATTTGATGAAATACTGTACAAGGCTCTGCAAACTTGTCCCTTTTCACACAGGAACAATAGACAGAACATACACACCAAAAATAAAATTCTTGGCTTTATGGGCCTATATTTAGTAAATAGGGTCCACAGGGTCAAAAACATTAATGCATATACTAGTTTTGCCTGCACGATGTCACATTTCTGAATTAAGAACTTGATTTGTATTACGCCCATACACATTTTAATTTGAAAAATAATTGGTCGGGGTACATGATGAACTTTTAGTGTCTTCTTCTGGATTACCTCTGCGTTCATACATTTAAATCCAATTTGTCATGAAATGCCTTCAATTTGCATTCGAATCAATGGCCTAATCAATATGTTCCGGCACTGCCCGAGATTGGGCTCAGTTAAGTGATTGCCTGACGCAATTACGCGGCTCTGCCGAAAACAGATAGTGACAATTTAATCCTCAGGAAGCGTTAAGTAATGGAGCAGTGGCTGCGGTAGGGTTACAGTATAAAAAAAGGAGTGGCTTATTGTCAGAGGCACTGAAGGGAAAATGGTATAAAAGAGCCACACATCCGTAAAGGAACACGGCAGCCCGAGACAACAGAAAGACACTGGCTAACCTCTCATTAGCACCCCGTGTATAATATCTTATTATGTGTAAAGACGGTAGCTTTTAACGTGGCCTGCATCCAGGCATGTCTGGCGCTCTCTAATACCACCGACTCCCACACACGCACACGCACACACACACACACGCACACACAGACGCAAGCGCACACACACACGCACACACACACGCACACCAGCACACAAGCACACGCAAGCGCACACAGACATGCAATGCACGTACACACGTATGCACGCATGCGCACACAAACACACACACACACACGTGTGAACGCGCACACGCACACACACACACATGCACGCATGCGCACACGAACACTCATACACGTGAACGCGCACACGCACACACACACACATGCACGCATGCGCACACAAACACACTCACACACATGCGTGAACGCGCACACGCGCTGGTTGCTGTGACTGGCTGTACAGGGGGAGGGGGCAGAGCCAGGCTGCAGTTCTTTAAAGGGAGGTGCGGGCCTGGGGACGTGTGACTGGTGTCCCTGGTGGGCAGAATCCAGGTCATCTTTTGAAGTGGCTGCTAATCCCTTTAATGCAAACTACACGCCCCACTTGCCGCACTACGTGGAAAAAAAAGGGTCCTTGGACTTTTTGACAGCGCTGTCTCTGTACACCTGCTGGCGAGAGTCACCTCAGTAACAAGCTGTGACTACACTGTTCCACGAGAGCATCTCTACAAGGTCTGATTCTATGGTGTGGACCCACGTTATACACACACAGACGCACAAGTGCATCCACACACACACACACACACACACACACACACACACACACACACACTACCAAAAAGCTGTGGGTGAGGATACGCCCTGTTATACAGAAAGCCCCACATGCTAGAGTAGGCGCAGTCTTGACTGTGTGCGTTCGCGATCGGTACATGGTTCGGAGCGTTAGCGCCAAGTCGGGGGGGGGGGGGGGCGAAGCCCGTCCAAACGCGGCCGCCTTCATTCCCGTCGCCGCTGAAAGAAAGAGAAAGGCGCCCCCCCGGCGCTGCAGGGAAACAGACGGACGGGCGGGCGGGCGCGCCGCGTTCCCCTGCATTACCATCCAGCGTTTAAACACCTCGGCAGGTTTTCTTTTTAGCCAGGCAATTGGTTTCCGACAGGCGGGATAATAAGTCTTTTGACCCGCGCGGCTCTCCGACCCGCTAAGGTTACCCGCGCGCCGGAGCTCCAGCGCCGGCTCCGGGACGCGCTGCAACTTCTCCATTTCATCTCCTGCCCGCTGGAAAATAAAGCTTCTTTAAGTGTGTCTGGGAGGGTCCCGCAGGACCGGCCAGCCATCCCCGTTCTGGGCAATGGAGGGACAGGAGCTGCAGCCTTATTAATGAATGCAGACCATTACGAGTCTGCCTGGCTCCTGAGCTACTCCCAGAAGCATATACAGTACGTGACTTCAAATGCCAGAATATTGACACAAAGCGAGCAGGGCACCCCCAAGGAAAATTACTCCTCGGCTATAATGTGGGCTCGTAACAGCTATTAGAGTACAAAATCAAACCCGGGGGGACCCGGCTGACATATACCGCATTCTACCTTCTCCCTAAACATTAGAGGAATTTCTCAGCGAAGGCATTTTCAAGGACAGCATTAAAAGGACTTTTGCAGCAGTCCTGCGCCGGGTTCTATTCTGTGTTTTTTTTTTTTTCTTTCTTTTTTTCGGCGGAGCTGCAATCGAGCAGACCCCCGTTCGGCGCTATTGGCGGTGATTCGGGGGGGGCGGGGGGGGCGGGGGGGGGGCTTGGCCTCGGCGCGAAACGTTCGGCTGCAGCGGTTTAACACGCTCTTTGTTGCCTTGCCGTTTCATACGTGTTCATTTGCAAATACTGTTTAATCGTTGCAAAAAAAATAGCAAGCGTATTTCAAGTGTATACGTTTAAAACAAAACAGACGGCTGGCAATTATGTGCTTTTCCTACGCGTTGCGCGTGCACTTGTGCGTACGTTTTAGATTTTTCGCAGTCTATCTTCAGTTTCTATCTCCTCTCCTACCCCGTGACTTCTGGGCATATTCTATAGTGAGTTTGGATGTGAAAAAGGCTACTGGAATAACAAGCAACACATTCATAAATCCAAAGGTGGATGCACCCCCACCCTGCTCAACACTCAACACCTGCCCCCCCTCCCCCCCCCAAAAGTGCTTCCATGAAGGCAATAATGAAACATTCCGCGCACACATCGGTCCCTCTTCCCCTTTGCCAAAAACATAATTGGACCAGAGAGGCGGAGCCATTTGTGCTCCTGCTTTTTTTTTTTTTTTTTTTTGGTGACAGCAAAGGCCTCAAATGAGACCCGGAGAAGAGACAAGAAAAAAACAAGGAATTATGGGATATACCCTAAACACCTGTGTTTTGTCTGGCGGCGCCGCGGATCGGCACTCGTAAACGATGAATAATGCCGCGGGAGACGGCGGGAGACAGCGGCGGGCGTGCGGGCGTGCGCGGGCGGGTGGGGGCGACCGACGCCGGTTAATTTTTGGACCTCGGCTGGGACGGACGTGCTCGGCGGCGGGCGGGCGGCTCCGCGGTGGCGCCGGCGCGGTACGCTCCTCTCCGCGGGCCCGACGTGCCGGCGGCTCTTAGCTCTTCCCGCGCGCAAATGAGATTTACGGTCCCGCCGCCGCCAACCCCCCACCCCCACCCCGCCAACCCCCAACCCCCCCAACCCCCAACCCCAATCCCCACCCCAGCGCTCTCTCCCAGAGCCGCAGCTTGACCTGGTTTCAGCAGTTTCAGGGGACTTGCCCCTTCCTCCCCTCACCCCCCCGCCCCCACCCCTCCAGGTCTGACGGGAGGATGATTCCCGGTCGCTCGTGCCTGACGGTTCCGGCGCAGACGTCGCGGCGTCAAACGCGCGGGCGGCCAGCGGAGACGCCGCTCTGACAGAGCGGACAAATCGCTTCGCCTCCCTCCCCGTACCTGCCAGGTGGCACGCGGCGGACGCATTGTTTATTCTTCCCTTTGTTCGCTTTTCGGGTCATCCGTCTCCCCCTTCTTTTGCTCCTTTCTCTCTCTCTCCCCCTCTGTTTCTCTCCCTCCACCGCGCGGCTCCGGATATCCGCGGTAAGGCTGTTCGGGGGGGGGGGGGGGGGTGCTGCAGAACCGCCATCCCCGCCGGGGCCATTGTTCCCCGCTACCCCTGGGGCTAAAGCCCATCGGTCGTACTTTGTTTTGCTCCTGCCGGGGGCCCCGCGGGCCCGGGGGTTTTCTTTGGAATGGCTCTCGCGGCGGTCAGGCGCGTTCCCGTCGATAACCGCCGTACCTGCCGTGGGGGCAGCCCTCCTCCTTTCGCGCCGCGGCAGAGAGAGTTACCTCCACTTTCACCAGATTACATCATGTTGCAGCATCTCTCAAGAAGACATGCAAATGCCAACAGGTGTGGCTCGTTAATGCGCTTTCTTAAAGGCAGCGCCAGGCCTTCGTGTGGGAAAACAACACCAGGCCGGCCGTTTCCGGACCGCCGCCGTCTCTCGAAGCCGCGGACGGCCTCCAGCTTTCGGCTCCAGCCCAGAAGTGCTGCGTCACAGGAGAGCCTTCAGAAAACGCCCTTCGGTTTGTGGCGTTCTTGCACTCCCGCAGCCGTGAATGCTAACACAGGGGAGTTCAGTTTTTACCGTACAGTATGTAAGCAGGCAACAGAAAACGGGCCCCCACTCCCCTCAACAAAATGGTTCTGGTGACCAATCAACTGGGTCGTTCTCCGTTAAGAATGACACCACGAAGCTCAGCCCACAACGACCAGAGCTGCAACTCGCATCGACTGGGCCGCGTTATTTTCTGCAGAGGGTGAGGGTGAGCAGGTCAAACGGTAAAATGGACTCAGGGTCAGTTGCCCCTTCACATAACAGGGTCACTGAGTGAAGGCCACGGAGAGAAGTTCACGGTTATATCGGTAACAAAGCGCACGCGGGGAGGTGTACGTGGAGGGGCTGGACGCAGCTTTGTCCTCGTGTTTTTACAGGCTGGTTCCTCACGCGAAGCCCCGGTGCTCCAGGAGCGTATCTCCACAAAGGTCAGACCGCAGCCGTTTCCCCAGGCCGGCCCGCTCAGCGCCCTGCCGATGACATCACGGCCCCCGGGGCTTCGCCTTAGAGGAGCTCTCTGGATGTCATTGTGTAGCCTCTCGCCAACGCCGGAGCGCTGCCCCCCCTGTGGACGCAGATCCTGCCTTCCGAAGGGCGGAGGGAACGGCCACCATGGAGACGGGCGGACAGACAGACAGACGCTCGGGTCCTGCCAGGCTTCGTGTGAGCAGCAAAGGGCGGTGGAAACCTGTCCTCCTGAGGGCCAAGTATACACACACACACGTGCACGCGCACGCACACACTCTACACACACGTGCACACACACACCCTACACACACGTGCACACACCACACACACACACACACACCCTACACACACGTGCACACACCACACAGACACGCACACACACACACCCTACACACACGTGCACACACCACACAGACACGCACACACACACACCCTACACACACGTGCACACACCACACAGACACGCACACACACACACCCTATACACACACACACACACACACACACAAACACACGAACACACACACACACACAAACACACGCACACACACACACACACCCTATACACACGCACACACACACACACACACAAACACACGCACACACACACACACACACACACACACACACACGCACCTGTCCTGATGAAAAGTAAGGGGGATTCATTTGTGTCGGTCCACGCCGTGGGGAACGCACATTCCCCACGCGCGCTCATCTGCACGCCGCGGTCGTCCTGCGGGGACGGCGACCGATTCCGTCTCGTCGCCCGACCGCAAAAACAAAACGGCGCCACAGAGCGGCGCTCAGGGCCGTTTCTCTCTCGTCACGGTCGCGCTCGCCCTCCAGAGCGGCGGCTCGGCTCGAATTAGCCGGGGGCGTCCTCGTTCCGTCCCGCGCCCTCCGCGTCCTGCGCCGCCCGGTATAACTCAAGCTAACAAGACAATCTTACGAGCCTTAATGGCTACCAATCCCATCATGCCGTTTCACCGGTTACCGCGGCCGGTCTTCATCTCCGCTCTTATCTTCCCGTTCAGTGCTCTCATTTGCATTCGGAAGCTTAAATTTGAATAATTTATGACTATGCAAATACCTGTCTTGAGAGGAGAAATTCTGCATTTGCGAAGGAGGCTCTCCTGGACAGATAAATGCATATGTGAAATATCTCGCCTTCCCACAATGCATCAGTGAGCACCCATCATTCTCAGCATGCCGCGCATTGCGAGAGAATGCGGAATGAATGCGCGAAACATTTGTACTGTTGACATATTAAACAGGTGAGTAAGACCTCTTAGGGGGCAAACACAATTAACAATTAACACTGCACGCCTGTAAACCGAAAACATCATTCTAAAATGCTAATCATTTACACACCGACTGCTTTACAAAAAAACACGGGGGGAAGCAGAAGCACAAAAGCATGTCAGTCTCTTTCCTGGATACATCTACAAGCCCTACATCTGGTACAGTGCATGGTGTAGCACTTAATGGGAATAAAAATGAGTTACGGTGCCAAGATTATTGGTTCTTTATTGAGTGTCCAAAAATCCAATACTGTAACCTTTGAAGGGAATTTTTAAAACGGTTCTTCAGAGAATCCCCTAAAATTAGGTGAATATACACGTCGCCTGGCAGCGGGGGCATTTTGGGAAAACGCTGCTGATCAAAGCCATGCTTCCTGGAGTATGGCATTTTTCTAATATCGAGGAGATAACGTGGTGACATCTGGAGTGGACCCCTGAGTTAGCGTCGCCTCTTAGGAGCCATATAGTGATATCTAGAGAGGGCAGAGCCATGCCTGAACACCTCAACCTTTTTTCCACTTATGAAACACAACACAGCACAGTGTACAAGCACAGCAGAAGCTTAGATGTAAGAGTCTGGACTGACTGATTGACCGATTGGGTAAGAAACCAGAGGTAGCGTTATATCTAAGCTATATCAATGTCAAACTCTGTATTATTAATGCAAATATCAAATGCAAAATAAAATGTGTCAATATCAAAAGTTAATTAGTGAAAATGTCTCTTGCTAAAGAAAACCATGCAAGAATTAAAAAAAAATATATATATTTTTTATATATAAAAAGGTAAATGGCAGTTAGTTAGCCATCGGGTGAAATTACAATAGTCCGTAAATTCGTGAATTTTGTTATATAAACAAAAAATGTACCTATTTAAATCAAGGCTATGTTAATGTAAGTAATGATTACATTACATACATGATGGATTATACACTCTTAAAGTTGAAACATTCATAACTGGAACTAACATCAGAATATCCCAGTGTTTCAGGTGATCTCTGTTCCTGAAGAGTTCATAACTCAGAAACTCCATGGCCATGAACCCAACACTTCAGGAGGCTAAAGCGTCACAGCTTTCTAAGCTGTGGGACATGTTGCACCATCAGCCCACCATGCGCATATTTTAGTTGGGTTTTCTTCCCCAAATCGTACAAAGCAAGTGTACTGTAAACAAGAACCTTGAACAGCCACAAAATATATTGGTTATTTTCCCAGTCGCAGCCATAACTCATTTAAAAAAAAAAAATTATGTTGTGTGTGAGGGCACTTAGCTTCCATTTCTGAATCAGGGGCTACTTTTTTTTTGGCAGAGCAAAATGCTCATTATTATCTGATCCAAAACTCATTCGCATTCTGAGCACAGGAACTCGAAAACCCAAATTTATTCGGAGTCATCAGTCAAGATTTTAATGAAGGCGTACGAGCACAATGCCATGGAAGAGCACGGTGGTTGTTTGATTGCAAATAAAGCGTAAGCACACATCCTCTCAGACTGTTTAATTATGATCGTGCGATATCGGCGAAGAGGACGAATCGGCTTTTGATCCGGCTAGTTTTTGCTGATTCCCAGTTTGTTCAGATGATCTCAGCACTGATGACCGCTTTTTCGTCCCCTTTTTTCATTAATATTTTAAATGCAATATAACACAAAAACAAGCTAAGAGAGGCAGGCACACAAAGAAAAAACCCAATGAAGGCAGAGAGTGTAATAAAATAAAGACTGCAATACTAAACCTTTCCTTTCTTTTAAGACTAAACCTTTCCTTCCTCTTAGTGACTAAATTGGTTTATTTCCAGTTGTGACACATTTTGTGCATTACTAACACATTCCCCACACCCAGGTTCTCATGGCTTTTAAAATTTGTTTAATGAGCTGTTTTAAATTTTTGTTTTTACAAGAAACGAAGCTCACTCCGGAAAAATTGGTCTTAACCGTCTCCATCCCAGACATATCTTTGTCAACTTTGTCACGCAACAGCTCTGATGAAAACAACGACGACAAAAAAACGGCAACAATGGCGGAAGACAGTTGACGATTAGCAGTCTGCGTTTCCACACCAGACACGAAACACTGGAGAGCTCAGAGCTGGGCTCTACAAAGTCAGAGGGAATAACAGAGACTTTTGGTTCGAGAGGTTATGGCATTTGAAGCCAAGCCAGTATTGACTCAGCCCAAAGTAATTTCTCTTTCCTTTTTTTGTGTGTTAAAGGAGAACACCCTGAGCGATGTCAACTGCTCGCTGGACTACTGCAAGGGAGGGGAGCAGGAGGCGGGAGGCGGGGGGGGGGCGGTGGTGGAATTCCTTCCTGATTTGGAAAATGGCCAAGGGACCCGCTGTCCAGTTTGGCTGAAGACAAAAAAAAGAGAAAAAATTCTGTGTGTATTTGACACAGTCGACACTTATCAGACCCATGTGAGACAAGGCCTTGTCCTTTTGTTTGGCTGCAGCTGGGCTCAGTCTCCTTGGAAACTGACCGACTCCTTTGAAGTGCTTCCCCTGGGGACGTATGGACATACCATTCCGGGGGGTTGCGGGGGGTGGGGGGGTGGGGGTGGTTTCCCTGCAGGCTTCCTGGAGTGGGCAAACTAAAGGGATGCAGGAACAACAGGTAACACTCAGGATATAGCTATGAAGGAAGAATGAGTTGTTGTTTTTCTGATCTTTTACTTTCAGAGGTGGGGGTAGTGTTTGGGCGAATGCCTAGGACAAAATGCCACTTAGGCCAGATGTAACACTTCCAAACTAGCCGTGGGAGAGGCTGAGAAAACAATGAAGTGGGACGCGGGTACTTCTGATTCCCAGTCCGCTGGGAAGGACAGGTCTGGCGTTTCCGACGACAACTGAAAGCAGGCCGGTGTGACGTACGTGCGCCGCGCGTAGCACAGAACATTCCAGAGCTCTCTGGGCAAATTCCGTTTCCCTGTCTCTGATGTGCACTGGAGAACGATCGCGAGTTGTACATGTGTGTTTACACATATTATACATTTTGCGGTTACATATGAGGACAGTACAGAGAGCTGAACCTGGTAAATGGATTTCACATGTTTTCAAAAGATGAAAGAAATGCATTTTTATTAAGTTTTCACAGTGCAGGGAAAACATCAAGGTGTCCTTTTGAAACCTATTTCATATATATATATATATATATATATATATATATATATATATATTTTAAAGATGCATTCCCTCTGCTTTCCTGGAAAGTGGCTTTCACTGAACACACCCTTTTGTGTCCTTCAGTGAAAGCACTTAAATACCCAGCCCTTTAATGGCTGAAATAATCAGATGTCCTTCACTGCTACTACGACCGTGCAACCGAGGGAAGATTGAGTTACCAGCATCCAAATAACCTGCTGTCAATCATGCCCTGTCTGCCGCACTGCCTCCTCTCTCTCTCTCTCCCATGCTCCCTCTCTCTCCCTCTCCGCCTGCTCCCTCTCTTCCTTTCATACAAATGCACTTTCAAATTTCATCAGAAGACTATTGTGTAAAAATGCGAGATGGATCCTGACATATTTTGTCCCATTCCCTAATGTCTGTGAGTCGTTTAACAAGCATGCCAATTCCCTTCTGCCACAGAGCAGAGGACTATGAGAAAAGAGGTTGTGATTTTGCCTCTTTTTTTTTGCAGTGCACTGGAAAGCTTAACCTTGGGCCATGCAGTCAGCGCTGAAAAGTGAGAACTCCAACTCCAGCAAAGTTTTCAGCGACTTCGTCTCACAATTAACCAGAAAAAAGAAAAAAAAAAGGTTTTGTCTTTCTCAATTTATTATTATTTTTTGGCCAAGTTATGCGCTGGTGATGAAAAGCAGCGCCGTGGAGAAGAAACAGCCCCCGTGGCTGCTGATGACGGCTGAGCGCTATTGGCTCAAAGCTCCGCATCGCCGCCACCGCGCCATCAAATGGGGGCCTCCAGACAAAGAGGGGCCGTCTTCCATTTTAAAAGCAGGCCTTGTGTTTTTAAATTACAGCCCTTCGGTCCTGGTGTCACAGGCTCCTGCTCTCTGACGCCCCTGCGCTGCGTTGCTCTTTCTTCGAGGGGGGGGGGCATGAGGGGCCTGCTGGGATAGGGAAGGGGGGGCTGGGAGGGCGGGAGCAGCTGCACGCTCACCCGCAGTGCTCGCCTGTCAAGGCCGGGCCCGGGGGGGGGGGGGGGGGGGGGGTCAGCGAGGGGGGGTGCGAGCAGCCGCAGGACGAGCTGCCCATTGTTTACCTCCCCGCGTCTCCCACTGGTCCCACGAGACGGCCTCTTAAACCGCGCTCGCTCCCTCACTAGTGCACGTGCCCACTCACTCACACAGTTACTACTACTCCTCCCCTAGCCGTGACACCATCCCACGTACTATTACTCCAGCTCCCTCACTAGTGCACGTGCACACTCACTCACTCACCCGTTACTACTTACTCACCAGCTCCCTCACTAGTGCACGTGCCACTCACTCACTCACACAGTTACTACTTACTCACCAGCTCCCTCACTAGTGCACGTGCGCACTCACTCACTCACACAGTTACTACTTACTCACCAGCTCCCTCACTAGTGCACGTGCACACTCACTCACTCACACAGTTACTACTTACTCACCAGCTCCCTCACTAGTGCACGTGCACACTCACTCACTCACACAGTTACTACTTACTCACCAGCTCCCTCACTAGTGCACGTGCACACTCACTCACTCACACAGTTACTACTTACTCACCCGCTCCCTCACTAGTGCACGTGCGCACTCACTCACTCACACAGTTACTACTTACTCACCAGCTCCCTCACTAGTGCACGTGCCCACTCACTCACACAGTTACTACTTACTCACCAGCTCCCTCACTAGTGCACGTGCACACTCACTCACTCACAGTTACTATTTACTCACCAGCTCCCTCACTAGTGCACGTGCACACTCACTCACTCACACAGTTACTACTTACTCACGCACTCCTCACTAGTGCAACGTGCACACTCACTCACTCACACAGTTACTACTTATCCTCCACTCCGCTCCCATCACTAGTTGCACGTTGGCACGTGCATCACTCACTCACACAGTTACTACTTACTCACCAGCTCCCTCACTAGTGCACGTGCCCACTCACTCACTCACACAGTTACTACTTACTCACCAGCTCCCTCACTAGTGCACGTGCACACTCACTCACTCACAGTTACTATTTACTCACCAGCTCCCTCACTAGTGCACGTGCACACTCACTCACTCACACAGTTACTACTTACTCACCAGCTCCCTCACTAGTGCACGTGCCCACTCACTCACTCACTCACACAGTTACTACTTACTCACCAGCTCCCTCACTAGTGCACGTGCGCACTCACTCACTCACACAGTTACTACTTACTCACCAGCTCCCTCACTAGTGCACGTGCACACTCACTCACTCACACAGTTACTACTTACTCACCAGCTCCCTCACTAGTGCACGTGCACACTCACTCACTCACACAGTTACTACTTACTCACCAGCTCCCTCACTAGTGCACGTGCACACTCACTCACTCACACAGTTACTACTTACTCACCAGCTCCCTCACTAGTGCACGTGCACACTCACTCACTCACACAGTTACTACTTACTCACCGCTCCCTCACTAGTGCACGTGCCACTCACTCACTCACACAGTTACTACTTACTCACCAGCTCCCTCACTAGTGCACGTGCGCACTCACTCACTCACACAGTTACTACTTACTCACCAGCTCCCTCACTAGTGCACGTGCCCACTCACTCACTCACACAGTTACTACTTACTCACCAGCTCCCTCACTAGTGCACGTGCCCACTCACTCACTCACACAGTTACTACTTACTCACCAGCTCCCTCACTAGTGCACGTGCCACCACTCACAGTTCATTCACACGCCTCACAGCACGTGTTACTACTTACATCACTACACGCTCCCTCACTAGTGCACGTGCCCACTCACTCACTCACACAGTTACTACTTACTCACCAGCTCCCTCACTAGTGCACGTGCACACTCACTCACTCACACAGTTACTACTTTCATCTCACTGCAGTCCCTCAACTAGTTTATCCACTGTGCAGTCACTCACTCACTCACACAGTTACTACTTACTCACCACGCTCCCTCACTAGTGCACGTGCCACTCACTCACTCACACAGTTACTACTTACTCACCAGCTCCCTCACTAGTGCACGTGCCCACTCACTCACTCACACAGTTAACACTCACCAGCTCCCTCACTAGTGCACGTGCCACTCACTCACACAGTACTACTACTCACCAGCTCCCTCACTAGTGCACGTGCCCACTCACTCACTCACACAGTTACTACTTACTCACCAGCTCCCTCACTAGTGCACGTGCCCACTCACTCACTCACACAGTTACTACTTACTCACCCGCTCCCTCACTAGTGCACGTGCCCACTCACTCACTCACACAGTTACTACTTACTCACCAGCTCCCTCACTAGTGCACGTGCCCACTCACTCACTCACACAGTTACTACTTACTCACCAGCTCCCTCACTAGTGCACGTGCCCACTCACTCACTCACTCACTCACACAGTTACTACTTACTCACCCGCTCCCTCACTAGTGCACGTGCACACTCACTCACTCACAGTTACTACTTACTCACCAGCTCCCTCACTAGTGCACGTGCGCAGTCACTCACTCACACAGTTACTACTTACTCACCCGCTCCCTCACTAGTGCACGTGCGCACTCACTCACTCACACAGTTACTACTTACTCACCAGCTCCCTCACTAGTGCACGTGCCCACTCACTCACACAGTTACTACTTACTCACCAGCTCCCTCACTAGTGCACGTGTGCACTCACTCACTCACTCAGTTACTACTTACTCACCCGCTCCCTCACAAGTGCACGTACGTGTCATACGTGGTTCGGTTCGATGTCCGGCTAGGTTTGGTTGGGTTTGCATGCTTCAAAAATCTTCTTTTATGACCAGCTATGTTTTCAATGTAGGCACTCACAACTTTGTGTTTAAAAAAAAAAAAAAAAATCATATAAAGGTTATGTCGACCATGTATATTTGATGCCATATAACACTGAAAATAAGCAATACAAAAATTAGTTAACACTGCTTTAATTTAAATAAAAACTCTAGTGGAAGTATTTGCACAGGTGAAGTTGTGGTAAGCACAGTTCAGCTGAAGTTTACAAAACAGCAAATGCACAAAGAAAAACTAGTTAATGTATCTTCAGACATCATCTGAGTCTGCTGTACGGGAGCGTCATGGTTTTAACGTTAACAACGGTAGTGATGGGGAACAGCTGGTGGATAAAACACCACTGGGTGGAAACATTACCTCATATGCTAATGGAACACAGCGAAGACGTGTCCGTTGCAGGAAACCTAAGTTGGAACCACGTTCTATTAATTTTGCTATAGTAATATACAAAATTTTAATTCCAACAGGATAAGCACTGACTATCTTTCATTTGAAATTCAAATTAATCATGTACTCTTTCTTGTCTTGTTTACATAGTCGAATGCAGGTTCAGTTCATGATGCATTTTATTTTGATGGTCTCAGCCTTTAATGTGGAGATTATTTTATATTTGAAAATAACAATAATACTAATTAAAGGAAATGTGTGAAAACCTGCTTGTTAACGATTGGTAATGATTTGATTATGTTTTGATAGAAATTTAATACATTTTTGCCAAATAAATGAAAATTAGAATGCAGCTGGCAATGGTACTTTTTTTCCATGCTTTACCAAAAATGTACAGTAACCTCTGAAACCATAACATCAAAATTGTGAACCGAACTGAACCATGACTGTTGCACCCATAACTCATTCATAATTATTTACTCTCTCTCTCACACACTCTCTGCAGTCACTCACTCATTTCAAACGATTTACTCACTTTCTATCACTCACATGCACACTCACTCACTTATTTAAAACTATTTACTCATTCAGTCATTACTAACCAAAACCACACGCCCTCACTTACTCTCTCAATAAAAATTATTCGGTCCTTCACTCTTCTGTTCACTAACATGTTCACTCACTCGTTCATAATTATTTACTCTTTCACTCTTCTGTTCACTAACATGTTCACTCACTCATTCATAATTATTTACTCTTTCACTCTTCTGTTCACTAACGTGTTCACTCGCTCATTCATAATTATTTACTCTTTCACTCTTCTGTTCACTAACATGTTCACTCACTCATTCATAATTATTTACTCTTTCACTCTTCTGTTCATTTGTATGTTCACTCACAAATTTAAAATGATTTACTCATTCACTCATAATGACTCCCCAAAGCCCCGCGCCTGCTCTCTCACTCAGTCTTCTAAGCTCAATGTCTAAAGAGATTTTCAGGCAACTGCATTAAAATATATATATTTTCTGTTTTCATGACCGACACTGAAAGTCGGGTTTATTGAGGAAGAAAAGGAAAACATCCCCTTTAACCAGGCATTGTTTTTCAGCTGCAAATGAGACTCATTACCACGTCTAACCAGACAAGCGAACGCTGCCCAAACGCATAATGCCTTAATCCCGCTGTTTCGACTCCGGCGAATCGGCTTCTGTAGTCTTATTAAAGGTCTCATTAGGAGAGGCAGTGACGGGGTAGAAAACAGAATAGAAACCTGTCTCTCCCCCCCAACCCCCTCACCCCCCCACCCAAAAAAAGAGAGAGAGAAAAAAACACCTGCTCAATTAGAAGGTGTGGTCAACACAGTCACTTTTCCACACTAAATGAAGACTATGAATAAACTCCATAATTAATGGCATCCTCTGAGGCCCTTCTGTAAGCGCCGAGCAGGCGGGTAGGTCTGCGCGGGGAACTAGCCCTGGGCTACATTTTATAATTAGGGAGAGGGAGGAAATGTACTCTACCTGTCACTGGGAGGGAGATAGGATCTGTGGGACCCCCTCGCCTCAGAACCAAGAGTAAAAACACGACGCTCTCACAATTAACCATTTCATACATGAGTGACTCTAACCGCCCCCCCCCCCCAACCCCTACACCATTTCCCCTTAAAAACAAACCCCCCCCCCCTCCAACACACCACGTCGCTGACCGCATCTGAATCTGAATTATTTGCCCCCTCCCCCCTCCCCCCACAACCCCACCTACAATACACGGAAGAGCTACTGTCCTTTAAATCTAATTTGATCCGTTGTGAAAAAGACCTTCACTACATGACTTGAGGATATTATTAACAAACTAATGGAGATACGCTGTTATGCATTTTAATGTTTTAGGAGATGACAGGTAGCGCACGCAGTCTGGTGTGTGTGGGCCAAAAGTCTGACTGCAGGCAATGGGAAGCGGGGCTCAGAGGGACTGCCAGCGTTGTCGAGACTAAAGGGAGCGGCGGTGATGCTTCAGCACGGCGAATCCTTCAGAGACGTCCTCCATCTCGCTCGCAGCCCGAGAATAATGCTGTTATTGTCTGCTGGAGACTTTCATAAAGCATTATTATTTCACCAGACCAGAGCCGCCTCACTTTCCACTCCACAGGCATTTGCATCCCTGCTCGGGGGGGGGGGGAAGCCCCTTTCCACAACCCGACGCTCGTGGAACAATTACACGCGATGTTGACGAGGATGCGATGCCTCCACCAGTCAAGTAAATGACATTATTTGCTTTTGAGCACCCTTATGTGTAAGGGGTGTATTTAAAATGTTTTTTTTTTTTTTTTTTGTAAATATACCATCCATTTTATATACAATGCAATGCCAAAGGTCAGCATTTCAAACCTGCAATCTTCTGGTGCCACTTCCCTAAATAACAATCCATTCTCTTGCCTATGGATATAGATTGTTAATCTTTAGTTATAAGCAGAACCCTGTAAGTCCACATGAAAGACATTTAGACAGAGCCACAAGAAGAGATAACGTTGGAAAAAAATAAAACTATTTTTCAGTGCCTGGAAAAAACACAAAGCTGAAAATGTGACATACCAGTCCACAATATTTAAATTAGTGTTCAGATTTTCTTGACATTATCAAGTAATGGTATGTCTTATCAAAGTTCCGGAAAGTTCAAGAAAAAGTAACCCTAACGCACTTCAGAAAACAAATAATACATTTATGCACAGTGTAGATTTTCCTGTTTGTTTGGTTTTTTTGTCTACAAACTGGGAACAAAGTTAAATTTGACAATGTAGTTCACACGTCCCCAGTAAGGAGGGGAAAACGCAAGAAAAGGAAGAGCTCTCAAAGACTTGTGGGAGTATTTGTCACATCTCCCTCCAGATAATGTGTGTTTGCATACACAAATCAGACCCTGAGAGAGAGAGAGAGAGAGACAGAGAAATAGAGAGAGAGAGAGAGAGATACATAGAGAGATGCATGCGCCTACATATACACACAGCAGACACAGCAGAAATCCTCTTAGGATCCTTGGCCTGTCATGTTGTCTAATTCCGCGCTACCCGGGAAACAGAACGTCACTCCTCTCCAACACTGCCATTTATCTGAGTGCCACTTTCATGTTGTTTGCTCGCCTTTAAAGGGCAACGCCGGAATGTTTACAGTATACTTGCGCATTGTCACAAATAATCTTAAATATTAACACTGCACTCCTCTGGATGTTTCTGTTTATTTTATCTTTTAATTCAGAACTCCTGTGTGATAACTTCAAAACCAGGCACCCGAACAGCAAGAGAGATAAAATGAGAAATCGCACAATATAGTTATTTAAAATTTTGTAATCAATTTCAAAGGTGTTCATGCCTAGCAATGATTAAAAGTAAATACGCCATTGTGTATCATGTGATTTGAGGTCCGCTGGGATGTAGACAGGATGAGAATTTTGGGGGCAAAGGGGGGGGGGGGGGGGGTGTCAAGGTTGGTCCCAGAAAACAAACAAAAGAAACACCGCTAAGGCAAAAAAATGACACTTGCAGTATTTACACTGCAAACAGATGTAAAAACATATCACACAATTAAGGGGTTTACACTGCCCACCTAATGAGGACAGCGGGGGAAGAATGGTGGACTGTGCTGCATACGTGCAGCTCTGATGAAAAATAGCATGAAATGAAGCTACTATGTAAAGCCACATGACAGAGGAGGAACATGACAACTCTGAGCTGAACCCTATGAAGAACTCTCTGTGCTATTTTGCTTTTTAATTTTTCAGGCTATATTGAGAAAGAATAAATCTTAGCCCAGGACAGGGAGTGATCTTTGTGAAAAGAATTGAGACCACCATCCAGTTATATGAACAGTAACAGAACTTCAAATAAGTAAGATTTCCCTCCAAAGAAATAATTAGAAAAATAAAATCTTTATATGGAAAGGGAAAATTACCTGAAATGTGTTTCCGCCTTTGGAAGCAATTTTATCACACGTTAAAACAGAGGAACAGTGAATTTAAAAAAAAATCTGAATTAACACACACCAGAAGAACTGAGAGGTTGTTGAAAACTACAGAAAAAAACCTTCCAAAAACAGAAATATTAACCTCCTCCTAAAACTACAAACAACTATATATCTACAAACACATAAATGTAAGACAAATGTAAGTGAAATATAAAGCATACATGAAAAACGAATTTGTTGCTATGAGTATACTAGTAACATCACAACCAAAAGGCAAATTACATGTCATACCAACGTATATCAGCTATGAACATATGCACACGTGTGTGTGTGCACACACACGCATACACGCACACTCACACCTTAAAAATAGAACACATCAAAGGACGGAGGAAGTGGAACAAGATGTTAAATTGATGTTATCAGTCCCTCACTCTCATTAAAGCGTGTGGTTTATATCATCTTTAAAAGGGATCCTTTAAAGAAGCACCCCAATTAAGTCTAGGTGTCTGAAGGTGCCTGAGGAAACGTCACTCTAATTCACACTCCTCCTCAGTCAATTAAACCAGTCCTTACTCTTTAAAGCACTATCTGGGAAAAAAAAAACACACCGGTATAAAAACGTCAAATATTTTTTTAAAATCCTCCACCTCACAATGAAATGCCTGGCAAACACCTGCACATATTTCTGTTCCAATCTAAATCCTGGTGAAATGGTGGTGCGTCAGCTGATCACGCAATCAAATGAAATGGCTCTAAAATGCTACAAGATGTCACGCGGCATACTTTCAGTAAACCCCTTTCTCCGGCCGCGCATTTAGAACGAGGGTAACGACAAGCATCTTGTTCGAGGGTAGCCCGGCATTATGCAATGAAGACTCCTGAACCCTCCAAAAGAGTTCAGGGTCCACTGCTCCGACCACTACTCCACACTGTTGCCCCCCTAAGGACCTGTCATGCTAAGGCTTCGCAAGAGCTCCTCTGAATACTAATGACAACGTGGCATTTCGCGCCCCTGGAAGATTGTCGGGGTGAAGAAGGAAACAGCGGAGCGATTTCTACGACACGTCCGAGGCCTTTTGCTTCCGTGCGTTTTTTCACCGCTGCGGAAGGCACGGCGCGGCGTAACTTTCCAGCTGCCCGTCAGACTACCTGAGTGGACGCACTGCAGTTGCGGCGTTGGCCCCCGGAGACCAAACAAACCCGCGCTACGGTCGCACAAAGGCAGCGACTGACTCGGAGAGCATGAATTATTTTGCACTGCAGGGGCAGACGAGGAATTCGAGAAGCCGCGCGAAAAGAAATCAGACGCCCATTTTATTAGGGACCGGAAATACATCGGCTTCTGCGAGGGCTCGGTCGGGCCGAGGCGGGGCGAACCATCGCGGTTGCGATCAAATGCTAAAGCCTCCTGAACGACAGGAATATATTTTATTGGGTGGGGGGGGTGGGGGGGGGGGGGATGACAACACTGCATGCTGGGAGTACTTTTAGGGTCTGCAGTATACCGGAACTAATGATGGAACTTGAAAATAAAGGTGGCCATCAAAATAGGAAGCAAATGCAGCCAAGCTATTTTGCCCGTAAATGTACACCACACGGTGTAAGACTGGCGTGAAAACAACAAACAAACAAAAAACAACAGAAAGAAGAACAGTATCGGATCAAAAGTGGCAATTCTGAAGCAAGTGTATCATAAAAATATGTCGCGGAGACAAGTAGACGTTCAAACAACTCTGCAACTACACTCCATTTTTTAGGTGAAGTAGCCACTCCATATAAAGGTAATGTGAAGAATTATTACCGTCCGCTGAGTAGACTATAAAGGCCTTGAGCATTGCTTTCTCTTAAAAGCAAATTTCTAAAATGTTGGAGTGTACATAGCAATCATCGACTAATTTCCAAAGGCATATGTCCAGTTTGTCCAATAAAACACCAGGTTGATTTTCAAACATAAATTGACCTTTTTTTAAGGTGTACTGCAGGAGACTTTGAAAATCTGTTGCATCGAATTTCTGCTCAGAATGTGTTCAAAACACTTCAGCCTTCTCATGGGCTTGAATACGTGCATTGCATTTTCAAAACAACCATAGGTCAGTTACCAATAAGTATGCTTAAACATGCACATATTACAGTTGAGGGCAATATGTGTTTTTAATAACATTTCTTGGTTAAAAGCAGGTCACATCTGCACAACTGCAGCTTCAAAAAATAGACACATAATAAGCAAAAAACTAATTTCAAGCAGCAGCATGAAAAGCAGTCCGATAATTTCACATGGGGGTATCCAAACAGAAAAAAGGTTGTGAGAGAAGAGTAAAATCAGTTTCATGGTGTGACTATTTGTTGACAAATTTGTTAAAAGCAGATGAAATTCCAGTCAGTGCCCACAAAACAATGTTTTAAGTATAACTAGTTTAATTAAGAGCATTATGAAATATTTTCCTGAGATTTATACATCTGTGTTAAGACATAAATGAAAATAATTGTTTTAGAACTGTCCTTCGATAGGAACATTTTAACTTCTAGTCAAAATTCTTCACCACAACTCATAGTACCAGTAGCGCTATTTTCAAAATAACTGATTGCTATGTTCTATTAAAAAAAGGTATTGTTCTGTATGCATACTGCCCACCAACACCACATTGACACTGGCATAAGCTCCTAAAGCATCAGTACACCATTTTTAACAATGGGAAAAATGAATTTGAATTTTTTTTTTTGGTCTACCTGATATTTAACAAATAATTTGAATACTTGGGACCACCATTCTTTGACGCAGTCTGCTTTAAGTACATCTATGGTGGAACTAATCTTGACAAGTTCTGTGATTTTAGTGCTCCTGTTCAAGACTGAGAAGGACACCTGGACCTGTTTTTACAAGATCTCATTAAAGGATTCCGTTGGTATTGTTCCTCTCCCACTGCAACCCCAAAGACAGGAAATCCGAGCCAATGATGGGCAACCTGAGGCCAACGTGGTCTTGTGAATTCACAAACAAAAACTACGGCTAAAAGAGCCCCCATGACGGACTGCGTGTGAGGAGAGCAGCGGCCATTTATGTGTGGCTGTGGGACGCAGTCAAACATCAGCGCTCAGATTTTCATCATCAGGTTTTTTGGACCCAGGTCTTTGGCACGACAACCCAGATGATCCAGGCATGAAAAAATAATAAACATGCCCAGAAATATTAGCAAAGTTCTGCAGACTTTCCAGGTGCCACCTTGCACTCGTAGACAAAAACAGTGCACAAGGGAATCAGCGCAACGCTGCGGTTTCAGGATCTACTGTGTAGCACGGCCAGCCACACACGAGTAAAAAAATTAATCTGATCTTTCATTCAACCCTTATGAATATTTCAGTGCTGATTGTGCCGATTTGTCTGTCCCCTGCACTGGACTAAAAAGAGACGACAAGCTCAGAGCCGGGGAAACAAAGGGGAAGTTGATCACGGCAGGGACCAGAACGGAACGCGCTCTTTTAGCAATGTTCCTTTCTCCTTTCCAACTGAGAGGGGATAGGGTCTGGTGGATGGGGTGGGGAGTTTAAGGACGAGTGAAAAACCTTGAGAAAATGGCGGCGTGAAATCGGGCTGAGGCGATGCTCGGCCTGGGCCCGCCCGGAGACGTCCGCCTCCCTCTCCTCCTGACAGCTCCTCAGGAAGAAGTGTCTGCGCTCCACCCCTCTCTCCCTCCCTCCCTCACTCTCTCCGAGCGTGGGGGGCCTCCTCTGGAGATGTGGAAGCAGGGGTTTGAATCTCACTTCAGTGCCAGTCTGCAGGAGATTGCTTTTCCCCTTGCCTCCCGCTGACGGCGGCCGGGGCCGGGCAGGGGGCGGGCAGGGGGGGGGGGGGGGGGAGGCCCGGGAGTTATTCAATCAGGCCGAGGCTGAGGAGTGCCGGAGGAGGCCGAGGGGGGCTGGCGGGAGGGGGGCTGGCAGGGGGGGGTGTGGGAGGGCAGCCGGGGGGTCCTTAGAGGGCTGATTAGAGGGAGGCCCTTGTATGGTCCATCTCGCGACGCGGGCGGAATTAGCCGGCTCCTCGCCGGGCAGGGCTCTGCGGCAGGAGGCTCACCTGTCACTGAGTTTGTCAGGGCCTTTCCGAATTCAGAATCCCGGCATCGTATTAATAAAATATCAGCCCTGCATGCTTCTACCTGGCCTGGCAACTCTGACCCAGCTTGAGGCTGATCTTTAACCTCCGATACTGCAGTGGATGGAAAAGGAAAAAAATACTACATATATAGTTTATATAGTATATGTATGTGTGTATGTGTGTGTGTGTGTGTGTGTGAATGTATTATATAATATACGTGCACATGTATCTGTGTGTGTATTCGTGCATTTGTGTGTATGTGCATGTGTTATACAATAAGCATGCATGTTTATCTGTGTATTTGTGTGTGCATGTGTGCACTTGTGTGCGTGTGTGTGTATGTGTTTCAAAAATGAAAGAAAGACTGGTTGCTGGATGCTGAATTGATTTCTGCTGCTGCTGGCAGCTCTTCTCTCCTCTGTAAGGGGGGGGGTGGGGAATGCGGGGTGGGGGGGGGCAGGTTTTCCTCACCACGGTTTGTTAGTAAGGGACAGAATGATAATCTGACGGTGGTCTGACAGGCCCGTGTCACTGACAGGAGGCTCGACGCGGAAAGCGGTAATTTTGTGTAAACGGCGACACGAGACACTAATCCGAGCGGAGAGACCGCGAGGCGCGCTTGAGCCCGCTGCCAGTGATGAAACCAGACAGGGAGCCCCCGTAAAAAAGTCCCGCTCGCACGCCTCGAGCCCCCGCCCGAAAAAATAAAACAAGCGCACCTCCGTTATTAGGAGCAGCTCCTGATTGTAACTTGAGAGAGATCACTACTAGGGCCCCAGTGTTGCAGTCAATGGCAGAAATCAAACCTGACAGATAGTACAACAGCCTAGATGTGTGCATCCGCAGGAGACAGCAAGAGAACAATGCACAGGTTGAATATAATGATTGTTTTTCCCTCAATGGCTCAGGCCTGTAGTTCTTTCATAACCCCTCGCAGAAAAGGTCATATATCTTTCATGCTTGCTCTTGTCTGAGCAACTTCAAAAAAAAAATTGTGAAATAAATATAAGCAGGGATAAAACAAAGCCGAGAGAGGTGGGGTGATCAGTTCCCCCAAAAATGTCCATCACTCAAGAAAGCAACTCAAGCTAGCAACATCCCCAGAGTGTTTGGCATTAATAAAATACCATGCATTTCTTTAAAAAAAATCACATCGCAACCGGCTAATACGAGAGAAAGAACAACATGTTCATTTGAAGTGTTGAGGAAACAACTCGGAAAGCGTAGTTGTACAAACTACTGATTGCTTCACACTGAAAGTAGTTACAGCCAAACAGCCAAAGCTACCCTATAGAGAAATGTAGCTTGCAAAACTACAATTACTCAAATGTAGTACAAGCTACTTTTTAAAAAAACCAAAAAAAACAACATTATCGTGTTCCCCAGACATGACGCATGACCAATGCCTTCTTTTTGAACATGGCGAGAACCACTATACAGTTCAGTGGGGAGAGCCAGCAATATGTGGCAATTGGCAGTTGACCATTGGCAATGGCAGTGGAGCGGAGTGCTTCTCACTTTTTCCTCAATTAGAGGGAAAAGTGAGAAGGAGACAGTATTTGACCAAAAGGGTTTGGAAAAAAAAATATTTTAGGCCTAAAAGTAGTTGGCAGTTCCCGTAGTGACGGAAAAACATAAAAGCAATTAAGTACTACAGCTGTTACTCAAATGTGAAATGAGTTGAACTACCACCAAACATCTACAAAATGTAATTAAACTACTAGTTTAACTACATGCAGTTAAACTGCTTCCCAACATTGTTCGTTCGTACAGAAGTACAGGCAGACAGATGAAAGGACTCGGGTTCAAAGCAGTCTTTTTGAGGTTGGGCACATTAATGGGCTTGTGCGTGCGGCACACAGATGAGGTGTCCGCAGTGCCACGCCGGTCGCAGTTACATGCCGCTCACACACAAGCGGGAAGGCTTGCCATTTACCGTTTCGACAATGACCTTCAACGTCTGCATTTTGATTTTCTTTGCTGGGCACTGACTAACAAACAGTCAGTGATGATATTGGTAGCATTAACCTTGCTCCTGGCACCTAATAGCTTAGTGGCTGGTTTCTGAATTATGATTTTTAAGAGCATGTAATTAGAGGGGAAAGAGAGTCTACTCTATTCTCTTGTTAGATACAAATGACTAACAATGCTAATGCAGTGCCGCTGTTGTGTTTCTGTGCCTGTGCACTGGAGTTCGATCCACTGTTACTCTTTCAGTCTTCCATATTACTCTGTGTCATCTGTCGGCTATATTAATGTCGGTCCCATTAATGATCCAAG
Organism: Anguilla rostrata; assembly: GCF_018555375.3. Lineage (NCBI taxonomy): Eukaryota > Metazoa > Chordata > Actinopteri > Anguilliformes > Anguillidae > Anguilla > Anguilla rostrata. The sequence continues at coordinate 36,036,107 of NC_057936.1, forward strand.
GCAGGCACCTCATCTAAAGGCCACTGCACATCAACCGAAAAAGATCAGACAGCGTCTCGTAAGACACACGATCAGACAGTGTCTCATAAGACATGCTGTCAGACAGCGTCTCTTAAGACAAGTGCTCATTATATAAAAATGCCAAACCTTATGTCTAGACCCCCATTTTAAATGATTACTTACTGAATTAAATTACATTTTTAATTAAACCATAAACTAATTTCCAGCTAAGTTCAAGAGGCATCAAAACCACTTTGCTTTGCCTATTATTTTGACTGTATGCGCTATTTGTAGAGTATAAAATACAGACATGGTTTTACCTGCACATTATTATTTGTACTGGGTTGGAAAGACAAGTGTAAGAAAACTGCTTTACTAGCTTCTGGAGTATTTATTTTGTTCTCCTTGCACCTACTCAGCGAATTCAGGAAAGGGCCACCAGTCCAGTGTGCCCTGGTTCATCATGTACTGTGAGGAATGGTTATTAATAAGACCCAGAAGATTGCCCATTCTGGCCAGGTTGGGCCCAACAGCATTGTGGGTAGAGGCCTTCACAAGCAAAAAGGAAGCATTTGCTCGGTCTCGCCGCTATGTTGTAATGATGTAATGGTGTTGTGAGAATTGTACGTGTACTGTGGGGTACTGGACTTTGTTTTTGTGGAGAAATAAAGGGAGGGAGTATGGGGACCAGGAACCGAACCAAGCAACACACAATGTTATACTTTGTATGTTTCACTGTGTGGCTGGGGCTGGAATATTAGGGTGTTCAACAAAGCACACCCCCCTCACCCAAAAGCACACACTGTGGGGTTGGGGGGGGGGGGTGGGGTGCTTTGGGTGAGGGGTACGAGGTGAGGGGGTGCTGGAAGTGGACGAGGCGATCGCATGGGTAACCAGCGCTCGGCTCCTCGGGTTGGACACGCACCTGTAGCTCTGTCTGGAAGAAGAACTTCTGGGGACACTGGGAGCAGTCATAGATCTTGTCCTCCTGACCGTGAGATGAGAAAATGTGCTGCTGCAGCTTGCTCGCCTGAACGAAAACTGTGGATGAACGGGGGGGGGGGGAGAAACACATTAGGAAGTGCTTTAGTTTTGTTGGCTGTTCTTCCGTACCCTTAAAAAAAGGTCAGAGACAAGAAATTTGATTTCTTTGCTCCGGCGAATCAATATCAGCAAAGAACGTTGTATACTTTTCATTCCTCTGCTGTACTGCTATAAACTATTTACATTATGCGCACAATACAATCTTTGTTTACATCATCTGCTAGAATCGTGATGTAATTTTTAAAAACACTCTTGATCATTCTGCCATTATTAATAAAGCTTGCAGGTCCATGGCAGTGTTACCAATAATTCATAAACACAGCAAGGAAATGAACATTGTGTACACTCCTCCACACGGAGGAACATTCCTCAAAATGCCATCTGTTGAAAAAAAAAGAAAGACATGTTCTTGATTAAGTTATGTTTATCATTTCTTATGGTTTTAAAACTTGAATATTGAATATAGTTAATATTGAGTGTGATACACTGACCTAATGGGATTCCCTCGTGTATGGAGGGGCCTGGCTTGCGTGTCTAGTGAGTATCTCTGCAGTCCACATATAACTACACCAAACTTAAGCACACCAGGAAGCCATTAATACCTGACATTTCTGTGTTCTAATCCATTTTAAAAAACTATTGCCTTATTTATAGGATATTGACTGAAATTCTGCTTCAGTCCAAACACAGCCAGTTAACAAATTAGTGATATAAATCATAAATTATTTATTTAACTTGCAATTAAAACATACGAATTGACGATGATGCTGACCACACGGCAAATTAATTGAATGAAAAATGTTCGATGTTGAAATGATTGAAAGAAGAATACACTGTGCAGTCTACGTGCATCTTCCTTTCAATACTCCACTGAATCTCATCATTCTAGCGCAATCAACACTGCCAATTTTCACTGGTCCTGTACACACATCATATAGGGGAATAAAACTAAGTTCTATTTACATACTTAAAACACGAGAAAAAAAAATATATCACAACAATAATGTCACCCCTTCTAACAAAAAAGAGCCATCATTAGTCTACACTGCTAATTATAATATTTACAATATAAATATTCATGTGGGCAACTAATTTCTGAGGACCCCCAGTGCAGTGACTGCACTACAAACCGGTATAGCTGACGGTTAAAAATATATATCCATCCAATTTAATTAAGCAATAGTCCATACTGGTAAACTGCTAAAGTTTGCGTGTGTTCTCCAGGGAGCACTTCAAACATGCTGTTTGTTATCCCCGACCCATAAACCCCCATGCTTTAAGGACTGCTATTTAAAACAGCAAATCTCTGAGGTCCTGGTACACTGGAGAAGTTAGTATTTACGGCTTCATTTGAATTTCTTATCGGCGGAAAACTTTTCCCCATGGCTACGCGAGGGCGCCACACGTCGGATGAAAGGAACCCGAGGTATGGTCTCTTTGGGTGTCTTCAGATCAGCGCAGATTATGCGCTCGATGCAAACGCCTTCAATAATATAAACATGCTCCAATTTTAATGACTACAAAACAAGGCCCTCAGACTCGGTAAAGCTTTACCTGGGAGATGCGCGATTAATAATTAAACCCCGTGTGCCAGAGGCAGAGTTAGGGTTGGCAGCAAAGCTTTCAGATGGACAGCTAGCTCAACTGTGACCCCAGCAAGAAAAGTTTATGTCTATAATATTAATCTGAGCGGAGCGCGCGTGTGTACACAGACTGCCAATGCCTCGGATGCAACATATATGTGGCACCCAACTACTGCAGATAAGCTAGCAGTCACAAAGCTGCCTGAGAGATACTCTGAGTAAAAGCACACTGTTTCATTATCATGCATGCCAAACTGTCAATGCAGCAGCCTCCTTCTTATAGGATCCCCATTCCATAACAGACAACAGGCTCACCTGTCGTTTATACAAACAGGAAGTGAAGATGGCCGCAGTACAGGCCTGCCAGAGCATCATCAGGGAAGACACCCACCAAATACAAAGGATTTACAACAAAGTGCTAAATGTGATGACTTTGTCAATTATGTTCTTATTATGAGGATAGATAAAACGTACCGTATGCTGACCTTTGTTATGCAAATCTTAAATTATTCTGTGCAACAGATATGAAAAAGATTGCATTGAATGCAATTTGATTTGATTTTATTAATTATAAAGTCAGTAGTGGTAATGAAAGCAGTTTCAAAAACCTCATATTGAGTTCAGTTATAGAGAGCTTTGTCAATCACTGCCACGTTTGAACCAATCAATGCAATTTGCTATGCATAGGAAAAGAGAACAACTGGTCTGCAGCAGTGAGCACATGACAGAGTCTCCCATTTTGGGTCTCATGAAGCTCAGTCTCTCATCATAGCCTCAAATTCCAAGCAACATTTAAACAACATTTATGAATGAATAATAATATTTTTAGCTGAAGCATAGAAACAATGTTTAGTCCTTTTGCAGTTTGGGAGCAATTCCATGCTTTGGCTTAATTATCTCTGCTGCTACACATTCTATAGTTGAAACAAAGCGATAAGTAACAATGAAGCAATGACGTTGGGAGGGGCACTTAGACTGTACCAGTTTTAGTTTATGCAAATTTCAGTGCTAACCGCAAACATAAAAAAATACAGCACGTCAAAGTTGGGTAAGCGCGAGCTACAGTCCAAACATGCGGTTTACCTCAGTACCAGAACCAGAATGAAGATGGGGCATATTCCACATATTCTGCAACTGGCTCGACTAGCAAAGGTGAGATGAGGTTGCATTCTGCAGTCAGGGAAATGTACCGTATTCGCCTCTGTAGGACATTTAAGCCTGTAAGCCTCATCTTTAGTGTCACAAATCTGGCTGGTGCTTCAGGCAAATAGGTTTTAAAAATCACTGGAGCCCAAACTACCACAATCATATTTTATTTAAAATAAGTAAGCTAAAAATAGCAGATAGCCTGAGCAATGACTGCAGTGTTTATGGCAGTAAGTTGGAAAAACAATTTAGATTTAGAACTGCCGGGAACAACAGCTTCTTCTTCTTCTTGCTGTTGTTGTTCTTGATTTTTTATTACATTTGTTCTTTGTTCCTCATACTATATATTTCTTTCTAGGTTTTTATGAATACAAATATAAATAATTTGTAGTAAGAAGTAAATCCTTCTTCTACCTTGAAAGGAATAAAAATCAGGTTCAAGCCAAATCCTACTGGTTATTGATAATGGTGACTTGATAATGGTGATTGAATTGCATATGTGCACAGGTTACTTAACTTTATGGGACCTGGACACAGAGACTTTTTATCGCTGATACAAAGTTTTACATCTCTGAATCTGTGATAGCTGACTAGATATTTTCCTCCACCCATCTCTCAATTAGTTCAATAAAAATCCCCTCTTACATGCAGTAATTCCTCTCATTACTTTTATTACTTATTTATTTGTTCCGATAAACAATCCATTTTAAAGATCCCAATCCTTGCGCTGATCTTGGGAGAAAGGTATTCTAAAGCTGTTCTACTTTTTTTGTATTGGAAACAGTTACGATATCAATTCATATTTGTCTTTCTCAGTCCTTTAAACGAACCAAAGCCCATGATCCACAGACCGGCTTGGGAAGTCGATATGTGAATTTGAATTTGGTATTTAAGTCTCAATGATGTTGTCTTCTTTCTGTTGTCAAATTTATTTCATTTTAATTGTAATAAGAAAACATTTGATTTAAAGTGCTTTTCAAGACGCCCAAAGACACTTTTTTCAACAGAAGACAATTGCAGAAAATCGAATAAAAGAATCACATCACATACAAAAAAGGAGAGTCTGCTAAAAGCCACATTAAAAAGGTGAGTTTTGACTCTGGAAGGACACTGAGTCTGAATTTCTGACAGTGGGAGGGAGGGAATGGTAATTGTTGATAAATGCTGCTGCTGTGTGTTGTTCTAAAACTACATTTTTGAAGATTTATTGTCTTCACCAAAGTACAGTATTTCTTAAAAAAGTGATTATTAATCTCAGTAAAGCAAAATTACATATACATAAATAACAATAAATGTACAAAACCCTGTGGTCAAATGGGCCCAAGTAACCATATCATAAGTATGTCTAAACAGGTTCCGCCAAGTGCAAAAGCAGTTGACCAGTTGACCAACCATTTTGATTCTGCTCTGTGCAGCTGGTGATGTAAAGTGTTGCAAAGGTAAGCTACAGTACAGTAAATTAAATAACAGCATTTTCCTTGCTAAAAATATATTGAAGCAAAGGAAAAAATATCACAGCATAACACAGTACTGCAAGAATTCTGAGTCCATTTGTTAAGCAGCCGAGGCTTCTCCTTGACACCCAGCGTAATGTATGCACCACCTGGACGTTTCGCCCTTTGTCTTGAACGGGGAGACGTCTTTTCTGTGCAGAGGGAAGCGTTCCTTCGGAAGGGGAAATGGAACCGATGAAACACACACACTCTGGGGCTGCTTTATTTATTAGCACTTTTTTTTTTCTGCGGGGAAAGAGGAGTTCATTATTATTGCATATTCGCTTGGCTTTATCCAGAGAATCTCTCTCTCTGGAGCACTGCGCTCCGGGGCCCAGACAACACTGCTCCATACAGTATTCAAAGCCCTGCCCCAAGGGTCCGTATGCAACCCCTCACTGTACATCACCCCACCAGCCTTTAACAAAGACTTTACCGAGACAAGAGCCTCATCTCTCACTAGCCCAGTCTCTCTTGAATAAACGCAGAAGACCTCCACAGCAAGGCCTTTAAAATGCATTCTACTAAAATGTAATGTGGCGGCCATTATGTGACACTTTAAATAACAAATAAATGCAAGTGCCTGTTTTTTTTCTTCACACAGTTCGGCAAGTAAATTGAGCTAAGTTGACTGTTGAGCTCAACATATCACCCCGGTGCAAACAAAAGATTCACCAACTCAAAGACAATATACTTTTTTGTGAACCGTGAGTCGAAGTTAATGACAAACATCGATTGAACCCGGATTTATGCTCTAATAAAATGTAGTCTATTCTATCCTTAACTATTGTATTCTGTTCTATTGGCCTTTTCCCCTTTTTCTATTTTTTTTCCTTCCTTCTATTCTGACCGGACTCTAAAGTAACAGTAACCATGGCACTGCAGATAGACTGACAAGGAAAACAAAGCAATTAGAGAGCGTGTGCGTCGGCCAGCAGCACTAGCGATGCCTTCTGATTGGTGCCCTGATAGATGCAGCGGGCATGTCTAAAATCAGTATGGCAGAGCTCACCATTGATCTCAAGTCAATTTCTCGGGGCCAGGTGGACTGTGGCTGTAACACGGCTGCGGTTCTGCATTGCTGCCACCCGCAATGCCTCTCGCTACAGGGATTACCATAAATTGGCCCGGCTTTGGGCGGCCCGCGTGGCAGGAGCAGTTCTCTGATCAGCGCATCTTTCCCTTTTCGTGTGGAAGCTGGCTCTGAATTTCGAGGCTGCGGCTTGCAATTGTTGTTACTTGTTCTCGACGACGGTTAAACAAGTCGAAACTCCTCGATGAGCTCAACGAGGGAGAGGGAGTGTGGGTGAGAAAAGCCATCTGACCGAACGGCTTTGAATTTCATCACCGTTTTGTCTGGTCAATAACTCCGGAAACTCAAACCCCTTTTTTGACTGTATGTTGATACCGCCATACAAAATGAGCGCCTCATTCTCCGTTTAATCACATCGGGTCTTAGGAATCCCAATCAAATAAGATGGCTGCTGTGTGTTTTGCTGCATATTCACCTGCAGCAGCAGGAGCCTGGGGAGGACACAGCCCCACCCTACCCCCTGGTGGAACCAGGCCAGTTCTTTCCTATTCTGTCACAGCAGACTCTGGGTCACATCCACCTGAAGGCACAACCTTAGCAAAAACAACTCACGACGCCTCGAGTACCACCCTCAACCTGCGTCGGCGGCGAGCTCCTTCAAAACTGGAAGCGAGGCGCGTTCAGCGCGGACGGACGCGCTGCCTCCGAACGGCCGCGTTTCCGCGGAGGGAGCGCGAGAAGAGCGCGCGCCCGCGCGGCGACTCCGCTAATTTGCCTGCGCGCGTTTCTTTCTCTTCGGTTTTTTCCCCCCCCCTCCATTTCTGCAGGAGCTGCCATTGTTTGCGCCGTCGGATGAGACGCGGGGGCGGGAGGAGGCCTTGGCCTCTGCGGTGGGCTGGCGCTATCAGCGGGCGCGATGCGCCACGCTCGCTGGCAGAGGCAGTGGAGGTTGTGAAGGGGGCAAGGCCCGCACGCAGTGGGTGGAATGCGCTGATATTACACTTCTGATTAGTTCTCAAGGGCCACAAATTGCAGACCTTTCCTGTGGCCTCATCATTTTTGTCAGTGTGTGTTTTCTTCAGGCAAGCACAAAAGCAATATTAAGCTGTTTGTTTCTTGGTTTTTTTTTTCTTTTTTTTTTTTTTCCTTTTTCAAAAAAGTGTACATCATCTTATTTTTCTGAAGTTTCACCCGGGTCCTATCTTTTGCTCGGAGATAAAGAAACCTACGGAGTAATCAAAGGGAATTCATGCCAGTTTTTTTTTCTACAAGCGTTATCAGCATAATATAAAACAGATGATTAATTATCTTGAACAACAGCAATGCGTTAACAGCGTTGTTAAGCCTGTGCTGTGTTGGGCTTTTAAGGGTGAACGCTTCAAGTTCAACCACTAATATAAGATCCAAGTCTAAATCTTTTGCTTTACTTTTAAATCTAAAATAGCCGCATTATTTGTTGTATTAAACCAGGCGTCCGTCGGTACCGCCAGCGGTATATTTGAAAAAGCTTTCCGCAGAGTGCAGAGAACGGTTCAGCCGCGGCGCTCTCTGATACCGCTGAGAGAGCTGGGAGCTCTCCCTCCCACGGACAGATCTTATTCGTTTTAAGTTTGGGCTTTTTCATTGGTATTCCCTGATCGGCGCTTCCAGGCCGTCGTCCTTGCCGCAGCCCCTGCCGGAGAGGCCAGGCCGATCGTAGCTGGAGGCTCCTTCCCTTCCGATGCCTGTCACATCCTCCCTGGGAGAGAACGAGTCACTCTGTCATCTTACCGGGGAGCTCCGGCTCTCCCACAAGTCCCCTCCCCTCCTCTCTCCTCCTCCTCCTCCTCCTCCCCTGTCCCCTCTTCTCATCCCCGATTCTTTGCCTCTCGTCGCTCACTGCTCCCTGCCCCTCTGCCCCCCACAGCTGTCCTGTCCTTACCTCCCTCCTCCGCATTCTCTCCCCCGTTATCTTTCTCCGAATTTAGCTCTCTCGCACGTTCTCTTCGTCCCGTCTCCTCCCCCTTCTTCCTTCCCCTCATCACCCATTTCCCCACTTTTTTCTTTCTCCTGCTCTCCTCTTCTCCTCCTTCTCTCATCCCCCCCTCCTCCTCCTTCTCCTCCTCCTCCTCCTCTCCACTGCTCGGCCAGCGCAGTCACTGGTGTGATGAGCACTGGTGACTAAGGCCCATGGAAGGCTGTGTATTCACCGAGCGGTTTGTTCATTATCGGGCTGATGGAGCAGAGCACAGCCTCAGACGACTCGGGCGAAGGATATCACCTCCTCTCAGGCTGCTCAACTCTGCACACGTCACACACCTACTCTGCACACGTCACACACCTACTCTGCACACGTCACACACCTAACTCTGCACACGTCACACACCTACTCTGCACACGTCACACACACGTCACACACCTACTCTGCACACGTCACACACCTACTCTGCACACGTCACACACCTAACTCTGCACACGTCACACACCTACTCTGCACACGTCACACACCTACTCTGCACACGTCACACACCTACTCTGCACACGTCACACACCTACTCTGCACACGTCACACACCTACTCTGCACACGTCACACACCTAACTCTGCACACGTCACACACCTAACTCTGCACACGTCACACACCTACTCTGCACACGTCACACACCTAACTCTGCACACGTCACACACCTAACTCTGCACACGTCACACACCTACTCTGCACACGTCACACACCTAGCTCTGCACACGTCACACACCTCTCTGCACACGTCACACACCTACTCTGCACACGTCACACACCTACTCTGCACACGTCACACACCTACTCTGCACACGTCACACACCTACTCTGCACACGTCACACACCTACTCTGCACACGTCACACACCTAACTCTGCACACGTCACACACCTACTCTGCACACGTCACACACCTACTCTGCACACGTCACACACCTACTCTGCACACGTCACACACCTAACTCTGCACACGTCACACACCTACTCTGCACACGTCACACACCTAACTCTGCACACGTCACACACCTAACTCTGCACACGTCACACACCTAACTCTGCACACGTCAACACCTAACTCTGCACACGTCACACACCTACTCTGCACACGTCACACACCTACTCTGCACACGTCACACCCTTACTCTGCACACGTCACACATCTACTCTGCACACGTCACACACCTAACTCTGCACACGTCACACACCTAACTCTGCACACGTCACACCCTTACTCTGCACACGTCACACACCTACTCTGCACACGTCACACACCTACTCTGCACACGTCACACACCTACTCTGCACACGTCACACACCTACTCTGCACACGTCACACACCTACTCTGCACACGTCACACACCTAACTCTGCACACGTCACACACCTACTCTGCACACGTCCACACCTACTCTGCACACGTCACACACCTACTCTGCACACGTCACACACCTAACTCTGCACACGTCACACACCTACTCTGCACACGTCACACACCTACTCTGCACACGTCACACACCTAACTCTGCACACGTCACACACCTACTCTGCACACGTCACACACCTACTCTGCACACGTCACACACCTAACTCTGCACACACGTCCCACACCTACTCTGCACACGTCACACACCTACTCTGCACACGTCACACCCTTACTCTGCACACGTCACACATCTACTCTGCACACGTCACACACCTAACTCTGCACACGTCACACACCTAACTCTGCACACGTCACACCCTTACTCTGCACACGTCACACACCTACTCTGCACACGTCACACACCTACTCTGCACACGTCACACACCTACTCTGCACACGTCACACACCTACTCTGCACACGTCACACACCTACTCTGCACACGTCACACACCTAACTCTGCACACGTCACACACCTACTCTGCACACGTCACACACCTACTCTGCACACGTCACACACCTACTCTGCACACGTCACACACCTAACTCTGCACACGTCACACACCTACTCTGCACACGTCACACACCTACTCTGCACACGTCACACACCTAACTCTGCACACGTCACACACCTACTCTGCACACGTCACACACCTACTCTGCACACGTCACACACCTAACTCTGCACACGTCACACACCTAACTCTGCACACGTCACACACCTAACTCTGCACACGTCACACACCTACTCTGCACACGTCACACACCTACTCTGCACACGTCACACACCTAACTCTGCACACGTCACACACCTCGCACGTGATCCTTAGGCAGCGCAAACTCTTCACTGCCCAACTAAACACTCACACTCCCTCAGAGCGGGAATAAACCATTAAATACGAGTTCTGCAAATCCTGAAAGAATTACTGTATGTGCCTCGCTTTGGAAACCGTGAGCTTTTTAAACTTTGAGTAAAGAAAATTATCAGTAACCTTGCTGCAACCATGACATTAACAATAGACACAGGAAATCTCTCAGAACAAGATATGAAAGCAATACTCGCTCATATGAACAATTTAATCTGCCTTGCGGATTTATAAATTAAACTTTATTCTCGTCTGGTGATATTCACGCGAACTTCACTGCAAGGTACCGGATAAAACAGTCACGCGTGCAACTGTCACTGACATCTAGAGTACGCGACTGCTGATCTATACTTGATATGACAATAATCGCGAGCCCCCATCAATGAGGTCCCCGTTAGGGAGCCCGAAAATAATCTAGCCCTTCTGAAAAAGTGCGCTGCAGCTTTAATCAATTTCGGGGGAGCCTGCTTTTCGACGGGGGTGCGGGGGTTGCGGGGGTGTAGGACGGCGGGGCGCAGCGGACGTTCCCGGCCCGCACGCGGGGCGGCGGCGTGCTCCCCGGCCGGAAAAACCAATCAGCTTCTTCGTCCCACAGAGCGTCCCCCTCTAGCTTTCATTTCCATCCGTCCTTGGGGGAGAAGGGTGGGGTGCTGGTTTGAGGGGGGGGGGGGTTGGGGAGGTAGGTAGTGGGCGAGATGGCGAGAGGGGGCGAGGGGGGGGGGGGGGAGGAGCGGTTGGGGAGGGGAGCGGTAGACCTCTCTGCACTGCGCCAAGCCACGGCTTCTGTCCTGAAGGTGCACTCTCTCACCCGACCAATCAATGGCAGCCCTGGGGATGCGCCCGTCAAATCAGCCGCTGGAAAATTAACACCCAAATGAAAAAACATGCTTTGTATATTAAGCGCCACTGGTGGGGTGGGGGGTGGACGGTTGGAGGAAGACAAATGTCAATAAACCTCAAAAGGAGGAGAGGGATGGTCCGGTGGGAGAGAGGGAGCGAGAGAGAGAGAGAGAGAGGGAGGGATGAGGGGCAGCCTTGATTTACGGTTTATGGAATGATGTGCTTGTCTGACAATGGCAGCGGAATAAATCTGGGGGTTATGAAGTTGACAGAGGGCCAGCGGAGGGACGGCCACTGCAGTGGGGCCAGGGCTGTTCCCCGTGTCCCGTCCGTCGATCCGAGGGGGGGGGGGCGAGCCCCTCCGTTTTACTGTGTTCCTGCTACACGCTACGCTGCAATTCAATGTTTTTTTTGCCACACGGGCAATGGGCTGAATATGGAGTTATGAGGAGCGCAAACACAAAATCCTATTTTCCTTGCAGGCTGCCCCTCCCAAGGGCGGAAGCTGAAACAGAATATCACCTTGCCCGCGAGCCTGGCACCTGACAGCCAGCTCAGATTTATTACCCCCTGTATTCAGACCCTTGTTTGACGAATGGGAGCTCGACATTCAACCGCTGTGCCTTGAGAGGTGAGGAGGGGAACCACGGTAACAGTTACGGCCGCGGCGGAACAGCGTTAAGGCCCCCTTTGCCGAAGCGGCGGCCCGACGCTCACCTCGCCGGCTCTTAAACGCCGCTCCGTCTTTTTTTCGCAAGAACAATACGCCGAGACGAAACGGAGGGCCCCTGCCAGGGCGATCTGCGCCCCGCATCCTCGCGAGCCCTGATCTCATTGGCTGCCGCCATTCTGCCGACACCACCTGGCCCCGCCCCCCTCCCCTCCCTACTGCCCCCAGTCGGTCCCCAAGAGATAGCTTCCTTGACTGCTCGCTCTACCCAGCTTGCCTCTCTGAATCCCCCCCGGACGACCAGGAAGCATCTGCGTGAGTCAGGTAATAAGACTGATGTGATGGAATCCCTACACTGGCTGCCTGAATGGTCCATCTGGGTGCATTATTTCAGAGGCTGATTATATTCGGGAGGCGGAAATTAGCTTGTTTTGACGCCGCGGCTGGTAAATCATGGGCTAATTGAAAACGCACCTCTCGTTAAAGCCGCCGCGCATCAGACGCCGCCTGGCGTAGCCGTCCCGAAGCTTCCGAGACGGAGCCGCGCGGCTCGCCGCCGCCGCCGCCGCCGCTGGCGGGAGCCCGGCTTCCGGAAAACAGAAATCATGACATCATGCCTTCCGAGGACAAAGACCACACGGCTGAAGGCTTCAGTGGCGAATGCGCACAGGAAAGAAAAACTGATGCTGGAAGGACGAGGCCCCCCCGAGATCCTGAACTAATGTGCAAATTAAGCCCTTGATATTAAAGCAGAGTTGCAGGCATCTTCCAAAGCGATTACCCTACAGAGAGAATGTATTAATAACACAAATCTCCGCAGTGATTCCGATGTTACCGCGATAGTTTTAATTTATTTAATCCATCCAAGATGATTATTTAATTCAGATTCCCGAATCAATATCACAATGTTTATCAGGATCATATTCGGTACGTATACGAGATTACTTTGCAAGGTAGTTTCCCCATATTGACCACTTTGCCTCTTTACATAAATAAATACATATATATGCATGTCTTTATGAGATGAGGCTGGTTTAAATTCAAACAGTTTCTCTACTTTTTCCCTAGCTGGAGGCTCGGACAGTTACTCTTGAGCCACTGCCGTTCCGCTTCGTGAAACACTGAAAGTGAAGCGCAAGACCTCGTCCAGTGAAAGCCAGTGACTGTTATCCGCAGTGAAGGTCAGAAGAGCAGACGATAAACAGTGCCATCATTTGGAGGGGAGGCGTATCTCTGACTGATAACGAAAGCCCCATTTCCATTGCACAAAAGTGGGCAACGGAAACGGGGCACTGGGCATATCATAGCCAATAAATGTATGCTGCTGCCAGTAAATGCATAAATATTGGTGATCAGGTCAAGTCATATTTAAAGTTTCATTTCTTTCAAATTTGTCCATTTTTGTAGCTAACAGGGTAGCCAAATTTAGTTTCCAGAACTATTCACGATACATCTAGAACCCTTTAAACTGCGCGGTACGGTACTGTACTGTATGCTACGGCAGTGGAAAATGAGCTAAATAGCAGGCAGTTACTGTAAATGCCTGATGCATCATTGGAAGGAACTAATTCAGCCATAAACTGAGGAATACATATTGTGTGGAAGCAGTAAAACACATTTAGAAATAATCACCATAGTCAGAAGGACGCTCTAATGAAAAACAAGATAAAATTTGAACTGAACATCTGATTTTCATCACACATTTTTGAATACAACTGAAGAAACTCTGTTGAAACAACAGAGACAAAACACTGAATCACATGATATATATATATATATATATATATGCATGGTGGTGGTAATTCATTTTTTTAATGATAAAAAATGTATTTTTAGAAATGGCTGCCTTTCAATGTGCGTGGGTAAATGTGCTTTCATATTGACATGCTCAGTCACTCAAATGCACATTACTTTTATTAAAAGGTTATTAAAACATATTTGCATGAAACCTATTTTTTTTATTTTTATCTTTAAGTGGTAATTCATCCACCTCCAATTCATCACTGTCTTTCAGTGTCTTATTGTATGAATCTGAAAGCAGGTTAGCATTAAAGTGATCTTATGGCAGGTCAGTAATGAAGTGCATGGGTTATAGTTTATAATTCCTTAATTAAAGCTGATGCTATATGCTAAAATTATCATATGATCACATATCACATTAGTCAGTTTTTTAAACATATGAAATAATTTTTCATTCCAATAAATATGCACGAAATGGCTCTGAATTGTAAGAAAGGCACCATTTTAATTTGGGAAAGATAGGCCCCTCTTTACAGAGGCATTCAAATTCCCCACGCTGGCATTTTTCAGCCATGTGTTCTACATTTTGACAACATATCTGTCGGCTCACTCCTTCGGGGTAGAGCTTCTTGACGCCGCGCGGAAAAAAGAAACGACGGAGCGAAGCCACGCGGGCGGACCGAAACGCGTCCCGGTGCCGATTTCAAACGTTCAGAGTCTGAACCTTAAACCCACTTTGAGCAGGAGCGGAGAAGGAGCTGACAACTTTACAGATTTTATTGCGCTGGCAATTAACCCTAATGACCCAGGAACAGGAGAGGAATTCCCTCAGGACCGGCTCCACTCTCACTGTTGTGGTTGCTTGCAGAGGAAAACACTACCAGGACCACCATCAACAGTTTGCACATCTTTATTTGCTGATTACATTCATTTATTTCTGATTTGGGGGGCAATTTGTAAAAACCCTGTATGCAGCAAAATTCTCAAGGCCTTGTTAGCCAGGAGATCTTCAGTACTGTTTTCATATAGCAGGAACAGCATCAGCCCTGCTGTAAACTTCTGGCCCTGCGATGGCTAGCTCCGATTTTTCAAGCAAACATATTTTTCACTCGCGCCTAACGTTCCCACATTCAGATAACCTCCCGAATTCCCCCTAAAAAGGCTCGAGAGTTTCAAATGAATCCGGCGATCGCTTTATTGAGATACTATGCCAAATCATTTATGATTACACAATGTACCCTTATGCTTCCAGTCGTTTTTATTAAATCCAGGGGTCAGTCCTAAAGCCTCATTGAACCAAAATAATGTCATTTAATCAAAGATAATGAGATAGATTAGGGTTGTTTATGGAAAACAAATATGGTGGAACTTGTTTGCCATAGCATTTAAAAATTAAATTTGCAGACCAACTAAAATCTCTCTTTCAAAAACATTGACTTCCTTTAAGAAAATTTTAGATTAAGGGAATTTTAAACTCCTTCAAAACCAGGTGGTCATTTAAATTTTGCCAGAACATCATCGCCACTACATTTGACGGCCTGACACTTTCAAGACTGTAGTGACATCATAGGCGAATTTCAGCTTTGTAACTTTCTATTGTAGTGTGTGAGGGTCTATGACCTGAAAGTCATGACTTTGTGTTAACCTCTCTAAGACATCCCAAAAACATTCTGAAATGTCAGAATTTTTGGCCACAGTGTGAAAGCTCCTGTGACAAAATTCCCCTATGATCATGGTCAGTTGAGATTAAAATAAGAAAGCTGTATCTGTACCTTCCTCAGTATAAACCAAGGCTATGCAAGCAAAAATATAAATCAAAGAAAAATGGCACAGCGCTATTTAAAATCTATATTTTACTGAGGGAATAAAAGAGCAGCAACGTTTCGGCCATTCGACCTACCTCTGGCTGCATGAGATATAGTGACACTCTAAATGTTTTAAACAGTAGTCAGACTGCCAGACACAGGTGTAGTTCTTAATTGGCAATTAACTTGCAAACACCTGAAAAAAATCAGGATCACTGAGTAACATTTTTTGTTTTAAGCTTAAGTAGATATTCACGTAAATGAAAAGCCAATTTAATGCATAATTGCCGTTGATACATTTCTCTATAAAAAACCAAACTAACAAATGGCAGCCATAGTTTAAATCTCTGACATCTGGAAAAAGGAGAGAAAAAAGAAGAAGAAAGCCCACCCCAGCAATAGTGTATAATCAGCAAAAACAGAATTCCAGAACATATTTGTGCTCATATTTGTTTTGCTCATTTTGAGAACAGACTCTGTCTTAAAGTGACAATCTCGAAGATTTCAGTTTCGTTCTCTATGGCAGTGCCAATGGCGAGAAGCGATAATTGCAGGTGTGTTTTTGGACCTCACTTCCCATAGATCCAACCGGATCCAACCAGTGTCGCCTGTGTGACGTCAGTCAGTTGGCACGCCAACTATAACACTTACTATTTACTGAATAAAAAACGGTTGTTATAAAAGTAACGTTATGTACATACTCATTCGTTGTCTAACATTAGGCTAACTCAAGATGTCTTTACACTGCCGAGCCGGGTTAAAATGCCATAGCAAACCTGGGGTAGAATTAGTGATGATCAATTTCTGCAAACGTTCTTTATCCACCTTTTGCCCGGTATGAACATCTTTACACTGCAGAGAAGAATTTGCGGGATTCGCTGTGGCACGTGCAATTATGTATCTCGTGCACAATAAGAAGTCTTTTTCGTGGTACTGCCTTGCAAAATGTTACCCCTGGTGTTTCTGGTTTTGCTAGCTAAACTGTTCGAGAATAAAGCTGAGCTGGGTGTTAAATTAGCATTCAGAACAAGAAGAATAAAACAAAAACAAAGGAGATTTAATCAAAAAAGGGCATAAAGGCTGAAGGAACATATGGAAGCGTAATAAAATTATAACAATGCTAATCCATACTGCCGTATTCTTTTATTTAGTTTTCTCCTGCATGACGTCTTCAGAAATCAGACCCGGCTCTGCTCCCTATACCCCGGCTTTATTTCGATCATTATAATATATTGATGAACTCGATGGCAATGTAAATAACGGTAACGTTAAGGCCAGTTCAAATCAATGTTTTGCAACGAGGCGAAACGGTTGTAGAATGTTGCAGAGAAAATTGCAGCGGTGTAAACTGGCTAGTAGCAGAGCCGCTGCCTGCCCTGAGGTTTTAAAAGACCGTCCTTGTAAAATCGCCAAGTGCAGTTTTAGAACGTTTACAATCAGACGTCTTGGAATTTTGCAAGTTGCACCCAGTCTTGTTGCGAATCATTGATCTGAAGTGGCCTTAAGTTAGCTACACTGCAACGTTGCAACAAGGTAGTATTGCATGCGAGAGACGGTTTGCGAGGTCGGTACCGGTCGGTAGTGTTAGCTAGCGTTTTTTTCTAATTGTTAGCCGACATTAGATTGTGTTAATTACATTAGCTAGCTAGCTAACGCAACGTTAACTGATATGAGAGATGGATACTGTGCGCAACGTTGTCTAAACTAATGTTGTCTTTCTTGACATGGTCCGGTAGCTAGCGTTAGCTGTGTAAATATCTATGTAATTTAGTAAAGTTACATTGTCATTAAATGTAATACGAAATCTACATCAACAAATAATATGATCTCTCATGTTACACAAAAACCATTTAGGGTTCCATAACTCCCCCAACCCCCCCTTTCTCTGTTATTGTCATGCATGCAGACACAGTAAAAAACAGTACGCCGCTCACACACAAGTGAGTTGAACAGCGAGCCTGTTGCGTTAGTTCCGCCTACCCTCTCTGGCGGACCAACCACTGATGGGTGATGAAAAACGTGTCACTAACTGTGCGCCGCTTGTGATTTCTTCCCGGGAATGTCGCCACAGACACCAAGTTTTTTAATCATGAATTATGATATTAATAATAGTATAAATTAATATAAAAATAGGCTCAATCACCACTGTGTTACCCAATGCAGCGATAGATAGTGACTTAAAAGACATTTATTTTAATGAAAATCTTCGAGATTATTACTTTAAATACCATGTTTTAATGGAAGTTCTTGATAATGAGTGTGTCAAAGTCGTTGATAGTCATTCCAGCGCTCATCGTTAAAACAAACACAAACCACAAATGGCAGATCAGGTGACAGATCAGTTGAGCAGAGCTCAGAGATCAGGGAACAGATCAGTTGAGTAGAGCTCAGAGATCAGGGGACAGATCAGTTGAGTAGAGCTCAGAGATCTGTCACAGCTAGAGACACTAGGTGATGGGGTTAAGTGGCACACAGGTAAACGCACTCACCTGTGAAGCAGACGGGACACTTGAAGGTCCCGCCCATTCCCTCGAAGCTGTGCTCGATCAGGTGGCACTGCAGTTTGGCCGGGGAGTCGAACGTTTGGCTGCAGAGCTTGCACTCGTGATTCAGGCCCTCCTCTGCAGGGACAAGAAACAAAAACAGAAAAAAAGGTCCCTTAGCCTTGCCTCTACATGCACATAAATAACAAAAGAAGAAAAAAAAACATCAGGTTAAAGGAAATAGATTTAGCACTTTCTGTGCTGTGGCAGATTAACTGAGGCCTGGCTCCAGGCATTTGTTTTGTTTTACATGTCCTTTGAATTTCGATCCTTACAACAATACTCCCTTCTACGTTTTTTTTTCTCATTTCAATGTTTACATAATGTGTTCTGATAAAGCTCCCTCCAACTAGACGGCCACCCATCCCCAGCACACACACGTACACACACACACGCACACCCTGTAAAATTACATATTCAATAAGGTGCACCTTTAAAAATGGGGGTTTGAGGGGAGCACTCTCCCGCCTGTGAACAAACACAACGTGAGATGACTCCACCGGCCTCTTTTTTTAAAAATTCAGATTCGATGAATAAAGATGAGGGCGAGATGTTTGCTTGGCACCGCGAACATAATTCCGGAACGTCTTATCAGGTGACACGGAGACGCCGCCCGGAATCCTGATGCCGGCAGAGAGACTGGCGCCTGATAATGTTGAGCGTTTTGACATTTACCTCTGGCTCCTCCCGTGTTTAATGTTAGCAGGTGGAGCTTAAAATTGATGGCTGAACAGACAGAACATTAACATCAATCACAGTTCATCACCTGGCGCGCCGCGCTCTCCCCGTCTCCCTCCCAGACGCTGGGCGTTGAGGCGCTCTGAGCACCGCTATGATGCCGTCCAACACTTTCTCCCTTCACGCCTCGCTGTTATTTTGTGTACCTTTACCCGCGCTCATTTTCCGTTGAGTTATGAGGCCTACGATACGCCCACCTGGGCTGTGGAATCCCCTGCTCGATTTGTAATATTAAATACTTCTACCGGTGTGTGTGTGTGTTTTTTTAAGTGCCCAATAATGAAACAAACAAGTAACCAAATAGTTTACTTGCCACCGCTTTCAGGCAAGGGATTGTGGGGGGGAAAAAAGGCGGTAGGCCTGTTTCAGGAGAGCGGGCCTGCTCTGAGGCGAGACGCCTGGCTGCAGTTCACAGAGGCCGCGGGCGTTCCGTGAGGGGCGGCCTGGGTATTGCAGTGCCAGTGTGGGGGAAACAATGGGTCTGCTGGGATTATGGGTACAGCCAGGCTTCGCTAGGCCGTCCCTCTGATGCCGGGTGTGCTTTAAGGTAGCCGAACTGCTAAGAATGTGCAGTACGATGCCCACAAACACAACTTCTGTCTGTTGGGTGTTAAATACCCCGTCGTTTGAAGTATAAATACACAACTGAGAGAACGGCAATGTCCCTAGTTATTTAAATCCTTTGTTATCGAAATATGAGACATGAAATTCAACACATAACTATATATATAAACCATTTCATTCTGCATGTTCACCAATGTTGTACTGAACAAAGGAATGTTTCATGTGGTCTGCTACACAGGTAGCTGATGTATTAAATGTATATTAAGCTGTCATTAAAATTCCCAAGATGATGAAACATCAGAAAATGACAAACAGCTGATGGCTGTACATGTTCCATGAGGGATAAAAGACCCTCCATTGGGTACTGTGGTTTACATAAAGGAGGAAACCTATTATTTTGAAACAAAGAAGTTTGTTGGGTGTGGTGTTCAGGAGAAAATAAAAGACATATCCAAACATTACCAAGAACAAAAAATCCCTGCAAAACAGACTCGGTACACACAAAGAAAAATAACACAAAATTATAAATGAAGGTGAAGACCCACCACACACCACTACGCTTTTTTCCAGTAACGACTGCGATATGCAAATTTTCTACATTGGACATGTATGGATCCCTATGTGGTCCAAATTACCTCCCTTTTCCCCCCATGGTTCTGTGCCCTACTGTGACTCAGTCCTGCTGCACCCCTGCTGGCATTTCGGCAAACAATCCTTAATTTATCAAGCCTGGCAGTCGGCGGCCGCAGGGTGAGACTCCGGGGTCGGTTGTCTCGCTCGTGAAAACGCCGGGCTATTCCCTGGCATAAGTCTCGCTTCCTTTAAACCACCAAAAAAAAAAAACCCCAAAAAAAACCCCCAAAAAACAAGCCCTGGCCCCTCAGATAGCCTGCGGTTTCTGACCAAAAAAAAAACGTAAAAACGAAGGAAGGAAGAGAAGAAACGAAATAAAACGCCGATGTGGAGCGCCGCATTTCACTTTTTTTTTGATCTGTTGCCTATGGCAAAAAAAAAAAAAGAAAGTTGGAAATGACATTTGCAGCTTTGCGAATCCCCCCGCCAGTGGAGCGGCCCCTCTACGCGTTCAGCGGGAGCCGAACCGGAGACCCCAGAGGTGCAAGAGGTCATGCAAGCAACGTAAATTAGCTGTCAATAATTTAATGAGAGGGAAGGGTAACCCAGGCCCTACCCTTAATTCTAATAGCCGTCTTCAGCGGAATAATGAAATATTTCTCAGGGCTGCTGCGCAGAGCCGTAATGATGCTTTGGGCATGTTTAATCTTTAATTGCCGCACTTCGCGAGAGTCTGTCTGCTCCGTCAAAGAAATAAATAAATGAAATTGAAAAGAAAAAAAAAAAACCCGCAAACAAAAGTTCATCCAGAATAGCATTGAAATTTTTAATACGTATGGATAAACACAGACAAACAGAAGACAAACGCAGTGAGAAGAGGAAGAAAAAAAAAACGAGCAGATAATCTCTCATTGGCATACAGAATGGGTGGCTGGGGCGGGGGGGCGGGGTGGCGGGGTGGCGGGGGCAGGGAGGGAGGGGGTGCATCCATATTTGACACCCCAGTCTTGTCTGTGAGGAACACAGGGGCCCTTGTCTTGCATGCTAAGTCAGGTGTTTGCTTCTGTCAGATATGACACAGATGGCTGCTAATGCTTGCTTGACAGAACAGCGCCGGCTCTGGTGTTACCCACTTGACAAGAGAGAAGAACAACAGTACATACATTGCGTGCGGAAGAGCCGCACAGCTTCAACTCTTTTTTAAAAATCTTTCTGTCCCTCTGTTTTTTTTTTTTTTTGAACAAGCGCAGGCGCAGAATGCTAATGCCGCCGGAGGAACAGGATCTCGGCGCCTCGAACGCGGAGATCCTGTTCCTCCTCTTTTCTCTTTCGCTCGTTTTAATTGAGCTCCGACAAAACCCGCGTCTGGGGCTCGCGTCTGGGAAAACGAGCCAGCGTAACGGGCCGTGTGATCCGTTCCCGTCAGCTGCAAACGGGACGGCTGATTGGCTGACGGGGCGGGGGGGGTGGGGGATCTTACGGCCTGGGAGCGGCCCTGCACTACAGAGCGCCGTGTCGGCGCTTTAATTATGATCCCGGCTACAGTAACTACATCCAGGAGCAGGGCCGGGGTGCGGCGGTCGCTCCGCCTGTTGCGAAACGCTGCTCGCGGAACACCGGCGCTAGTTTAGTACCGCCACAGTACCGCCACAGCTGATTACGCGTCTGACTGATTCTTCATCGCGCAAGCATGATACATCTCCTGTTTTACCAGTGATCAGCTCATTGATAATGATCTCATTTTATTATCAAATTCATTCATTTCATTTATATTATTTGTGAATTATATATAACTATACATAACATACAGTATACATGCTGTATATATAACTATACATATATAATACACATGACTGAATAATTTGATTAGAAATGTTTATTTTTTCATTTTTAACTTTAACTTTCACTGGGTGTCCACCAAAATGAACCTGAGGATCACTGAACACGGCTCAGATCTGGTTTACTGTTACCGTTCGTTCTTTGCCGTGACAAAGCACTTCCATTGAGAAAGTCTCGCACATTCTTTTAACTAGCGTGTCCACCGACACTGACTTCCATTTCTATGGAAGCCGTCCTATGGATCTGGGGGAGGGAGACACAGTATGAGAATGACATGCAATTACCAGTTTGGCTGCGACGTTCGGGAGGCGACGGGGAAGAACGGAATGGGGCTCGTGTGAATCTGATGTGACAGCGGTCCTGAGGAGCCGACGGAGCGGCTAAAGCGCGCCGATCCCGCGATCGCGTTCAGCACGCGTTCAGCGCTCAACAGCAGCATCTGTCACTCCCAACGCGCTCCAACAGATTATCCGGCCCCCCTTCCGAAACGGCCCCGGACGATAGTATCAGCCGATCGGTCGGGCTAAAAGTAAGGTAGACGGAAACCCCGCGAGCCGATTCGCCTCTCCGCGACTTGTCTTCTCTGGAGCGAGATTTCACGGCTTCGCCTCTGGATAGCGCTAAGCAGAGGGGGGGGGGGAAGAACTAAGCGGAAACGCGAACGGTCGGTCGCGGCGATCGGGAGGGTACGTCGGCGCTTTGTCAGGTTCTATAAAGTTGGGGGCGTTGAAGGGGCGGGGGGTGCGGAAGGGGGAGAGCCACGGCTGTCGCTGAGCGCAGGGACTCATCCGTGACATCACTCAGTCTGTTTCCATGGCCTGCCGCCTTGCCAAGGCCCGGAATGCCTCAGAACGGCTTGGCGGCCTGGCCCAGAAACCAGCTGTGACCCATCAAAGTGGAGGAGCTCCAGGTGGGCTGTTAATGGAATGGGCCATTGTATAAATGAGCACCGAGCAGCCCCCCACCCCCCCTCACCCCCCCCCCCCCCACCCCGCCACCACCCAGCAAAGGATCCAAAGCACAAAGAACCCTCTCATGCCCGTTCGCAGGCTATCAGTAATTTTAATTTTTATTATTTTGTTTTTTTATGACCGAAACGCTCGCTGCACGCTAAATTTCCGGGGCCGATGAAAAAGACACCCATTTAAACGGAGCTGTTAAGCGTGACTGCCTGATCAGACACCTAGGGAAAAACAAGACTGAAAAAAAAAACAAAAAAATGGAAAGTGAATATTAAGACATCATAATCATTTCTGGCGCATTAAGTAATGCTGGTGATCAGCTACGTTGTCAAGGAAGTCAGCAAACTATGATGAAGCGAGCATGTCTGTCAGGCATTCCGGTTACTGCATCTAAATACTGCAGTTATCCTCTATATATTAAAAAAGAAACAAGTCAGGAAAACATTATATATCTGTCAAAAGAAACGTGGAGGCACACGAAAGAACCTCTTGACAATTTCCAGTACAGAGCATAGGACAGGCATCATTTTTCCAACTGGGAAAACCATATTGTGAAATTCAACAGGAATCTTTTTTTTATGGAGTGGGACAAAGGCTTTTCTTTAAAAGACAACTTTAGCGGTTAGGAAAAAAAAAAAACACAGCGCAAGTTTTGCTGCAAATTTCACTGCGTACGTCATTCCGGCGAGAGCCACAATCGGAATCTCTCCATTAATTACACAAAACAGCGCGCATGAAAGGCCGCTCTCTCCCCCCTCGGTGAAAGATGAAACCGCAGTTGTGTGCTTTTTTCCCCCTGTCTGACCTTTTGCCCAAGACAGAGCAGTAAACACAATTCCTTTTGCTATAATTATCGTGCTCTCGGAGGGCTGCCGCGTGAGTTTCGCTCGCCGAAGATTTACATATGCAGAGTTTTTTTTTTTTTTACCCATATGCCCTTGCATGATCTCTCAGCACATAAACTTCCCTATTAGCAACCCTGGCTGCTTAATTATTCATATTTGGCAGTTACCTGCCTGTCTGTAAAATTACCACGTCTAACCCTTTTTTTTCATGTGTGCGTGTGTATTTACACGCGTGTGCGCTCGTGTTTGCGTGTGCGCGCGTGTATTTACACGCGTGTGCGCCCGTGCTTCTGCCTGCGCGTGCGTGTATGTGTGCGTGTGCCTGCACCAGCACCATGCCGGTCGTCCTAATGAATCAGGACAGAGGAGAAAGGAGCTGATTTGCAGTAATAGAGGGTGGATCACACTGGCAATCTGTCCTTAGTGGGAGTTAGAGAAGAAGTCAAATGTCTCATCTGGTTCTCCCCTATAGCTCCCACGGTGAGAGAGCTCACTTCCTGACGCCTCCCCCGGCTCCCTTCAGACTGTCCAATCAGCACGTCCACCAGGGAGCCTGGCCTTGCTCGCAACAGTCTCTGTATCTAGTTACAGACCCACTAGGGACGGACAGCACTCTCAGCTCACCCCCCCGCCACCCCCCCCCCAGCCCAATCCCCTCCCGCCCCCTCCTGAAAGTCCTTAAGATGAAAACCGTTCTTTTTCTCCTCCAACAAAGCCGCCACGACAACCAGAAAATAAGGCACATCTACATATCTACGGGGCCACACGTTCTTTCAGCTCATGGTTAATGCATTTTACAGCTACAAAAATACACTGAGAAAAACTCCTATTATCATGCCGAAGAAGACGAGGGGAAAAAAGCGTCTAATATTTCTGAATGTTCGCGTCGAAAACCTTGGTATTTGTTTTCCTATTTATTTTTCCATGCAGAGGGGCAGACAGGCTGGACAGGAGAGGGAGCTGGAGAGTTTCTGAAAAAAAAAGAGTAATGCATTACATCACGCTTTACCTGCAATGTTGCCAAAGTTACCGCGCTAGGAAAAAAAAAGACCAGGATGAAAGGCAGCTGAAAAAAAGACGAACTCAAGTCGGCGTTGCGGGGACCCGTGAGTGTGAGCGCACACGCACATGTTCCCACGTATCTGAGATGGGGGGTGGGCGCCCGCTTGCGGAAGGTGGGCGGACGGGCCGCAGAGGGGTTCTGAAATCCGATATTTGACGAAAATAGAGTTTAAAAAGCTGCGCAGGCCTTAATTATAATGTCTGCCCTGTCTGCGCTGACCTACCCCCCCCACCCCCTCCCCCTGTCAGCGGTACTTCTGAGACCAAGGACCAGTAACAAGGAATTCATGATCAGTTTTAGCACTTGGCATTGGAACAAAAACCTCTGATACACAGATTTACACGTTTCTCAAGAGCACAGTGAATCTTTAACCAGCCCCCCTCTTAAAGGGACAAGCTCTGTATCTGTACCCGCACACACACAGAAACAAACCTCACACACACACACACACACACACACACACAGACACTCACGTAAACACACAAATACACAAACACACACACATAACCACTCACACAAACACACACAGACACGCACATAAACACACAAATACACAAACACAGAAACACCCACACACTCACACACACACACGCACACAAAACCACTCGAATATGAACACACACAGACACTCGCACAAACGCTCTCACTGAACACACAAAAGTACACACAGACACACATAATGCCCAGCTAGCACACCCACACTCACGAGCACAAACATTGCCCAACCCCCATTGTGTTTCACAATAAGAGAGAAAAAAAAAACCTACACTGCAATTTCATTGGATCATAGTGGCCTTTTTGGATATTCTGCTGCGCATGACAGTTTTTCTGTTTTGCATTACTAAGGCAATCTACTCCAGACCAAGCGATAAGGACTGATACAATATCCAGGGGAGACAATACCCACCATGACATCGCCATTCCAACCAGTTTCAAACAGTAATTAAACCGCACGAAAAACAACAGGTTCGCGTAAATTCACGTTGTTTCTTTTAATCAATGAAAACATCTGGACAACAGGGCACGTCTCAAGTGGACACGTAAATCATTACAAAGGCCAGATGCTGCTGCAATAAACATGGCTTAACCTGATTACCGGAGGCTTTGGGATGTACAGCGCTATAACATGAAACATGCGTTGTCTTAAAGAAGTAAAGCACGTCAAAGGCAGTCAAGCGTCCGCTAAAACTTGTAACATCCAGGTAGGATGCGGTAACTTTTAGCATGCCCTCATCGTATTCCCAGCGCATGGGAAAGTAAGACTGCAAACTTAATGACTGTTGCGGTGGAGTTGATCTCCAGCCAATTAGTCCTGTTTATTGGGTTGTTTTCACACAACGAATGGTGGCATGGGTGAGGAAATCTATAGAAAATGAGGGTGCCGAACTGCAGACACAAGCCAGCAAGAGGAGCATTGTAGTGCAGGTGGCAGGTCTAAAAGTTGCCACAACCAGACAAACGGTTGTCAGGCTTTAACACATTGACACTCCATGTAGCAAGACTTGTCGAGTATCAAGCAGAAGGTGCCGGACAGATTATTATTTTTCGTCTGCCACAGCAGAGCAGGAATACAAACCCTTCCAAATATCTAAAATAGCAAGATTAATTTAGACTCTAGCCAAACGTGCATTCATGGGTTCCATATCTCAGAAAAACAAGTCTGACCTCCCTCAATTAAAAACGTTTATAGTTGTGATAAGAACACATCAATAATAATGAATGCTTAAAGTCTCTCATTACATCGCTACATGTTAAGGATGCAGTAGCAGGCTGTCGCAAAAAAATTATTAGCATCTCAGGCCTCCAACAGAAACCAGCCTGGCAAGGTCAAGGTCAGGTAACAGAAATGTATGTAAACAATCCCTAGCCTGCTTCACTGCTATTCACATCGTGAGGTCATTCGCATCTGCATTTCAAAGACTATTTGTTAAGACTCTAATTTCAACAACTCTGCGAGCTTGGTATGTTCCAAACCAATCCATGCTATGAACAGCAAGCACAAATGAATACTCGCTGGTTCATTGCTCAGCATCAAATAGTATCAGAGTCTCTTGTAACCTCTAAAAAACAAAAACAAAAACAGAACAAATTTGCCAATTGCAACCAATGCCAGCATCAGACAAACTCAACATTTACTCCTTGAGAAACGTGTCTCCATTTTAGAGAGGAATGATACTCCAGGTACCGACTGCAAGTGAAGTGAAGAAAAAAGTGCACATGTACACACACACATTTTGAGAGTGCGTGTGTGAGTGTGTGTGCGTGTGTGTACGTGCGAGTGCGTGCGTGCGTGTGTGTGTCTGCGCGTGTGCATGTGTAAAATTGTTTGTTTTTTCAGAGTCAGCTGAGGGGGGCACATGCTTGTGATCAGTAGGTGGGTTTATTTCACGGCCCTCTCTGCAGGAATTATCAATTAACAGATAATGGGAAAAATCACAGCAATTAAGCCTGGGACTTTCTCAGAATACAAAGCAGCTCCACCTCTGTGTATTCCTGGGAGAAACAGCAGCCCGAGCCGTCCATGTGGAACACGGTTAATTTTAACGGTATGTGCCCCGTGAGTAACTATATGCTGATGAAGGAACATACCGCGGGTAGCCCCCCGAGGACCTCGCTGATTGGAAAGCCATCGTGGAGGTGTGAGGAGATTGCATTTCTTGTTTCTATGCAGAGTTACTGAAGGATAACGCAAACATAATAATTATCCTGCTTTAATCGAAAGGCCACTTCCTCTCCGAGAGTCCTTTTGATTACGCTTCTTTTTGCACCCAGCCCCCCCCCACCCCCCCCCCACCCCCCAGCACCACCACCACTACAACCACCACCACCCCACCGCCTCTCGAAAGCCAGTGATGGAGGACCCAATGACTCAATGAAATAATGTAGACGGTGACTTTGCTCAGTAACCTAGTAACGGGGCTTTTAATTTGTGGAGATTAACCTGACCTTGAAAATATCATCCCTCCACTGAGGTAAAATAATGGGTCTGGTGCCAGAAAGAGCTCTGTAGGAAACCGCACTGCCACCAAAACACAGGAACCCAGGGCTTGAAAAATATGCAAATGGTAACAAAGCACAAAAAAAAAAACCGTCCCCAAAAAATCTGAGAAAAAGATCACAAAAGTACAATGAACACAGAAATGAAAGCACAAAATGGCACCTCAACAGCATGACGGCATTTAAATTGTACCAAAATGCAGTCAAACGAAGGGCACGAAAGTGAGACCAGGCAGAGAAATCGGGAGTCTGCAGTGTGAACCTGCTAATGAGATGCTAAGGTTCTGCCTTGACTAATTACCCACCTTCCCAAAAAAAAGTGAGCTTAGCGCCAGCTGAGGAAATTTAAGCGGGCGACGTACTGCACATGTCCACGTCTGCTTTACATGCGACACAGTCACATTAGGACGGGCATTCCATTATGATATGAAATATTTTAGCGTATTTAAATCTGCATTTAGTTAGCATAATATTCAAACACGCTAACAGTGAAACATGGGAGGTGTTGAGAACTCTTAAGCAGCAGTGATGATCAAAGATCAGTTTTGTCTTCTAGCTTATAATGCATAAGGTCGGCAGTTGGACATTTGAAACCTGATCTGAAATCAGGGGTCCGACTCTGAGTCAGTTCATGAAAATGGAGCCTTAACTCCTTCATTTAGAGCTCTTTGGAGTTGAGGAGCTTCTGACAGGGCATGTGACTCGAAGGTCTGATGTTTAACTCCAGGCTGCTGAAAAAGCTGCTCCCTTGAGAAGGCTACTTAACCCACTCTGCTTTAGTAAACAGTTAAACTGTATAAATGGATGGACAGGCTGTAATATCTAGGACAGCTAAGATAGTGAGTAATGCAGTTCCAGCTTTACACACAGGCTACACTGAGCAAGCAAACACAGGAGCATTTGACCTGACTTGAGGCATCACAAGCCTAGTATTAAATCCTCAGAGCTTAATTTATTTTATTTTATTTTTTTCAAATATGGACACTTTAGCCTAAAATAAATTAAAAACAACAACTTTCCATTGGCATTAATTGCCATTTAATTAGCACCATAGTAAAGGTGTTTTTTATTTATTTAAATAAAATAACACGCTTGTCTTCTATTCTGCGGCGCACGCGGCTTTGCTTAAACAACGTTACGGCAGGTCCGCGATCCTGAGAATGGCGAACGCCCTCGCCTTTCATTCACAGACACACCGCGATAAGGCGAGGCGTTTGTTGTTACAAACTGGAACCGCAAAGAACGACGACGAGCGGCGACAGCAGGCGTCGAAAAGAGGCGCGCAACGATCACCCGGACGCGTTTGGCAAAAAGGGGGAAAAAAAACGTTTTTTTTTTTTTTTTACAAACGACGGAATCCGGAAGAAAGACGCGGAACCTCTCGCGCTTGGCACTGCCGGCGAAGAGGAGCGCGCCGAGGAAAGGACCGGAGGCGCGATCAGAGCGCGGCGAAGACGGGCCCCTTTGATCGGGGGCTGACATTTATTTTAAACCTTTTGCCGATGATCGGGGAGCTGCCAGGGTAAGACGTGTCAGCCCCCGCGCAGCCCTGCGAGCGTGCCTGGGGGAGCCGGGGATAAATCTCTCAGCGAAAGTCAATAGTGTCAGCTCCAGCGCGTCAGACACAGCAGAGGTGCTAATCACGCGGGCGTTACCGCGTCGGCCCCCGGACCCCGAGCGAAAGCAGGCGCCGCGCAAACGGTTCCGCTCCGAGGAGGAGGCGCGGAACGCCGCCGCCGTCAACTCCGCTCATCCAGCCCTTTACCGGAAACCGTCAAAACAGGTTGTCGCTGTCTGCTGTCAACCGAGGGGTGGTGGTGAGGGGGGGGGGGTAAGGTGTTGGGGGTCACGCGTCTGAAAGCAACCCGGTCAGGATGGCGATGGAGTCTTCAATCCCCCCCCCCCCTGCCGTGTTTGGAGGGGTCCTGGCCGACGCGGCACAGTTCTGTGGTGTCGTGATCGCAGGCGGCGGCGGCGGACGCCTCGGACCGCGTTCTTCGAGAGCGCTCTTCACCTACACGCCGGATAACCTCGCCGCACTGCACCCCCAACATGCCCAGACCCCCCGGTTTCACCACACCACTCCGCAACACTGTCAGAAGTGACACCGGGGGCTCGATAGGCATAATCTGCGTGCTGGCCGCTAACTGACGGTGGCGCTCTGGCCTCTCCTCCTCCGCAGCCACAGAGCCACAACCTCCAGGGACAGGCTCTCTGCGAATCCAGCGCAGGGGCCGAAATATCAATGGAACCAAAAGGCCTACCGTGCCTAACCTGATGAAAAACCTTTTCGTTAAATCATACCCAGATGTAACGCTTTTATTTAAAACCTCAACCTAGCATTTCACTAACAACAAAAAAAAAAACCCGCAAAGTTAATGGAAGACGGTGCTGTTCGAGACCTAAGCGATGGGACGTGTCTACCGGTGGTGTTCTGAGGACATCTGCAAACACGGGCAGTGGGGGGGGGGCGAGGAGGAGGTGTTTACAGAGAGATTTGGATGCCAGCTGATGTGCACTTGATTGTTTTTGGATGCTGATCAGTTGAAATCCTTGAAGAAACAACTTGATGAGCTTCTTTGATCAGTAAAATAAGGTAATGTCGCTGCGGCCGCAGGAGGAAAACGGCGGAGATGTATTTTTCAGGGGGATTTAAAAAAAAAACAAAAACAAAAAAAAAAAAACAACAAAAAACACAAGACTGTACCAGAGCTAATTATGTGTTAAACAAATGATGTGGACAATCAAAGTGCTAATGGGCCCACGGCAGATAGGGGTGCCCATGTGGGACAAACTTAGAGAGATGTATTAGAGAGGCGCGCCTGCACTGCTGCTGGAAATTGCACGCGACGCAATACGAGTAAACTACACTCTGCTACTCATCGTTCCGATTTAATGCCCTTTCACCAACATTAAAGTGCTGTCATTTTTCATTGTGGCGGGGCTGGGGGTTGGGGAGGGGGGGGGGGGGGTGAGGGGTAGGAAAACGCTGCCTTTAGCTATAGACTTTGTCTATTTACTGCACAGCAAGGTTAAGAAGGGACTGAAGAAGGAAAGAAGAAATAAAACGAAAGTATCCAAAGCAACGGTGGGAGGGGGGAGAGGGGGGAAAAAATCTATTAGAATATCTCACCCGGTCCTCCAAACAGGTGAAAGCCGTGTTAAGTTAATTATGTTACAAGTGTAAAGGCCTTTTGCTCTTTTCTTGGTTTTCTTGGTTGTATTATTCCGCGGACTACAGTAGCCCCGTCCGCACAAAAGGAGGGGGGGGTTGGGGGTTGGGGGTTGGGGGGTGGCGGGGGGGTGCGGGAGCAAGGGACCCTCGCCAGCGCCCACACCGTGGAACACGGCGCAATTAGCTAGCCCCTGTATTTGGCCGGCTTATAATTATTACCGCTCCTATTAATTGACTCCCCAGTCTGTGGCGGGCAGGCCCCTCCGCTGCTCCGCAGACCTATCTGAGGCCGGCGCTGCTCTCCGAAGTCATTTAGAAAATGCTCGTATTTTAGACAAAAGGAGAACATTTGGTGAAAGAAAATTCATCATGAGGTATCTAGAGGTTTCTTAATAGAAAAGGCGATTCCCACTGTGCTGCCTGGTTCAGGAGCCAGACACACATGCTCAGGACCAGCAAGCTGCCTTCACAGTGGGCCAAAAGTCATTAGCATAATTTTATATAACATGGTGCAGCGCTAGAAATTTAATATATCTCAGCAAATAAAAGACAGACATTCTACATAATGTTTTTTTCGACCCCCCCCCTCCCCCCCACCCCACCACTTCCTTGCGAGACGTACTCTCTCGCCGTTCCCCTTCCCGCCCCATGCCGCTGCTCGCACCGGGAGGGAGAAGTTCATTACCTCAGCCGAATCAGAATTAGTCCCCTCATTTTGATGGGGAACTTCATTAGATAGGCCTCCCTAATCCAGCGGGGAGATGTGATGAATCTATCTGGGGGTAATAATTTGCTACAGACAGCACATTCAGCCACTTCCTCCAAAAGTGCTTCTTCCCCCCCTTCCCCTCCTCCTCCCGCTCTCCCTCTCTCCCTCCGTTCTTTATGTATTTATCTTTACATTTTTATTACATCAAGAGCACACATGCGTGGAGGGGAAAACACCTGCATATCGTTTGTAAGCGCCGGAGAAGAGGGCCTTGGAGGAAGGAAGGAGATTTCTGTAATGTCACGTTTCCTCAGACGGCCTTCTCTCCGCGGCGTCGCCGTGGCAGCGGCATCGCGTTTGGCCGCCGCTCAGGAACGGGCCTACGGAGCTGCCGAGATCCCGCAATGCTGTCGCGTTTTTTTTTTACTCTCGAAACTAAGATGCTCAGCCTGATGGATATTTCAATAAAGTTCTATTTTTTTTTTGCAGTTATGGACCTTTTGTAAGATAATAATTAAACGCTTTCGTTTTGGCGGATGTCTTCATGGTCGTTTGTGTACACGGCACATTCTTCTAAAAAAACTCAGTGCTTAAAAAAACACAAACCATACCCCCCCAGTGACATTGAACCACATCACACTCAGATGTTGAGTCCTGTCCCTCAGTTCTAGGCTGACTTTACAAGGCCTCATTTCATGAACAATTAGCTGATTTTGCTCATAATTTGACCAGTCATCTTCTGTATGGTTATTTAGATCATTTAACAACAACAACACAATGACAACAATAGCAAATAGCAATGGTGTCCAGCAGCATTACATTTGGTGCGATATTTTAAGCCTGCTCGACCAGAACAGCCGGGCCGTCGGCGCAGGTCTCGATGAACTTTTCGTACCCAGAGTAGCGGTTGAGTGTGAGCTCAGGGCCTACCCCACGAGCCTTCCTAATATTCCCCCACCCCCTAAACCTCCCGCCCCCCCCCCACACTCGCTCTGTCCCTGCTAGGCACTCCCAAACCTTCGGAGTCAGCCACCCTCGCCCTCCTCCTCTGGGTGATCCCAGCACAATTAAGATCCGCCTGTTTTAATTCTCAATATTCCGCACTGTGGGGACTCCCCCGTGCGCCACAGAGGAGCAGAGGCCTGGAAACAATACCTGGCAGAGCGCGCTTTATTAACGCAGTTTACGAGCGCGCGCCCCATCGTGCCCTGCTCCTCCCAATATTGATCATGAACGTGGGGGTGGGGGTGGGGGGGGGGAGCAAGGGAGCCAGACTGCTATCTGCCACGGCTTCTATGACAGAGAAATGCTTTATTTTAGCCTTCTACTGGGGAAATAAAACATTCAGAGAATCCTGTACCTGTCTGACACCCACTCACGCCCACTCTGCTTTTTTTTTTTTACCATCGGGTGTCGTGGACCCGATCATTCGATCTTAACTGATTTCTGCTGTAATTGATGGCACGGCCTCTGCTGATTTGTATCAGCGGACCTCCCAGTGTCCCTGTCCGATACCGCAGTGGCCCGTCTTGCAGGTGCCACAGAAAAGTACTTTTAAAGGTAACAGAGCAAGCTGGTTTTATTTAGCCAGCGCATCAAATTTGTCAGACCTGCAGTTACAAAATACGGATAGAAACCCCCCCAAAAAACAGAATGATCTCTTATCATTCCATGCAATTTTTGTTTCTGTGTTCAAAGCAAACATCATTTTTTAAACATTTTAAAATGCTCACGTGTGACCGAACAATCACAATTAATTTGTTCATCCTGTTGAAGTAAATAAAAAATGGAAATTGGTTATGGATGCCGGTGGTGTAGTGGATTCACAGGAGGTCAAACTGCTAAAATTGACTTAAAATATAAATACAAAACATCATCTGGTACAAAATGGCAAACTACTGACAATCCATTCTAAACCATGCAGACTCTTCTGCACCTGTTAGCTGGACAAGCACATTTCCAACCTCAAATCAACAAACGTAAAATAGGAAGAGATTCTATCACTATTACTGCTGTAGGAGCTTTTGTTCTTGCTGTTGTGCTACAGACGTATTTTTTATATAATTTCAACAAGGCCAATACAAATTCAATTTGTAAAGGAACAAACGAAGAGTTACACTTTAAAAAAAAAAAAAAAAAAAGAACTTTAGCAAAAAAGTTCTGCTTCCAGTACATCATCTGACGAGAGGAGAGGAACATCCATAGACATAAAACTCACTGCCATAGTTCCCACCGAGTGAAACCATAAAACCGTGAATGACCCACAATAAAAAAGTACCCGGGAGTGACTGTGTATTCCTCACTGACAACAGTGTGAGTGAGTGCTGTGTCAGAGCTTGATAAAGGTACCTCACCTCACAAGGACTTCGAACACATCCTGACCCCAATCCAGCCACCCGGCAACGTGTAGCTCCAGGGTGATCTCCATGCAGAACCCTCACTATATACTGTAGGAGGATTTAT
Source organism: Anguilla rostrata (assembly GCF_018555375.3). Classification (NCBI taxonomy): domain Eukaryota; kingdom Metazoa; phylum Chordata; class Actinopteri; order Anguilliformes; family Anguillidae; genus Anguilla; species Anguilla rostrata. The sequence goes on from NC_057936.1 coordinate 36,070,214, forward strand.
TTATGTATTTATTTTTTACAGGCCCAGTGACATTGTGTAAGAAGCAATGATATACTTCGTCACATCTCTCTCCCTATACTCGAAAACACCAGAACTAAGAGCTCAAGATGGCGCTCTCCATGTGCCCCTAAAAATAACTGCTGACTGACAAAAAGCAAGACACAGGGGTATGTATCTTCATTCACATCCTTCCTGTCGCTCCGTATAGCCAAGCAGATTATTCAAATTACAAAATGTGTTTTGGTCAGGAGATGAAATACAACCATGGTTTGGGGGGGGGGGGGGGGGGTTCTGGCTTGAATATTGCACCGAATTCATCTACCGTTAGCTAAAATGCATACAGAACTGAGCGCGATGCCTTCAATCCGTACTAAATTATAGGAACTCCTGAAAAATTCAACATACCCAGAGGAGACAAGGGCCATGACAAAAAAAGGAAAAGCATCACAAAGACCGTCTGTCAAGAGAACTGCTTTTGGAATGCATGAAGACAGCTGAGATCCCGCCACACAGATCAGTGGGAGCAATATGAGCACGGCGGAGAGAAAGAGAGAGCAGAGAATTCGGCTGATAAAAATTGCAGATAAAGCCTTTTAAATCCGAAACCCTGGAACTGGAGGGAACACACGCGGCACACAGCGCAGAGACAGTCGGCGTACGGTAGCTACTGCATCCGAGCCAAACTCGCGCTCACCAAAAAACGAGTTTTCCATTTTTAACATACTTCTGTCACGCGCGCCTTTCTTTTTACTCTGGCCGAAGGTGTTCACCTTTCCCACCGCGCTGACGCAACAGATAATTTTTCCTTTGATGAACATAGCATCGAAACCCAAAACTAACAAACCAAAAGAGTAATAGTGAAAAAAAAAAGGTACTAAACTACTGCGATGCCGTGTTACAGCTCTCAAGTTTCAAAGGGTTCATCTGGAGCTTTCTAATGGCGTATTTTTCTTCCTTTAATGTAAACACAGAACCGGACGCTGGGAAGAGGCACTTATTCTAGAGGTGCCAAGAGTGTTCTTTTGGCCATAAATACCACTCTCCGAGAGCCGGCACTTGTCCATTAAGATTGTCAGAAGGACTCTTCAGGATGCACTCATAAACAAGACGCGGCCCCCCCGGGGGGGGGGAGTCGCTGTGGTAAATAAATTCAGACAGCAGTGGAAGGAGAGACGATGCGCACCAGAAGTGCCCTCCTCTGAGGCTCGCCCAGACACGGACGCACGAGGATCTGCTGCGGCACGGCGCTTTGTCTCCGAGCTACTGGACTGTAAGACACACAAAGAGCCGCCTCCCCCCTGCCCGCCCGCCAAACACGAGGTTCCACGATTTAATAGGGGCGGTGTGGGTGTTGGGGGGGGGGGGGGTGTCTCGCCTAATAGGGTCACTTCACTGTCTGTTTATGTGGTCGCCGGTGTTCCTTTCGACGGTCTCGCCGTTTCGCGCCTCTCTTCCTGCGAAGCGCGAGCGAGTCGTTTGGTGGCACCGTTCCTCCCGCCCCCTTTTCCACTTGACATCACGTTTTTTTTTCCCCGAGCAGAACGCTGAACTGCTCGAAAAACAAAAAGGACCGAAGTCTTCCTCTTTTGACACAATGAGGTGAATAAACCGCACTCCTGATTCATCAGATCACACGGAGGAACTCCAGAGGAAACTTTCTCAGGTTCTGAGTGACTTCAGACTGCGAAGCAGCATCCGGATGTCTGACGGGCGTGCTCTTTGCGGCACTGGCTGCAGTGGGAAGAGCGTGATTAAAACCCCACAGACCCCCTCTGATTGATGGCTTTTCACAGAAGATCCAGATGTTGACAGTTCCATTAGGACATGATGCAGAGGCAAAGCGTTCCGCGCATCCACAGACACACACGCGCACACACACACACACCCTACTCGCACACACACACACGCAGACACAACAAAAAACAAAAACGTCTCCTCGCTCAACTCTTGAACAAACAAATAATCCAAAGTTCGGCAACAAAAAAACAAAGCAAAGAAGCACAACAGAGGCAGAGCTCGGCATCTATTTGCCCCATGTGGGTAGGCGCAGTTAAAGTCTTGTCACAACACTTTTATATTTTTTTTGTTACTTTTCTTAAGCATTGATACTGCAGGGCTTCCATGACAGGCACGTCTCTCTCAATAGTCTTCTGGGCAGATGTTGGTACACAAAGAGAAGTAAACACCTTTCTCTCTGCTTTTTTTGTGTAGTCGATGGCATAGGGAAAGAGGTGAAAAAAAGAAAGGAGGGGGGGGGGGAAGGGGGGTGAAAAAAAGTGTCACATGTGAAATTGCATATGCAAAGGTGCTTTGGAGCTTCGCGTGTTCTGGGAGATTTTTCCCGCGTTTGACGTGACTTGTAACCTGTGCAGACTACGAGCGCTAAACGATTCACTGAAACTGAAAACTTTTATATTCAGGTAAGCAATTCACTTGCAAGGGGAATAGGGTTTTTTTTTTTTTTTTTTTGAAGTCTTGCACTTGTGTATGCCCACATCTCTGACAGAGCCCTACAGGCTCCTGTCTTCACCTTCAAATCATAAGACAGAGAAATCAAGCTCCCTCTGTGCTCTCAATTATACCAAAAAACAGCCAGCAGAAGCCTTCAGTAATTCAATCCCAGAGGAAGTTTCCTCATACTGTTTGCACTGCTGGAACTGCTGACAGCAGCGATGCTGAGCTCCCCCCGCTCAGCCTGTCAAAGTTCCCGGCGCAGCGTGACTGCCGCTGCTCCGTCCCACCGCCCCGTCTCCAGGGAGACCCCCGGGGCTCCATCGCCGCCGCCGCCTCCGCCTCGGCCCTCCCCGCTCGCGCAGCGCGCCGTCCGGCGCGGAGCCCAAGGAAAAAAGGTCGTCCGGTCCCGAGCCCAGCGGGGGGGGTGGTAGGAGGGGATGATCCTAAAGTCGGGCACCTGGCAAGTGCCCCCCACCACCACCACCCCACCCCAATCACTGCCCCACCCCCCCCCACCGCACCCTGGCCCTCAGTGTGGACGGACGTGGCCGCGTAATTCGATCGCCGTTACAGCTGCGCAAACAGGGCACGGAGGAATGCCTCGCCTGAAGCCGGAGGCCTCTCCGTGTGACAGCGCTTTCCTAAAACAGCGCGCAGCCGAAGGAGCCGCGCCGTTCTCCATATGGCTTAATGAGCTAATGCACTTCAACCAGCTTGTCCCAATAAAAGCCACTCACGACTGCGCACAGGGCTAAAAACGTGAGCGGGCTGCTAGGCTAAGGCTTAGCACCACTAAGCGTCCCTGACCTAACGTAAGCTGGCTGCATGCGGCTGCTGTCAACCAAAACAGCGTGAGCCCCCCAAAGCCAGCAGGGACTTTTTTAACAGAGAGCAAGGTTCATGTTCACATCATTTTAAAAATGTATGCAGTTCACAGACTTTTTTTGGGCAGAGAAAGAAAGTACTTGTACAGATATACAATAGAACACAGACAAAAACAGCAACAACAGCAGTAAATCAGCTGTTGGCTGAACACACATTTCCTGTTTTGTAAAAGGACTTATAGGCCTTGCAGTCTTGAGAAATATGTACCATGTGCCATAAAAAGTTTGCTTAATGGTGATCTGAGATGGGACCTTTAGAAAAACAAAATGACATAATCACACTGCATGTTTTCTGGTACTAGAAAAGCATAGCTGACAAAGATGTACAGAAATGTGCATTATTAAAACTCTAAGAGTACACAACTTGCTGTTAACATTTCCCAGTTCAGCAGCAGAACATTATTATTATTATTATTATTATTATTACATGAATTCACTTAGCAAACACATTTATTCAGGGCAAGCTACATCCTCTACTTTTAAAATACTGTATATTTATACAGCTGGAAATGTACAGATGTAATTCAAGCTGAAGAGCCTTTCTCAAGGGTATAGAAGACCACCACCTCAAACTGAAACCTGCGCCCTTCTGGTTCCAGTGTCTGGACCAATGAAAACCTTCTGATGAAATGAAAATGCTCTCTAGCTTACTTGATTCACCATTGGGTTACTGAATTTCATACATACACTTTCACTCATACTCATACACACACACACACACACACACACACATTGTATTCTAGTTTAAGAATGTACATAAATATTTTATTTGGATGTTATTATTGCATTCATTTTTGGGTCATTGACTATTGCTTTAAATTAATATATGATATATGGCATATATGTGTGGTGCTGCCCTGCATTGAGTGTAGCCTATTGATTCCTGATTGAAGAGGGGATGAGTAGGGGAAGGGGGGGAGGCGGTGTGGGAGCAGAGCATGGGGCTTTTCATTGTGAACAGCACCCAGCCTCCATGCCTTTAAACACCAAGCTCAGAGTGACCCCCTGGCCGAGGGCATTCAGGACCCATTTAGAGGGATTAAAAAAAACAACTTTCCCGGTTCTGTGGAGTCTGAGTAATTGGCTTTGGATCCTTGTGAGTGCATTAACTTTCTGCCCCTGATGCCCCTGGTAGTTAACCTCTTGGATTTCTCTATTCCCACAGTGAGGCGAGGGGGAGGCCACACCCTGCTGATCCGGCTCGACCCCGCCCCCAGGTCCCCCCTCCCACACCCCCGATCCGCCTCTGTCATAATGCCCGCTTTCGGCCATAAATCTTTACCACCTACAGCCTCTACGGCACCTTGCAACCCGTCGCATTAGACTACGGATTAAAGAGCTCGGGTTTTAGGTACAACACATAGGAGAGTACAGATTGTCTGAATTAAGCAGAAATAGAAACTGGACATACCCTGTGCCTGCTGCTGACTAGTTACATTACCCCAGTGAGTAAGTATTTCCATGTGTATGGTCCAATTCACACTTTGAATCAAGTATTTCATTCTGATTTTTCCCCATTTTAGGAATATTGTGTCACTAACTGAAATGACACATAACACAGCCAGTATATTTGTAAATTGAGCATGTGCTGATCGAATGTCGAGACCTTTGCTTGGCTCTTCTGAGGACAGTCTAGGATAGACGACCTCTTTCTGACAAGTGTTTACTTTTTAGATGGTGGATTCCATTCACCAAAGTCAGAAGCTTTAAAATAAGACACTTTAGTCTGGGCATGCTGAGCTTTGTTAATACAAAATAAACTGGAGTACAACAAAAGAGGAAGAATGATTGAAGGGGCAGAGAGAGAGAGAGAGAGAGAGAGAGAGAGAGAGAGAGAGAGAGCTGGAGAATGAAAGAAAGAAAGACGCTGCCAGTATTCAAATGTATTGAATTGCTTTTAAAAGCACTCAGAAATTATGCATGCTGATGAAAAGGTCACTCCTTATAAAAGTGGGTAAGCACAAGGTGAAAGTATAATGAAACATTATGCAGCATCTTTTTTTCTTCTTCTTTTTTTGGGCAGCGCGCACGAACCCCAAGGTTAAGCCAGTCCGAGCCAGTCCTACTCCAGATCCATTTCCTCTCTTCAAGCTTCTCATGTTAGCCCAGTGATTTAGTGCCTTGCATTAAGAGCAATTCACCTGCCTCCGGCGTCCCAGCGGCCCGGGCCCCCAGGGAAACGAGGTGGAGAATAAAAAGTTCCACATATGGTAAAGTCAAGCTGCTTGGAGCCCGCAGAGTGTCTGCTGTGGGGATAGCAGCTCCTAAAAGCCCCAGCTGGTACTTGGAAGGGCTTCCGCATTACTACACCTCAGTGCCTATTTGGTTCCCCTCGGAAACTGTTGGCCGCATACACGACCAGCCATTTTAGATTTCCTCTACCCTTTTCCTCCGGTTCTGTATCCAATTGAACATTTGGTCCTCTACTGCTGGATAATCAAATTCCTCCATCTGGCCCCATCCCACTGGAACACAAAAAAGTGCAGTCTGCACCCGGGTCCAAGTGCATGCTGGGAAGACAGGGGGACTGCCTACCTGACTAACATAGCCCAGTCAACTAGCTCTGACACGAAGCCGAACGCCGGGTTTCTGATGTCCCCGAAAGTGAGCGGCGAGCAACCTGGCACCCCCCCATCCCTTCCCCCACCCCCCACCCCCCCTTCCGCAGCCCCCCGCCCCCCCACAGCAGCACGCGAGAGGGCAGAGCAGGCAGCGGCAGTGATGGGCGTTTTGCTGGCACGGGCCAAAGCGCCAGTCTGTCTCAGCGATCGGCTGCCACGCGGAAGACCCGAGGAGTGACATCAAACGGCGATAAGGCAGGGCCGTCCCACCCAAGCCTTCCAAATGGCACCCCCCTCGCTCCCAGTTCTGCGTTAAAGAGATCACAAACCCCCGAAACAAACGATCTGTTCCTCCTGTTTTTATACGCGAGCTCTCGTCAGTCAGAATTTCCAAAAAGGCTCAGCCCTCGCCCTCAGATCAAATCTACCTTATAACATGGCACAAATCTTCAAATGATCTCACACTTTCCTCAGACAGGAGAGTAATATCGCCTTCCCAAAATATTTTGCGCGCAGCTGTCAAACAGTCAAACGGCTCCTAAACCCATCTGGGCTCAGCCAATTTTTCAATAATAAAATCAAATATTTTTTCATCCATATTTGACAAGTACACACACAAACGTGCACACTCACATGCACGCACACACACACACACGTGTTGTAGCCCAGTTATAATTAACTAAATTCACCGATCATACGGATTATAATGGTTTTTTCATGTGCACTGAAAAACTGGAAACATATCCTGACAAATAAAAAAGGGTTTAATTATAGTCAGCTATAGTCTTCTTTTTATCATAGGGCCTCACTGCAGACAAAACAGAATAGCAACTTCTACATAATTAACTTAATATTTTACAAAACTGGAAACACAGACATAATATAATTTGCTCAACATCACATTAATAAATGTACCCTTTGAAAATGGAGGCTAATTAATGGAACTATAAATATCTGAACATCAAACAAGCTACTACTGTAGAATGCCTTTTCCACTTTACCTTACTCTATTATTATTGTTTCAAATTACAAGGCATGCATCAATTGTATAAATCGCAATAACACTAATAATTTAATTACATCTATTATTTTTGGAGAGAGACATTTAAAAATGTAAGCAATTCATTAATTATGAAAACCATTTTTGAAAGGGTTTAGAACAAGCTCAGCATTAGCAATTGTGAGGTACAATAAATCAATGAAATTCAGAAAAATACCGGCGTGCAATAAGATACCAGAGCAAATAAATTAAATTGAATGCCTTGAGTGAAGAATAAATAACAAAAAAGGAGACAGAGGTTCCATCTGAAGATATACCAGCACAGAGTCACAAAAAGGACAAAACCAGAGTCCATATATGCACAGTGAAATAATTTAGTGTTTTTTTTTTTTTTTTTGGTTCTGCTGTCACCAATGATTAAGGCCCGTGGTGTGCGCTGAATTTTGAAAGGGTACAGCAGTCTGACAAACATATCAGTGGAAGACTGCCTTTCGGGTTTCTGGTGATCGTCATGGATACTAGACAGTTGGGACGAGCTATTGTCATACTTATTTGTGCATTTTATTTCAAAGTTCCCTTTTCAGGGTGATTCAGTGAGCTCCATGGGCTGGAAAAAAACAAGTGCTTCACTTCGGTGAACTGTAATCCTCCTCCACAAAACATCTGGCTTTGATTAAGACTTTCAGATGGTTTGGTATTTAATTTTCCACATAAAACTGCCCTGTTGCATTTGAGAGCAGTTCAATCTTGTGTTTCAGGGACAAAACCCAAAACAACACAAGTGACGATCTACTTCAGTAGTTAAAAAAAAAAAAAAAAAAATTACCGAGAGAAGGAATTGTCCTCACATACTTTCAGACCCCTGAAAATCACGGTCTCCATTTTCTCAAAAGATTACTAAAGTGCTGCATTGTGTTCCTGAAATTCAGCTGGAATGAGACAGGATACAGAGAAAGACAGAAAGAGGGGGAGGGGGATGGAGAGAGAGAAATCAATTTTTCACTCATAGCTCCACCATGGATCGAGGGGAACTTCCTTGAGGGAATTACAGCCCAGGAACCTTTGAGAGATCCTCTGGGCAGGACAATGTTAATGGGGAGAATGACATTGTATTTAAGGTCACTCTGAACGAGAATTTTGGGCAATGCGATAAAAAAATAAAATAAAATAAAAAAAACCAAAAACAAAACAATCCTTCCCTGGTCAATTTCACAAAGAAAATGGAAAGAAAACATTCACGCTGCTACTAAGAAGTAGCCGCTCACAACATACTGTGAATAAATTCACAGTATCTTACAGTGTCATACAAGTGTAAAACAACATATGAATATGAAGTTTATTTTACATAAGGCATATCTACTAAATGTGTTAAACTGCGATTAAAAAATAACAATCCGGGAAGTGGGTTTAAAGGGGACCACACTAATTAGCTATAAAGGAAAAACATAAGTAAGATAAAGTTCATACGAAATTGTAAACTAATTTACTGATACAGTAAATAGGCTTGAGCTCTCCAGAACTACAGATCTGATCGTTTGAAGGTGGAATATGCATTCCTGATGATTCCAAATATAAATAGATAGTTATTTTAGGTTCATGTTAATACTGAGCAATTCAGCAGGAGTTAGGGTGGGGGGGGGGGGGGGTGGGTGCAGGTATGGGGCAGGATTGTTGCCAGGTGGGTTTTTGGCCTCAAATACAAGTTTTCGCCTCAAAGGGGAAAATTCATGGATAAATGTGAATGCCGTTAATGTGTTATTGTTTCCCTTAAAAAGGTCTCATCTCTAAATATTGTCAATTATATGTCCATTGGTATGACCAGGACTGATGCCACTTGGCTAAATAATTAATCGTGGATGCTTTAAAGCAGCACTGCAGCACATTTTCTCTCAAGGATTAATGAACCTATGACCTAAACAACTATGAAAAAATCCCAGTGGCCACTGTAGAGTGACCCCTGGTGGCGGGAGGATCATTTTACATGCAGGAATAGAAAGAGTGAATAGAAAGAGATGCTGCTGAAACAGACAGGGTTACTGGGCCTTTAAGACGAGTAGAGGATCAGGTCTCAACAGTGACAGCATTGCAGTGCTTAATTCCCCCCTCTTCCTCTCATTCTCTCTCTCTCTCACTCTCTCTCTTTCTCTCTCCCTCTCTCTCCCTGCTTATGAGCTCGGAGGAACTCTCCAGGGCCTAAAGTTGCATCTTCTACTGCCTTGACCCCCTTATAGATTCTAATCTTTCACTCTCCATTTCCACTGGTGCCAAGCGAACCCATTAATTCTTAATGACTGTTGTTAATTCTTAAATAGGACTAATTTAGAATTTTTAATGATTCTTTAAATATCCAATTAAACCCTGTCAAAAAATGTTACAAAGCAGGCCCTGCATCTTGCAAGCACCATGCAAAGAACGGTCACTATATCCCAACAAGTTAATTGGAGAGATGAAAAGCAGACAAAATCAGCCTCTTAATCAAACCCCATCAAAGCCTGAAACCAGTAAGGCAATGCACTCAGAGAGATAAGGCAGAGGTTATTTACCAGGACGGAAATAATCTGCTATCTGCTAATAAGCAATGCAAGTGGATAGAGAGTAGGCCTCTCACAGCACAAAGTCATTATGGCTTTATTCCTTCTCCTCAGTGAAAGTTAAAAAATGTTTGCTTTTTAATTTCACTTTCACACTGGTACATGCCACTGTTAACTTTAAAAAAATTTTTTTACCTCCCTCTCAAAATAATGCCCATTTACAGAAATAAATAATGACAAGCTGACAGTCAAATTCCACACAAAATTTCATATGGTAAATATGAGGTACTGTATACAACATCTAAATAGAAACAGTCAAGTAACTTTGTGCTATCGCTCATATAAACTGGTTGCAACAGTCTTGAATCACAGCAGGATGAGTACAGTAATCTAGGATGGAGGATTCTGGGATGCGAACGGGCTGATGTTCCGAGACGCATTTGGCAAAAGGCTCGCAGCGCTGACTCTTTCTTAAACGATCCATTAAAAGTTTAGTGAAAAGAGGAGGAGTAAAAAAAGATGGAACAGGGGCCTACTCAGTCTAAGTGCTCTGATCATTTCATCGCTAAAAGCACAACTCACTGCAGTGCGTGCACTAACAGCCCACTGCAAAAACCGCAACAGAGTTTAACTATTCATAATATTGAGTGACCTGGACATAACCTGCGATGTTTATTTATTTATTTTTAATGGATCGAGGGCCATTTAATTTTCCTCTGTTCAAAACGTTAAATTCTGGGTACCAGCCTGGTAGGTTGCTCGGGAAAGAGAAAGCTTTCCATTGCTTAGAGGTGAAACAACAGTCAAAAAGCACAGCTCGGGAGCCAAGCAATTAGCACACTCCAGTATTCAGTTACTGCAGCAGCCCTTCACTCCGCAGATTTATTTTTCAATGGGGCTTACCATCTACAAAAAAGAAAAGCCATCACTCCATCATTTTCACAGGCGTGTTTTCATTGTTAGTGCCAGGTAACATGAAATGAATAGCTCCCACATAAAGGTGCAGCTGTTCACTTTAAGAGCAGGACAGTTTGGGGACGGCTCCGTCACCGAGCCATTTATGTGATGAATGTTGGCTTTATGCTCCTGAGTGGATGTGTCACACTGTCTTCCATAGGCCATCGATGACACTTCCCCTGCCCTGATGTGATATCCGCAAGTCGTACTGGAAGTGAAAACGCAATGAGGGACAACAGACGCTGGGACAGTACAGTTGGTCGCCGCCATTAGAAGACCATGAGGGAAGCGTGTGAGAGAGAGATAGAGAGAGAGAGAGAGAGAGAGAGAGAGAGAGAGAGAGGGAGAGAAAGAGAGGGAGAGATAGAGAAAGAGAGAGAGAGCGAGAAGGAGAGAAAGAGAGAGAGAGAGAGAGAGAGGGAGAGAGAGAGGAGAGAAAGAGAGAGAGAGATGGAGAGAGAGAGAGAGAGATGAGCTGGGGAATGGAAGGAGAGAAAAATGGTTGAACCAATTGAAGGACCTCCAGAAAGGCAGGAGGACAGAGGAGTTCTCAAAGAGAGTCAGGTGACTATGTCACAAGGAGTAAAAATTGTTGGGCTCTAATCATGTCCTCTGGAGTCCTTTGTCCTTATAGCATTAGACCTGAATTAACACAAAGTTTTATTAATGATGAACTAAAAATAAAATACTTAATAATATATGTATGTGCACTGTACTTCTCACAATGAAACACTAAGGCATCCCACGTACATGCCTGTTTTCAGAGGCTAAAGATTCCCAATGACTACTGTGCCCTGCAATAGTGGACATAAAAATCTATCAGGCGACATATTTTATACTCCTAAATGTATCTGTTTTGCTTTGAAATGAAAGTTACCACTCATCTCTCAAGAGAGTCATCAAGCCTGGGTAACATGTATCTGGGGAATAAATTATATTTTGGCACTATTTTTCAGATCAAGAAAAAAGATAGCTAGGATTTCATACAGGAAATTTAGCCACTTTCAGAATGAAATGAAGTAAAAAATATCGCCTTTTTTTAAACTACAAGAGAGGCTGAAATTCCTGTACCTGTAACATGTGTACTTAGTCAGAAATGTATATTTTTCTATCTAATAGTTTGTTTAATAGCGTATTGGTAATACAGCCCCCCCCTCCCCTGCTGGCTCCGGGTCTATGTGGGAGGAAAAGAAGTCTCGGGGCTCAGCCTCAGACTGGCGTCTGTTGGCTGGTGTTCGCTGCAGCCTAATCCACGGAGAACGGGCCTGGAAAACATTCTCCAAGGCAGCTAAACAAACGGGAGAAAAAATAAAATATAAAATCAAAAACGAGCTGAGAGCGAATAATTCCCGCAAGAACGTGTGCATAAACCTGTGAGAAATAGTCATTTTTTATTTATTTATTTGCTCCAAACTGTAGGTTGTTCAACGGCTTTCTTGCAAAAATGTCAGCAGTGAGTCGTGTGTAGACAATACTTTTATTTATGCGTCCATTTCTTTCTTTGACCAATTTATGCCATAGCACCGAGTACACCGTTTAAATATTTTTGCAAGAGAGGAGTTTTGGGGATAAGGTTCTGAGGCAAAGGCCAGTGTAAAATTTGTCAGGGGAGGCTGGCATCTAGCAAGATTTACTAGTGAACTGCTAAGCTGGGTTTTTGCCTAACACTGTGTGCAGCCATATACCATATTATGTACCTGTACCTGTCCTGTATTACGATGCAGACAGCGTATTTTATAGTGGCACGGGCAGCTATATACTGTATTATGGTATGAGGACCAGTGCACTGTATTACTGTGTGAGGAGCAATGTATTATACTGAGGTAATGGCAAAAGTGAAATCATATTTCTCTCCCGTGAAGTGACGTGCTAATGGCTGATTCGGGGACTCCTTTTGCCTTGTTGCCTCCACAGCTGCGTCATGCTCTAAACCACAGCCAAACCCTGGACAGCAAAACGGCTCGATTCTATTCAATGGTACGCTAGGTCTGTATTCCAGAACCACACACAGAGGGCTCAAAAAATTACAAAAAATAAAATAAATAAATAAATAAATAAAGACACGCCAACCCGCCAGCAGTGCCGCATCACTGTTTCTGCAGGCATGTATGCATATCGTACTGCATATTCATTTGGCTTTTGACCTTATCGTAATGGGAAGGGACAATGTTTTCTCATCCAAAAAAGAGTTTTAAACACTAGCTTAACAGATTTTTAGCACACATTTTGATGGTTTATGTAATTTCTATCATTGCTAACATTTCTTGAAAAAACCGTGGAAAAGAGTCCTGCTAGCTAATTTGGCTAACTGGCCGACCAAATACATTTTCAGCTAAAGGAGGAGGATGAGCTTACGTGATACAACACATTGTCTGGTTAGCAACTATGGATTTATAGTTAGAAATGACAATAAAAGGGTAAAGAAAACCAAAACTCCTACTGGGAGTGTGAAGAAAATCACCTTGTTCTTTATAGTACATAAAAAAAACAATATGAAAATATGATATAACAAATGGAAATATGTTCCCAAAATAGATTCTTCAGAACTCAAATCAGCACCTGTAAAGCTGGATGTTTGTTCATGCTAGCTAGCTTATTGCCCTCAAAGAGTGGAAAAGACACTGTCTGTAGCACTTAGATTCATGCTAGCAAGCTAACAATTTCTCAGACGTGCAACTTATGTTATTACATATGAAGGAGAGAGGCATTTTTCTGCATAGGTAATGTATGGACCATTATAGGTTTATCCAAAGCCTATTAGCCATTCGCAGAGAGAGGGTTTTTTCTCAGCCTGACAGCCAACTTAGCAATTGACAGCTTACCCTACATATCAAAGCATTCACATTCACATTCCAGGTAAGTTTACCCCCTGACAGCCTACACCAGCAGTTGCTAGCTTACCCCACTGTTTACAACAAATATGAACTGACATCTGTCTGTTCGTCCCTTTTATTGAGTGACACTCACATGCAGCCAGAGAAAGGCGAAACGGACAGACAGGACAAGCGAATAAATGCCTGTTATCTGCACACTTGTGCCGGTGAACCTGGATGTACTCGACTCAACTCAATACTAGTCCTTCTCTCTGAGCGACATGACACCATTTGCGGAGTGCGCAGGGCCTCTTATAATGCGGGATTCCTCTTTTTAATGATGACGATAGAAAAAAGCAACTGAAAAAAGCACCATCCAGGAGTTACCTGAGTAACAGGTCAAAAGATCAGGGGCTAGAGCCCCCCCTAAATGCTGCACGTGCCTGACATCAACATTTAAAATAAACCACCATTATGAATATGCCACAACTAGGCTCCCATAACCAAAGTTTCACACCTGTAGCCATCCACAGGTCTGCCACTGAGAGACTGAGTTCTGGAAATATTGGTAGATTATTAGAAACAAAAAAATATTGATTTTTCTGGCACCATTTAATTTTTTTTTTTTCACCCACCAAGGAAATATAAAGCAATAACTGCAAAGGGGTTGTCTGGCAGACGTGGCACAGCTGAACCCCCGTCTAGGTACATTACGACGATTGTCCAGTACATTGACAGAAACTCCTCTACGGTAAAAAAAAAAAAGCATAAAAGACAATAAAATAAATAAAAAAGGCCATTCACCCACAGTGCCACGGTTTTTTTTTTTTTTTAAAGAGAGGGAAACTGTCGCATGACACAAATCTAAAAATGATTAAGTGTCGTGTGATGAGCTCTGCAGTTGAGGAGAGGGAGAAGAGGCGCGGGGTGTTCCATTAAGTTCCGGCATGTTCTCTATGGCAGCGCACTCTTTCTTTTATGGCTCCATTTGTGTCAATGTCCTCGTGTCATCTGTAATAAACTGGCTGCAATTAGAAACACAATAAACCCCATAATGCAACACAAACAACGGGAAGCCTCCCAGAACCCCTCCTTGCTCCGAGCGCACATCTCCCCTCCCGAAGTCTATTCATCACCCGAGTTTGCAAGTCCGTCCACAAAAGAGCGCCTCTAATTAAGATGTATCTGTTGAACAAGTGTCTGTTTTTCAACCCTACTCTTTTAACATATCATGCGTGAGCTGAACAGTCTTCGGCGGGGCTCGTAATGAGAAAACTGCGATACGGAGGGTAGAGAAAGAGAATGAGAGAGAGAGAGAGAGAGAGAGAGAGAGAGTGAGAACGAGAGAGAGAGAGAGAGAGAGAGAGAGAGAGAGCGGAAAAAAAATATCTGTGAAATCTTTTATCTTCCCTGGAGACCTCCCTTGATGCCAAGCATTCATCATCTAGCCTCTAATATCAGTTATTTTGTGCCTCCTCTGCTTACAGCAGAATTAATTTTTGCTTTAATTACTCTCATCGCTGGAATGCTGATGAAGAAGAGGGACTCGGCATTTGGGGACTCGGGCCTCATTCCGCTGCTTTAATTTGAATGAATTCCACCCGGAGACTCCGGCAAACAACTGGCAGCAAAGCCCACAGAGGCGCATGGGGACACCAGACGAGAGCAGCCGCACAGCCCTCCAGCCTGCCCGGGTTTCTGTCAGGAGGAGGGGGCTGGAGGAAGAGGGGACGGGGGGGGCGGTGGGGGTGGGCGGGCACTGGAGATTTGGGACTGGAGCATTTTTGAGTGTGTGCGAGCGGGCGTGTTTGTGTGCGTGTGTGTTTGTGTGTGTGCGTGTGTGTGTGTGTGTGTGCGTGTGCGTGTGCATGTGTGTTTGTGTGTGTGCGTGTGTACGTGGGTCTGCATGTGTGTGAGGGTGTGAAGGAGGGATTAAATGTGTGTGTGTGAGGGTGTGAAGGAGGGGTTAAGTGTGTGTGTGTGTATGTGTGTGTGTGTGTGCGGATGTTTCTGTGTGCGTGTGTTTGTGTCTGTGCATGTGTGTGAGGGTGTGAAGGAGGGGTTAAGTGTGTGTGTGCGGATGTTTCTGTGTGCATGTGTTTGTGTCTGTGTGCATGTGTGTGAGGGTGTGAAGGAGGGGTTAAGTGTGTGTGTGTGTATGTGTGTGTGCGTGCGGATGTTTCTGTGTGCGTGTGTTTGTGTCTGTGCATGTGTGTGAGTGTGAAGGAGGGGTTAAATGTGTGTGTGTATGTGTGTGTGTGCGGATGTTTCTGTGTGTGTTTGCGTCTGTGTGCATGTGTGTGAGGGTGTGAAGGAGGGGTTAAGTGTGCGTGTGTGTGTGTGTGCATGTTTGAGGGAGGGATTAGGTGAGTGTTTATGTGTGCATGTTTGCGTCTTTGCCTTTGTATGTACGTGAGTGTACATCATGTGTGAGGCTATGCATTGATTCGCATGTGTATGTCCGTGTACGTGTTTGTGCACATGGAGGATGCCCATCAGCAGAACGCTCAGTACACTGTTACGCAATATAAGGAGTACTATTTCCACACACCCACACATGTACGTATGCGTGAAAATCCACGCACACACCTGCTCTCTCTTTCTTGTCACTTGGCTCGTGCAGGAAGCATCGCTTCCTCTCAGGATCATTCACACCAAATGAATGAAATAAAAGGAAAATGGGTGGAGAAGCAAACAGAAAAAGCACAGGGAAATGTGAGAGGCTCTGCCTTACATACAAATACGTGTTAACCAGAGTATTAAATACATTATACGCAAATTGTTCGCGCTGCTAAATATGCAAGTAGATATTATTGACGCTTATTGTGGTTCACACATTTAGAGAAGCATGCTGCTTTAGCATATGCTGCACCATAGCGCAGGTCTGAACACGCGCACGCACATTATTGCAGGGAAAACATTGGAGTTTTGATTTAAAAACTCTGCCACACTGAGCCATTTTATTAAATTTAACCATGCTACCCTCTTCCAAGTCGTAATGAAGCAGCAATTACCTGCTGAACAGGCAGCAGTGCCAGAGAGCCTGCAGGAAGGTTCCAGGCTCTCTCTTCCCTCTGTGCTGGTCTGAAACAGCTGCCTTCATACGCCCTCTACGAGCCGGTTTCTCCCGCACACGCTTACCTAACGTACGTAAGGTGTTGGGTACCCGCGTGTACCACGGCCCCGTTCTACTGTTTACTGTGTTTAGCAGCAGCTCACCAACAAATTAATGATCAAAAGATTAAATTAAAATGAATGTAAAACATGTGCACACACATGCACGTGTGGAAATGCACGCGAACGCGCACATACACATGCACATGTACACACACACACATGCGCATGCGCACACACACACACGCACATGCGCACACGCACACACGCACATGCGCACACGCACACACGCACATGCGCACACGCACACACACACGCACACACACACGCGCACACACACACGCACACACACACACATGCACACACACACGCACACACACATGCGCACACAAACACACACATGCACACACAAACACACACGGGCACATGCACACAGACATACACATGCACACACGCACACACACGTGTGCACACACACACACACAGGCTCACGCACACACACATGCACACACAAACACACACATGCACACGCACATGCACTCGCACACACACACACATTATAATGTCCTCCACAGCATGTCCAATTTCCCTGCACTTTGGCTCCTTTGTTCCTTGTTTATTCTGGGAGGAACGCTGACAGCAGACCCGGTGCCCAGAATGTTAGCGGACCTGTGGCATCTGACAAGTGAAACCCCACATTTCGGCAAAGTCGACCGTGAGCGACGAGGCGCTCGCTGCCAGTGCCCCGTGCAAGGGGAAACCGCGCAGGGCTTCAGAGAATCTGTGCTCTTTCAAACCCCAACAGCTGTTCCCAGTAATCACCAGCAGCCACGTGACCCGGAGACTGACAAGGAAGAAAGAGTCAATAATAGACTCAAAGCCATTCTGCCACATGTGACAATCGTGCGGCCAAAAAAAGAGATGTGGTTAAACAAACGGGCTCATCACTGAATTAAACTGTTTCAAATGCTATTCTAATTTGAATGGAAGTGGGCAATAATGTACAAATTGCATGTTTTAGGGTGACATTAAATAAACATATCATACTCATAAATACAATTATAAAAAATACACATCATTAAGGATTCCAGGCATAAAACCCCAATAAGCAGAAAGTAGCATTCAAAAATGTATTTTATGACTGTAATAATTTGGAAAGTTTAATAGTTTCATTTCGCAGTAGAAAAAAAGGCAACAGCTGTAGCAGTGTTTGAACCCTGCCTCTACAGCCTGCACCAAATTTGCATATAACTTATTTTGAATAACTTTCGTATTAATGTATCTCCTGGCTCATATGCCCACTTAAAATTAAATTAGCATGTTAGCTTGTGAGGCTAACAGCATGACATCTCCAGCGGTGAATTTCCCATGCCCACCACATGAAGGCAATGCCATGATGCCATGAGTTGCCCATATTTTTTGTGATTATACAACTAGGCACACATACCCTGCCGGTTGTCAGTCAACTGTTTACCAATTTTCTTGTTTCTTTGACGCGGTATTACGTGATCAACAGGCAGCCATGTTGGTAAATTTCTTTACTCATAATTTGGCAATCTTTTGACGTAGACCCCAGAATTCTGAGCTAAGTACACATCATATGTTACGGTGAAAGCTTTAGACAAAAGTTAAAGAATAGTTTGAGGTATGCTCCCTCAAAAAGTTGAGACCTCTATGATTTGCGGGTGACTATGCGTTTAATTTTTAGACTTGTTATAGCGCCACCACATGGGCAATATATGACACACTAATATACTGAAATTCATTCCTACTTGCCTATAATTGGCAAGTCAGGTGGGCTTTAGGAGAATCAGTAGATTGATCAAATAAATTATCCATGGAATAAATTAAACATGGAATATATATTTTCACCCAACTGCACTGACACAATGAGCCAGGCAGTGCGTTTTCCAGATGGAACCAAAATTGTAAAATTATTCCCTGATCTCAGTTTGAAAATATCCTGGAAAACAGTGGAACAGAGCGCTCTATTTTATGTGCTTAAATGTAAGATTCCATAAAAATGCATGTTTGATGTATGATTAATGGAAGCAACCAGGGTAAAACTGTGATTATAATATGAACTGAGAGTAACTGCAATGGCATTTTTACTCAAATTTAAAATCTGAGACTCCTAACAGTAAAGTCATGTTTAAATATGTGACAACAAAGACATGCCTTTCAAAACTGAAATAATAGTATTGTAGGGAGAAATACTGTACCAACATTTTAACACCTCTCCTGTATTTCCACTGGTAAACAAAATCAACACATCCCCTGTATTTTTACAGATACAAATCTTCACCCATATTTTCACCTGCGCTCAGTGTCAAAATCAAAATGGCTGTTTCTGAAACTGTAAACAGTGTCATGATACGTCTTCACCTGTATCTACACCTGCAACAGAGTATGAACGTATTATTTACATCAACACCTGCAAAAAAACACCTTGTTATTTCCTTAAACTACCCTTATCCTTTTGTCTACCATTAGTTTAGCAGAAAGACTGAGTAAAGCCTTCATGAGAACGCCTTTCACCAAAACGTGAACTGCAAATGCAGCGCTAAGCAACTTGACGTCCAAGAGAAAGGATTTTACTTCTGCGCCATCTCAAAAGCATGGTAAAGCAACACAGTGCCTACAGCGTGCTGTACAACAAGCCATGTTACATGGTGAAATTAATTCACAGTGCAGAATACATAAAATCCACGGATGGCTTTAAAAACACACACACACACGCACACACACACACACACACACTCACACACACACACACACACACACTCACACAGACACACACACACACACACACACACACACGCACACAGAGCATAAAATTCAAAGTGGGCAGACGCTCATCGTGCAATTTTTCAGGTGGATAAGTAGACGAGAGGCTGCTGCAGCAGGTGAATTCAAAATGAAACAGGAACTCATCTGAATGGGTGGTCACGTCCAGCCCAAGATGCGGGAGACATTGGCTCAGGCGTTCTGCCAGTTACTGGGGGCCACGTCCACTGGAAGGGTTATTCGGGGTCCTTGCTTAAGGAACCTTGAAATGAGACTGTTTTCTCTCCTACCAGAACCCTTGTATCCAGGGGAGCCTTTACACCAGACCTAGCTGTAATCATCCGCAATCCCATTATGGTACAATGCGGTTGCCAGCTCAAGACTCACGCAGTACATCAAAAATGACAACAAAAGCCGGTTTTGAGCATATTGGTTGGATCAATATTCATTGCATATTTATGCGTAAGAGGAGGACAGAGAGATTAATGTACAAAAAAGCGAAGAATATTGAAAATGAGAATTATTCCACGAATTCCGCCTCGCACTCCTCTTTCTTGTTTAGAGAAGAATAAAACAGAACGGAAAAGACTGCTTCGCCAAACCCCCCCTTCCCCACACGCAGCTCAGTTAAATCAGCTGCTGTACCGCGCCGCTATTCACGTTTCGTCAGTCGGTTCTTGATGTGCGGCCTGATAAAAATCGAACGGAAGACGGCGGCCGTTCTTGCGAGTAACTCGCTAACGAGGCGCGCGAAGGGACGAGGGGTGCGATCATTTCACGCAGCCCGGCAACTCCAGAGGTCTCCGCACAAAGCCTCGTCTGATCAGCAAGGTCTGGTCAGTAATCCAGCAGTTCCATATATTCCTATCATACACAGGCAATACAACCGCATGCGATACCTTTCATACATCACAGAATAATACGCAACTCTTCAGGCCCGGAGACGCACAGCATCTCATCCTAACGCATTACATCACAAATAAAAAAGACAGTGTATTAGTTGGGTGCCAGGACTTCTTTCCTTCTTTATCTCCTCATTAATAATTGATGAATGGAATTTACTCCTTTTTTATTTGCTTTAATTAGAGAGCTTTGTCAACACTGAAAAACACTTCAAAACGGGAACGTGCTGCGAGGGCTTCCCGGTTAAAACTACTGCGAAATTCTCCTCATTTGTAAGCGCTGCGCTCAAACAAAAGCTTCCTAATTTCCCCACGATTCCACATCCCTCACGGAGTCGGCGGCCCTGATTGTGGAACAGCATGTGCTCACGCTCGTTGTGAGATCAGACTTTTTTCAGGAAAACTCAGATTTCCAGCGTTTCTTATAAATAGAAAACTGCTATGTGAATACATGTTTGTGCAATACCACATTCAAATAAATGTTAATGTCGATTTTAATTAACAGTATGACGTGTATTTCAGTAGTGGGAACAGTGAATGCAAATATGAATGCAAGCACATGCACGCATCCCTTTGCCACACACACACACACACACACAAATATGAATGCATGTAACCTTGTTCCACACACATTCATATTTGTGCGTGTGTGGAACAAGGTTACACGCACACATGCACACATACACACACACACAATATGAATGCATGTAACCTTGTTCCACACACACACACACACACATGCACACACACACACACACACAATATGAATGCATGTAACCTTGTTCCACACACACACACACACACACACACACATGCACGCATACACACAGAGAAATGAAGGTATGCACCCACAGGCATGCATGTACCCCTGTCCCACACAGACACACACACACACCCACACACACACAGACATGCATGTACACACACACACATGCACACACACACACTAACAAGCACACACACACACCCACACACACACAAACATGCACGTGCACACAAACACGCACACGCACATGCACACACACTAACATGCACACAAACACACACACACACACACGCACACACACACACACACACACACACACAGAGCGCGGGCCCCTCTCCCTGCAGCAGGCAGGCAGGCAGGCAGGCAGGCAGCAGTCAGTCTGAAGCCCCCCCCGCGCTCCGGCCCTCTCTCGGCCAGCGCGGGCTCCAGGACAGCGGGGCCCAGCTGCCGCGTCCTCAGCGCAGCGGCCGGCTCGGACAGACGGCCGCCATTTGGAAGGCGCCTGATGCGGGGGCGGAGGGGCGGCGCGGCGCGGCGGCGGGATCGCGGGCGACTCGGAGCAGCCCAGCGAGGTCCCGGGGCAGGCAGGAGGCCGCCCCTGCAAGCGGCCCGTTCTGGCACTGCCCTCTCCCCACTGACGGAGCACAGCTCCGGCCATAATGAGCTTTTGGGTTACAAATGCTGAACACGTTAATATTTCCTGATGATAATTATTATGGTATAAGCGCCTTCCCCAAAGTGGGCACGCGGGTGTGTGTGTGTGTGTGTGTGTGTGTGTGTGCGCGAGCGCGTGCATGTGTGTGTGTGTGTGTGTGTATGTGTGTGTGTGCACGAGTGTCTGTGTGTGTATGTGTGTGTGCGTGCGCGTGCGTGTGTGTGTGTGTGTGTGGGGTGTGTGTGTGTGCGCGTGTGTGTTGGGGGCAAAGGGAAGCATCATCGTTAAAGCTAGATAAAACTGAAAATTACATTTGGCGGTAATGGGAACCCACGCAACAAATCGCCGTCGGTAATGACAAGTAACAAGGACGCTAGTAATGATAATGATAACCATTTCACCATGCACGTTCTGCTCATTCCAGGAATGAATTACCAAAAAATCTAATAAGACCGCAATAGGGAATTTAATATTATGTTTAAATAAAATCCAAGAGATATGCCTCATCGCAAACATTGTGGGGGTTTTTTTTCCCCCCGTCATTTTATTCGTCGCTTCGCTATTTTTGTCGCGGCTCTCGCGTACTTACAGCGTCCTCTCCCCGTTAGGAGCTCCTTCGCATTGCTTCCGATAAAATGTTGCCTCATTTAATAGCACTAACTGTCACAGCTCGGATGGCACAGCCCATTATTTCCTCCTTCTTGTGTGATCCTCAGTGCATTATTCAAGCTAATGATCAGCATTGCCCTCTGCTCCAAATTGAAAGGGGACTACATTAAAAGTCTCTTACTAAGTTTGGCTTATTTTAATTAGTAATTATGAACATTAAAAATTCATCAATAAAAGAGTAGCTTCAGGTTTAAATTTCAAAGCATAAATGAACTGCATGCAAAAGGCAGAGAGGCTGGCACTGGATGCTCCACTTTGTGCTTCTTCAAAGAAAAATGAAATAATAAACAAAATAGACATATTATTTTGTTGGACTTTCTCTAAACTCCATTTCACATACACTATCTATTCTTTTCAGCTGTCTAGCATAAATATTATATTAAATACATTATATCTCATTAAATTACACAGTTCAATATTGAATTATATGTTGCAAATAAAATAAAATAAAAAGGCCTTTTTATGTAGCATAATCTGTTGTAAAAATTACTCTTCCTTATATCAAACAGTTTCACACGTAATCATAAACCAGAGATATATATTTTTTAAACCTGTGATGTAATCACACGATTTAAAACGCAACATGCATGTCTGCTAGAATTGGATAACAAAGAATTTGAATGGGGTTTTAGTTCTTAAGTTTTAACCTGAAGCAATGATAAAGAATGACACCGACACATTTCTAAAGACATTACAGCCAGCCGCTGATTTACATCAAAGAGCATAAAATTTTAGAGAGGTGAAAAAAAAACCCAGTACTGATCAAATAACTATGTTGCATGGTTTAAACAGTGTACAAAGAGGAAGGTAGACCATTAGTATACAAGACACAGATGATATCTTCCGTGCACACGCATGCACAGAATGTTGCATTTGCAAAATCAAGCTGAACAAGCCATGTTACTTGGTGAAATTAATTCACAGTGCAGAATACATAAAATCCACGGATGGATTTTTTTTTTTAAACACACACATGCACACTACCATGCAGATGCACACACACGCATACACACACTCTCACAAACACACACACACACACACACACACACAGACGAACAACAGGTACATTGGGACAAGTGACCCACAGATCGGAATTTAGACGGTGTTTTGCACAGATCGCTGTCTTCACACATTTGCTAAGTGTGAATGACCAGTGGCAGATCTTCCATTGTATAGTACCTACAGCGATTTGTCTGTGCACAGCATAGCAGACATCTACAATAGCATCGTTCTGCCATAGAACCTTTCATAGCTCAGATCAATATTCAAATCAATCCAGTGCTCATTCTGTCTACACACACATTTAACTTTGAAATTAATACATAATGTTTTAATAATAATACTACACTACTACTACTACTACTATTACTACAACTACTACTACTACTACTACTACTAATAATAATAATAATATAGTTTGTATTTTAAAGCTCCATTTTACACCGTAACATTGTAATGTTAAATCACAATTACTTCATATTAGCTGTCCAGACTGTTTAGCCTTTATACCAAAAGAAAGAGCAAAGTAACAACTGCACTGAAACTATACGCTGTCCGACCTGTGTATTGCAACAAGAACAACCAACAACAAGAACGAGAACAATAATAATAATAATAATAATAATAATAATAATAGCAGGGGTTTTCATCGGAGTGTTTCTGTTTCGATACGAGTGATATTCCATTGGAGCTGGATGGGGAGGTGCTGGACAAGTTCCTGCAGCACCTGTAACCTATTAGTGCTCTGGAACATTCCACAAAGTTCCATAACTCAAGCTAGAGCGCATCATAAAGGTTCTATAGAGATGCCTATCGAAAAAAACAGCTGATTCAAATAGAGTTAGACAAGAAGAAAATCAGGATCATAGAAAAGTATGGAGTTTCTATCCATATTTGGTTTCCTGAACAAAAAAATAAAGTACAAATTTAAAAATAGCGATAACAAAAGCAACTCTCACCCAGCATTAAAGAGGACTTTAATTATACTTATACAATTAATGATGATAATTTCATACAAAGCACAATGCTTGTTTTCATTGGTAAATAAGATCTCTCTGTCGCTCTCTCACTCTCTCTCTCTCTCTCTCTCTCACACACACACACACACACACACACACGCACACACACACCACTCCCTCACTGGGTAATATGTCCTTCACAGTGTCATCACATGTGCAGTAATTGGCTTGGGAGCAGGAGGGTTGCCGACCTGTGGGAACTCTTCAAGGCCTCATTTCAGCCGCCACTCTGCCAGACACCCTCTCTGGACAGCAATGGCCCACATACACACACACACACACGCAAGCACAAACACGCCCACACACACACACACACACACACACACGCACACACACACACACACACACACACACACACACACGCACACACGCACACACACACACACCACTCATGATATAGTAACCATCCTGCAGCTGTTTCAGTGATATCGCTCCTATTCGTTTAAGAGGAACAAACAATCCCCGCAGTTCAACTTCTTACTGACCCGTCTAAAGCCCCTAATGAAGCAGACCTGGCAGTTGCACGAATGAAAACCAAGTTTGGGAGGCCTGCACTATATGCACCTTTTTAGCATGGACTCTTGCTTGTAATACACATCCCATAAGCTGGTGCCATGAGTAATGGCCAGAGACCAAAAAAACGAAAAAAGGTGACCACAAAAAAACAGTAAATGTGGTGTATTTCCCTTTCATGGAAACAAAAAAATATAAACTTATTTTTATTTAAAAAAAATAAATAAATACATTAAAAAAATTACAACAGTTGTAAAACTGTATACAAGTCTGAGCGCACACAATATGCTCAATAATCTCAGTGCAACACAATCTCTCTGATGTAGCCCCACGAGACTAATTTCAATCAGAATCTATGCAAACCACACAGCTCTCTCAATACCACTCTGCTCATTCACCTTCCTCGCAATACATCATAGCACTCATAGTAAGTTATGGATTTTAGACACATTTAAAAACACATTTAAAAAGTGCAATGTGACTTATGATCATGATGAAAACCACACCAGAAAACATCCTGGTGATCTATACAAGTGAGTTCATATTTAACACAAATTTGTTGGAATGCTTAGCAGTAGCTAATGCAGCAGTAATCGCATGTGAACTACCTGCAATATCACTGGCAAAATTATAACAGACTTGGCTGCTCACTTTCAGGTGGGAGTGAAAATTGATGATATGCTTGTCATTCTTTTGTGAACATTTCAAACAACATCTAAAATGCATCAGTAGTGGTGCCCATGCTTTTCAATTTTTTGCAATCATATCTGGCCTACTGATACAGTCCTCTGTACACACCTAATCTGTATACACCAAAATTTCCACCAACTAAGCAATGGTAATTCAATTGAATACTGCAATTTGGTTTGGCCTGTTACAGCCACATTGCTTCAAATACAAGTCCACAGATGATGTGTAACAAAACTGATATGTCTACCATTGGTGATTAATGAGATGAGTTACAAACTAATAAACCACTTTCATAACTGCAGGACATTCAATATGGCTGACCCATCGATTTGGAAACTGGATAAAGAACACTATGACGAGGGGCCTACTTGCAAATGTTTCAGACATGTGTGACCTACAAGTGACTTTTTAATGAATTTGAAATAATTGGATTTTAAATGGACTCCTACTGTACAGCGCCACCAAGTGTCTGGGGGGAACGAAAGTTTGGCACTGGGCCCCACCTGCCTGCCAAACAGCTTGGGAGGCGGCAAAATAGGAGAAAATAAGAGGAAAAATAAAACCGATAAAAACAGTGTGATGTGTTAGCACTGCAGGTTTTTTATTTCACTAATAATAATAATAATAATAATAATAATAATAATAATAGTTCCCATCCAGAAAGGGGGAAAATTACAGTTGTATGTAATACAAGTATAAATGTAGTGCAGCAAAGTCAAATGCTACTGAACAGATTATTTATTTATTTATTTATTTATTTATTTATTTAATTTTACTTGACGGTTGTCCCGGTGAAGCTCCGTGCGCTGAGGGAGAGAAAGGGGGGGGGGGGTTAGAGCGGATCTCCCCGGCCTGACTACACCGCTCTATTTGTTCGGCGGCGATGGCAGGCCCGGGGGCTGACAGATGGTCCTGCCTCTTCGCCACGCCGCTACACAAAGCAACTTGTTTTATTTTGCCGTTGACCTTGCCACGGCCGGCGAGGCGGCCCGCTGGCCCGGTGCCTGCCACACAGGAGGATAATGAAGTCTAGCGCGCCTCCAAACTACGATTACGCCTCGGATGCCGGCCCCCTTCTTTTTTTTTTTTTTTTCTTTTTTTTTTGAAGGCGCGCTTGGTGCCCCCCGTTTGGTGTTTTTTTTTTCTTTTTTTTTTTTTCCCCCGGCGAGCGTTTTGACGAAGACGGCGAGTCGTTAAACCGCGGGTCAGAAGGGGCGGACGCGCGGAGCGCCGCGAAGCCAGATCGCGCGCTGGTGCCCGCGCCGATGAACCGACCCGCCCGTCTCTCTCATGTCTGAACCGGCTCCCTCACTCTCATTACCCTTCACAAGGTAACGTTAAAAAAAACAAAAAAAAAAAACATTATCTATACTGTACGCATCTGCCACAGAGCTGTTTCTGAAATTGGGTCTGTGGTTCGTATTGAAGAGGGTGACAAACACAAAAAGAAACCAGTGAAGAGAACACTGATCTTACTACAAAAGATTTACGCTACACAGTCTGTGTTGAGTGAAGGCACGCAAGCCTTTTTTGTTGAGCGCCGTTTGTTTTATATGTAAATGATATGTAAATAGGGCTTAAAGGGAAGAGACCAGGCTGCTGTTAGGAATGAGGGCTGTTATATTATCTATGTAATTTATAACTAAGTGTTGCTTCAATAGTGACTCAGAATAATCAGACTGCCAGGAATACCTTTCAGCACAGAGCACGCCCATTGTGCTTCTGATCTATGATTGGCAACCCCCATGAAATTAGGAACGAATAGCATTAGCACACTGCAGAACAATGCAATCAAAGGACTTTCCCAAAACGTCAGACAGTTACTCGTTGCCTAAAGGAGACATCCACGCTAACAGGGCTGCCACTCGACGGTCCAGCTTAAGTAAACATAAAATTATGCTAGCATCATTTTACATTATTTATGAAATCAATTATTTAATTGACTCCATTGTCACAAGTTCAAAATCACAGCTATTTGATTAGCCATCCATGACCAGGACTGCATTAGGGTCTAGAGACAAACTAGCCAGGTCACATTCCTGGATAACTTCTGGTTTAGTTCTTTTCAATGATATGTCAGGAGCCAACACGTCAGCAGTTGCAAGCTCTGCTTAACTCAGTGCTAGCTCTCCAGTAGTACTGCATGGCCTGGTAGGCTGCTAAATACTGTATACAGACAGGTGAGCTCCTTGGAGTAGTGCTCTTCATTCAGCTAAACTTCTTCTCGTGAGGAACAGCACTGACTTGAGAGGAACAATCATGTATAAACATAAATAAGAAAATATAAAAACAGAGAGTGGCACTGACAGCATGTATCAGAATTGGACAGTTGTGGCTTGCGTTTGATATTTTATTTAATATGTGCTCAATGTCAAACGCCAAAAAAATAAAATAAAATAAAATAAATTAGCATTGTAAAGGGATTTTTCTTTATAGTCTTCCTTATTTCCAAAGTTCCTTGACTATGATCTCCTTTACAAAAAAAAAAGAATGCGGAGAGTCATCCGCATTTCAGGATCACAGCTCCTGCACGCCGCTGGTGCGCGGTTACACTGACCCCAGACACGGCGCCACAGTTAGCCGCCGCCGCCGCGCGCCACGACCGGCCGGCTCACCGGCTATTTGGTGCCGCGGTCAGGCGGGCGGCGGAGTCCGGGCCCTGACCTTTTAAAAGTCAGAGCGGCGTGTTTGCCCGGCGTCCCCTGTGTTCAAGTGCTTAGCAACCTGCCGAGAGACGGGCGGATGGGCCCCGCGCGCTCTGCTGACTCAGATCAGGACAGAACGCGGGCCGGGGGTCACCCCAATCGGGGGCCCGATTTACTAAGCCCTTCAGCATGCGCAAAACCTTTTAGCACACGGGAAACCGACAACATGACCAATGACTGGTCATGGTATTTGTTTTGCACCAATCATCGGTCGTGTTATTAGTTTTGCTTGCGCTAAAAGGTTTTGCATGAGTTAAAGGTCTTTTTAAATCAGGCCTCAGGTGCTTTAACGGCAAGGACAGACACACGCCACTGCATAGCATTATTGTCACATGACACAAAGGCATTTTTTGTGAGTCTTAAAAGCATGGATTTTCTGCTGCCAACGCACGGACACGCAAAACAAGCGCGCGCAAATGCCGCTCTGGGCTTTTGACAGGGCGGTGAGATTACATGGGCCACGTTCCCTAAATAGAAAATAAAATCTAGCTCACAGATACATCTACTCCTGCCAGCAATGTAATGTGATGCAGGAA